>NC_043969.1:19543843-20143843 GCF_902148855.1 Sphaeramia orbicularis | reverse complement strand
TTCACCCCGGTGTTAGTCAACTAGTCTCCGTTCCAAATGGAAAACACTCCATTAAGCGCCCTGGGCCGAGTTACCAATTAACATCGCACAACAAACTGAAACTTAGAGCCAGTCCCTCTGTGCACACACAGACACCTAATTAATTAGCATTAGTTGTGATTAATAATGAGGGTCCTTTAATGGTAAATCTGCGGCTCCGATGGCAGCCTGACACAACAAAGGCGTCAGTGTGCACGGCAGGATTTATCTAGGGAGCTGCTCGGGGATTTTAACATGTTTCTCACAGGCCTGACAAATGGCCTATTAATTATCTAATGTTGTCTGACAACAGGCGCTTGATAAAGATGTATGTTTGGACAGGGTGAGGAGGGGAAGATACAGCAGAGGAAAAGAGAGAGGTGTGTGTATTAGAGCGAGAGGCAGGGAGAATGTACACTTACAAAAAAAAAAAAGAAGAAAAAATAAAGAGAGTGAGGACGGACTCGCACAGATTCGTACAGTTTTAATCCGAAGTGTGAACACAAATACACAAGAACATAATTCATTCTGCCATTCTTGATACATTTGTATCCCAGATGAATCAATGTGCTTCTACTTCTGTAGGTGTTTGGGATAATCAATATGAAGGATTTACAAACTACATTTGTTCTTAATGAAATGCAAATGAATTAGGCCATGATGAACAGAAAGATGAATGTTCAACACATACACACACTTATACACACAGTTTACGTCCTAAAACCACAATCAATATCATCAACGAGGAAGTCTCCACATCAGCCCGACCACTTCATATCATTAAGCCCATAACGACATGGAGCATATGGGTATGTCTCTCTCTCTCCTCGCTCTGTCTCCATCCCTCTCCTCATTCAATCTCAGCCCTGACTCTAATTTGCGGAGTTTATCTTCCGTCTGTATGTTGACAGGTGTTCCTAAGTGGGATGCCCGCTGCCAAACGATTTTTATGATTGTTTTAGCCCCACATTTGGCCTAATGAGATAAGATCCCAGTCGGACGCTAACTCAAGCCTGTCAGATGTAAAGCAAACAGAATAACAAACCGGGACTCACATTGTTTCCACAAGCCATACATCAGCCAGGGCTTAAAGGGAGGGCCCTTTGAATCATACACTGACCAGGGAAAACAGAAGATGGGAGAAAAAAAGTAGATGATGATGAAAGATGGGAGGCAAGGAGAGGCAACAGTAGAGAATATTATTAATACTGTATTGCCAGAATTGTCAACATGAGAACTTGTTTTAGTATGTCTCCATATGTCCTCACAATGTAACACACATTCCTCAAATTGTTGCTTTGGCTGTCTTTTTCCGAATGTAATGGAGAGAAAATGAGTAGACAAAGGTCATTAATCCCATCATTTCTCATGTTTTCCACTGTGATTCGATCTGAACTCTGAACGGCTCAACATGTCACACATCCTAAGCTCCTGATTTGTCTGTTCTGGTCGCCTCTGCCATTCCTCTCATCTGTCTTTCTGTGTCTCTATTCCCATCCTTCTGTCTTTTGTGCCAGCAACTCTTATCACTCTCCAAATTGAAGAAAATCTGTTAAAGGTGACTCACCAATCAAGAAAATAAATCTGGCATCACATAAAAGATATAGTGCAGAGAGATACATTTAATGCAAAATAAGCATGAAATATTTAGTGTAAAGTTATAATAGTAACAATCCATTATATATCAATGTAAATATGCACAGATGAGTGTTGTCTCTCCTTTGCTCCCTCTGTTCTTTCTCCCTCTTTTGCTTTCATGTCATGGCTAACTGCCATTGGCCCCTAATATAATTATGGCTCACAGTTGTGCACATTTGAGAAATTGATTCCTTTGATGAAATGTGAGCGAGGCTGGTCTGGGCAGAGCAGAGAGAGACGTATATCCAGAGTGGTTGCTGCCAGCCCCCTCCCACCCCCAGCCCTGTGGAAGGCCCCCTGGGTACCAAACCGCCAGCTCAACCCGGCCCAGCCTGGCCCGGTCGTTAAAAGAAATGATAGCATATGTGCTTTGTTTAAGTTTGATGTCTTCATAATGCATTACACAATTAGATTGATTTGACAATTTCCATTATACTTGATAAAATATTTATGCAGGCTTGAGGATGGTAGTTCTTATCAAAGGGGGCTGATCTGCAGTGCAGATGGGAGCTGTGCTGCACAGTGAAAGGGCCATCAGTCAGTTAAAAGCTGGGAAAGCTGGAAAATACAACCAGACTACTTGAAATTTGTATTTTAAAAAGTGTATGTTATTTTGTAAGTCATGCAACGAAGCATGAGTCCATTTGAGTGTTTGACATGAATAATCAGGCACACCTGACTGCGATCAAATGCGTGAGTTTGCGCTATGTATCAGTAAATCAATAACCTTGTCCTCATATGTTTGCATTGTGCGATATACAAACACAGAGTGCTACAGAAGGAAAAGGCTGGTGGGCACCGAGTGCATTATGCCATTGGCTGCCATCCCAACAGAAAATTTTCCATCAAAGACAATTTTGGCTATACAAATTTCCGGCTACGGCACATTAGCTTTAGATTTGCCTCAGTAGAGACCTGGCAAACCAGTTTCAACACATTCTGTATATTGGCAAAAAGCAAAAATATATAGTGCTTTTGGTGTTAGTTCTGAAACTTAATTTGTCCTGTCACATGGTTGGACCACTGCAGAGGATACAATATGTACAGCACATGTCCCATATAACTCATGCATGTTCTCTGCACTAAAACAGATCTTACTCTATTAGTCTGGCACAAAAACTTTTCTACCAAGTCACGATCACTTACGTTTACAATTTTATCCTGTAAAAATAAAAAGTAAAGCGGCAATGCGATAAATAAAACAATTTCAAACTGCTCATGCTGAGAGTTTAATCCCCTTCCCCTTCTTTCCTCCCTCTTTCCCCCTTTCTTTCTTACCCAGGATGGCTCCCTCTTTCACACCTGTCTCCCCTCTCTCCCTCTTTGCCTTCACACCCTTCTACGAACCTCTCACTGTGCACAGCCACCCCACATCCATCACAGCCCAGAAATTTAAGGAGCCAAATTGGCCTCATCTGTCTCAATGTTGGATGCAGATGGAGTTTCTTCTGCTGAGGGAGGTGCAGTTAGTCACCCCTGCTGCCCCCACCCCTTCAATCTAGTGCCTTAAGCCAAGCCAGTGTGCACCCGCCTCGGCTACTATAGAGCCACGTTATGAGGCTGGCCACAGGATAAAGAGGGCACAGTGGTGAAGTGACCACTACACTGACCACACACGCTCACTCTGCTTCATTCACTTTTCTCCCAATCACGTTTTTCATTTTTGTGTTTTATTCCCCCTCTAGCCGTCATCTGTGCTCTTTCTTTCCTTTACTCACTCTTGCTTACTCATAGACCAAGTGCGCACACACACACCCTCACAAACACAAGCGGTGGTGGCCATAGCGCAGCCCGCAGTGTAGTCTCAAACAGGCTGGTCAGACCTGGCTCGTTAATAAAGGCCCTAAATGAGGCAGCATGCATAAAACATGAAGCGCCGCGTGCTGCTGTAATGAACTGCTGCTCCATAATTGCATCTCAGAGCCGTAAAATGAAGACAAAATATTTGAAGAGGGATTCTGTCACCTCTCTGCAGATGCAACACTAATCATAGGCGTTCTGCTGGGCCCTCTGGGTCTCCCCCTGACAGAGAGCAGGGGCTAAACGCCCAGGGCGGCGACATTGGCAACACCCTCCAACTAATAGGACATAATTGAATAATTGCTGATTAGAAAATGGGGAGAGAGGTAATAGTACAACAGTGTCTAGTTTGTTATCTGAAATGATCCCACTGGGAGTGAAGATATGATAATATGGTAGAGGATTGAATAACAAAAATGTATCCACCTGACAGCTTTTGTGAAAAGATTTGTTCCAGTTTTTGCGCCCAAATTTTTGTTAATAATCAACAACTTCATTTATGCCATTTTGAAGAAACAGATGGGTCAATATTTTAAAGTAATTGAGGCAGGCAAACAGTTCAATCACTGTTTCAATCAAAATTAAATATAATGATCAACAAAGGGTGAAAATATTAATTTACTGAAAGAGAAAAACAAAACGTGCACAAACAGGAGGCAGTTTAGCGTCTGAATAGACAACAAATAAATGCACATACACACACAGTGACAGGCTCAGAGACAGGCAGGTCTCCAGATGAGAGATTGGAGTCCCACCCAGGGGTGTCACCCAGACAGTTAGAGAGTTGCTGTAGTGACAGGGTGGCTGCAGTGACATAATGAAGGTGCTGTGGTTGTCACGGGGGGTCAGTGGTGATCACACTGCCCAGCACAGGGGGGGCAGGGAGACATATAATGAATCCCACCAATGACAAATGGCCCTCAACTCTGGACTGAGGCAACTGACAAACTCAAACTCATCACTTGGACACCTTAAACACACAGACACACAACATGCAACAAGAGACACACAACAAAGAAAACACACATCCCACAACCAAAGAAACGGCCAGAGCAGACTGTTGTTGTTGTCAGTTTTGCAAAACCTGGATAATGGATATGTAACATGGATAACCGATGTTTGTTAACCTAACCAAAAAATAATTTCCTATCAACAATTTTAATGTTGTGACAACTATCATTTCATCTTTGTCTCACAATTTTTATGGTTAACTTCAGGCACTGACAGCACATGGTTAGAGTCAGGAAAGATACTATAGCTTGTTTTAATAGCGGAAAAATTCCTAAAGATATGATAAAAAATATATTGAAAGCCTTAATTATAACTTTTAGTGTCAAAAACAAAAACAAAAAAAAAAAAAACAAACAAAAAACCCCCAAACAAACCAGTTCAAAGATTTTGTATACCCATCACCCATCCCAATCATCTGTCTATTAAAAAAAGACAGAGCAGGTTAATTACAACAGGTGTATCAAGAAATGTTGATATGCATTGCATTTTTGTTTCACAAATTATAAAATTATGTTTTATGGTTTGCCAAAACATTAAAAAAGGGTCAACACAGCTCGAACAGAGCAATGGTGGATCGTAAAAACATCCTTGAAAAACATCACATGGAATAACACTTAAAGAGTATGTAATCAGGGTGCTATTCTATCCAACTGTAAACCTTCCGTTTCTGTCAATAAGCTTCTTTGTTGATGCTGCCGATCATCAGCTCTCATCTCTTTGGTCAGCTCCATTTAATGAACCTTTTCTCTCACCTCTGCCAACCTCTTGAGCTGTCTGAAAGAGTCCTGCTTTGGCACTACAGCAGTGGGTCAAAGGTTATCAATACGGGCATTGTTTAACATGCACAATGGACCACTTGAGTTCAGAAACTCTCCTTTGCAATGTTTGGAAGAATCAGCGTTTACAGACTCAAAAAAAAATCAGTATCGCAGATTGAACACGGCAGGACCAGTAATTCTTTGAAAGGCCTAATTCAATCAGAAACAAGGTCTGTGTATAGTAAAGAAAGAAAAGCTAACTATTGGAAAGCAGGAGTATTTTTAATGTCACAAGCTGACCACCTACAACTAACCTGACATCCTCCATTTAATATTTTCGGATATGAATAGACTTTGTCTGAGGGTTGCTTTTCCACTCTCAGGGTCTGCTTGCCTCAAGCACCGCCTCAGCAGCAGGCCAATTCCACCTTAACTTTGTTACAGAACTTGTTACATACAATAATGTCCACAGCTAGAGAAACTTTCCAAACCACAGTGCGACATGTGGAATAGACCTGGGCATGGAAAGGTCCTGCAGAGGATGTTTGTTTAATGATTGTTGGAAGGCTAACATTCAGCCCTGTGCCCCGAGCAACAAAATCCCCCTCGGAGCACTGAAACTGTTTATGTTATTTGTTATGGATGTCAATTTCCCTCTATTTAGGAGGTGATTTAACTGGACAATACAGAGGGACTGTGTCTTGTATAGTGATTGTTGTCTCTGTGTGTAACACACTACACAGCTCTGCATGGGAGTCAGGACATAAACATCGAGGGTCATTGTGAAGAGTGAGAAAGTCCCAGGAAAAAAAACAAAAAACAAAAAAAAAACATCTGTCACAGATGTTGAAGGTCTTTAACTTGTCAGTTAAAGATCACAGTTCTATTCTTTTTCACTTCTTTTATGTAGATGGAAAAGTAAAGTGCATATATTCCCTTTCTAATAATTATTACAAATTATCTGCATTAATTTCTAGACTTAGACACACATAAGAGTCAGTGAGCTGTTCTAATTTAACCTGCATTTTATGCTCGTACGGGATTGGGGTATAAAAAGGTGTTTGTGTGTTGAGAGGGTAGGAGGTGAGGGTTGGACATAAATGGAGAGTGACAGCTGCCAAATGACAGTGAGATTGAGGAGGGAATGCAGAAGGACAATGACGCAAGGGGAGGAACATGACAGTAACAGCAACTCAGATTAGACTCAACACACACACACATGCACACACACAATCTAAAGCACATCAACATGCCTACTCCACGCTCATGGGGGGTAGAGGGGAAAATGGGCCATAACCCGTTTTCAGTGTGTCATTCAGACACAGGAGAAGGATCTCAGAAATCCCCTGCTTCTTCTTCCTAATTCAAACAAACAGGGACTCTAAGCAGAGCCACATGGCCTTCCTTAATGACTGACATTTTGTTTAAGAACCATCCATAATGACCTGGTTTGAATTTAAATACTTGGTACTTACTTAGCAATGAGCCGCCAATATTCACCAATGCAAAATTCCAAAGCGCTTGAGTGACTTGAGACTGTTGACTTCATGCTTTTTTCCTTCTTTGGTTTTCTTCTTTTTTTTTTAATATTTGGAGCGGCATGACTGGGGAATTAATGACAGATTTCCTGAACATGTTAAGATAAAATCTCTTTGACTAATGCATTTGATGCAGAATTATATCAGCAAGTTCATTTAAATCCTTGGTCTGCTGGATTACCCCCCAAATATTTCATTCTTTACGTGAGTCTGGTAGTTTTTTAATATGGCTAAATAAGTCTGAATTTTTATACATCGGTTATATATACCATTCATTTAAAATAATTATAACATTTCAAAAATGTATTAAAAAGTATTTTTACAACTAAAAAGCACTATCTTTTTGCTATAGGTACATACTGTATCACATATACAAGCACTTCTATACCATTACTGGTGGAAAAAAAAACACATTTTAATAAGAAATATATTGACTAGGGAAATAAAGCAATTAAAAATCACAACAGCAGAAAGATTAAACTTCTTTGAACCACTTGATACATTGACAATCTAATAAAAGAGACCAGAATGGAAAGCATCCCCCATAGACATTACAGTATTGCAGCCAATTAATAATCGCCTCATTTTAACCTGCTGCATGCACTCGTGCAGCCAAAAATCAATCAAACTCTACTTTTTCTTATATTGATGGACTGCGTTGGGTGAAAGAATGCAAAGTCTAAACTAACAAAGCTACAGCCATGTACAGAGATGGAAATCAATTGTAATTAAAACTGAACAAGTGTTCCACTTTATACGTTCAAAGAGTGCATTGGTCATTAAATACATTTTCATCAGTTATCAGTTAAAGGTTTTAAGTAAAGTCCATAGCTTCTGCCTCCTTTGGGATAGTACTCAAGGCTTCAACACTTCTGCAGCAAATTTACCCATGGTTGCTTTGCAATCAAAAGGCAGGAAAATTAAATATCAAACCATTTAATGTTATGTGTCACTCTCCAAAACAATCTGTATTAGAAGCACTTAATTAAACTTTCAAATTCAAATGTACTAATCAGTTAGCGGCAGAATGGGCACTTGTTTTTCCCACATGAAACGCCACGGCTGGCCAGCCCGGCCCGCTGCCTGCTCATTAACATGAAGGTGTGATTTGCATTTCCTGATGGGCTGTTCCAGTTTTTAATATCCCTCTTTCTGCTCTTACATCAATCATGGAAGAGGGAGGCCACCATAGGCCACTATTAACCCTCCAAATCTGCCACAAAACAAATATTACAACAGTTCACTAATTTGGAGATCAAAACACCACTTGTCCATTATATAACTGAAATGAAGGTAGAGTGTTGCACTTCTGAAGAGCTCTATAATTACCAGCTGTTAATTGCACACTTGTGGTGTCTCACTTTTAATTAAAAAGAGCGTCTCGTTGCTGGACGATAAGCAACGGTGGAGAGGCAGCAGTTTAATCAACAAAGCGAGAGGAATTTGTTTCTGCTGTGGCCAGCAGCAGCTGGAGAAATCTTCAAATAACCCAGGGAGATTAAAACGTGTCCATTAGGACCAGTCAGGTTTTATTTGGGGTGGCAGGAGCGAGGTGCATTTGAAGTCGTCCTGCTGCAGAGTCCTCGACGAAGCGCGGCTGGGGGTGTGGGTCTAATCAGCCCGCTGCTGGCCCTGAGCGCTCAAGTGGAGGAATTGGACTCCGCTGGTGGTGAGAGAAAGGGAGGAAAGGAGGGAGAGAAGGATGGAGAGAGGAAGGGAGGGTGTAGGAGAGAGAGTGGGGAAGCAAAAGGCCCTCATCACTCTCCCTTTCCTCTTCTCTCACTTTCTCCCTTCCTGCCTGAACCTTTTACTGGACTTTGTTTTGTGACTGGAGAGAGTGCAAGCCAAAAAGACTTAAAACTATATGCTTGCTTCTCAACATGACTGTTTGCCCTCGTATTAGTCAGTAAAAGGCAGCCAGGCAATCTGTACAAGCACCACATATCTCTACAGGATGTGTCAGCGCCCTTAGACAATACACAAACAACCTCAGATCCTTCAGGACAAACCGGAGAAAGGCCTTCCACCTCTTTCATGAACTGTTGAACCATGGCAGCATAGCATAAACCAAGAAGAAAAAAAAACCTGCTCCTGTACTTGATAGTCCTAACATAACTCACTCAGTGTTTATATGAAACAGACAGTTACCTTGGTCAGCAACTATGGGCTGTTGCCAGGCCTCCAAAGGCTCTCAGTGCACTAGTCACATACTGTATAGGACCACTAGGGTGTGATAACCTCATACACCTTTTCTATGACCTCTCTGCTCCCTCACTGATAAAACTGTCTGCCAGGAAGTGTCCTTCACGATGTTTCCTCCCTCTCATGCTCAATCAACACCTGTCACCATCACGATCAATACTGTAATGTGACTGTGCAGCCTGAAGACACTGCTGCACCCTTCAAACATCTCAACTAACAGTAATCCTGAATAAGGATTTAATATTCTATACATAAAACAGCATCCAGGTAGCTGTATGTGTAATATGTAGATCCTAGAAGCAATAACAGAATCACTAGGGGCTTCCCAGACCCCCTGAGTCTTGCGACTCTTTTAGATAAAGGGCTCTGGGTTTATCTAAGGAAACAGTCGCTGGGGCGAGGATGGTCTGGCCTCACTGACAGATTAGTCCAGCCCAGGCCCACTTCCTGCCTGCTGAGGACACTAATTAGAAGGAAGGACTGACACCACAATAAGAGCTGACAGTTGAGTGCACTTAGTACAGCTTCACACAATCTACCGCTGTATTAGTACAGCAACCACGCCAAGCCATAAATTTCATCACATTAGGCAGTGCTTATCTGATGTGACAAAGTTAACCTGGATGTTGTTTGGACAGAAAAGTACAAGGGCTGTTCTGAGAAAACTGTGAGGGTGCTGATTTATCAGTGGAAGTATGTGAAGTGTTTGATTTGAAATTTTATCAACCTCACCCCCCCACCACCCTCACCCTTTCTTGTTCACTCCCTCTCTGGCCCCCACCCTCACACTCCACTCCGTCTTTACTCACAACCACACATACAAGGAGACAAAAGTCTTTGTGAGCCTGGCTGGTTCCCAGTGTTAATGACATCCTGTTTACAAACATGTTGAACAGTGTTGCAGAGGTCATGGTCACTGACAACCTCACACCCTGCCTGTCTGACTCTTGTATCTTATCCTTCTATTTAAATGGCCTTTGACCTAATGAAGCAATCAACATGGCGACCCCTTGGGAAAACTTAAAAAAAAAACCAAAAAAAAAAACAAAAACACGTGGGCCATGTAGTAAAATGACAGTAACCAACACCATGCATATGCAACACTTTGAAATGTTATTGTTAATGTTGTTATACTTCATTTTCAATATTACTATTTATGCAGATAAATACAATGCAATACTATAGTATAACAATACAATACAATGTTGATACATTAAAAGTAGATTGTTAACAGAACTGTGAATGCAGTATAATACTACAACCTGTTTTAATTCCTTCTTAATTTGTTGTTTACAACTAGTTACGTCACGACATTTGCACATATAAGGTCAAGACTTTCAAATATCTCAACTATCAAATAACTAAATATCACTCCTTTAAGTTATAATGCCTGTCTGAAAACTGGCTAGTAGCATGTCACTCAAAGTTTTTCCCTTGCTACAACCATTTGACTGGCCTATTTAACACTTATAAACAGTATGTCAAGCAACTGCCATGGAGGCTATCGCTGCTAACGACCTCACCTATAACTTATCAAGTCTTGTTGATATTCTGATAACACCTAATGCTACAGCAGCGTGTGACTTCTAAGCCATTTAACTGGCAGATATCACATTTCACTAACATAGTACTATAACTGTACTATGTTAACTATAACTGTACTTGTATAACAAGGCACCTGTTAAATGACTGACTCTCTATGTCACTCTTCTTGTGCTCCAGCAAGTAGCGAGTATGAAGCATGGTTTGGAGAGACTGATTAATTGGTTTCACCTATTAGCTAGCAGCAAAAGGATGTTTTAGAAACGACTAGTCTCAGCACAGCTTGGATCCAGTAGTGTCTGATGGTTAATATTAAGCATCTCAACATCAAGTTATGGATTTTGAGGGAAAATAACAGCTCAAAAATAAAAGTTGAACTAAGAATCTTCTAGTCTTTTTTATGCTTAGTTTGATGTTTGTTGGTAGTCTATTGAGAATTTTGACTTTATGAAGCCCTGAATGCTTTAAGATTATCTTAAACCACAAATGATTGAGGAGTTCATAATATCATGTGAAAACTAGTTAATTAAAACTTCTAATTACTACAATAATTAAGTTACTGGCACAAACTAATAATTTGAGTGCAAAAGACAAAGTATACTACCTTACAGGACTTTAGGGAATCTGCATGACTTCAGGTATCTAATAACTCATATCACAGATGGTTAGATTTTGACCAGTTTATAAATCATCATGTTTGATCTATTCCAAATTACCATTATCATCACTACCTATGGACCAGCACCAGACCGAGCTTTAGTTGATGCAACCAAACTTCATGTACTCACTATGTGCTTTCATGTTTTGCATTTAAAACATTTGTGTGAAAACTGAAATACTGAAAATATCTTGTTGCTGTAGATTAAGTGCATCGCTGGTACAAATTCCTTTCACTTTATCCTCAAGGCCTAATAAAACACTGTAAAAGTAAGTGGACACACACCTGAACTACAAGTCTCAAACACACACACACACACACACACACACACACACACACACACACACAATCATACACATACAACACCAAATGAAGGAAAAACGTGCTATTACCCAAAGGGCAAATTTACAGTATAGTTACACGTACATGCATATAATAGGCTGAGCTGTTTTACAACACCAGCATGAGCTGAGCTATTGTTTTATTTTGAGAGGTGCTGGCTGTTATTGGATTGTTTTACACTAGCTGAGAGAATTTTATTCCAGAGGCGCTTTGTGTGGCGTGTGGAGTGTGTTTGACTGAGTCAGACAGAGAGAAGAAAAGAGAAGTCAAGCGATGTATGCCACTTTTTAAGCCTGTGCATGTGTATTTTCCCTGTGAGCTGCTGTTGGTGATTATTCAATAGGAAGTTAATATCTTCTCCATGCAGGGGTCCTTGGGTGCAGGTGGGTGCTACACATGTTAACCAAAGCCTTACTTAAAAGCTCCACTGTAATATATTATACACAATATTACAAGAGCATTTTATCAGTACAGCTGTATTTCTGCAAGATTATGTTTTACACACATTTACACGGTTGCTGCAATGTAACAACTGCTTAAAAGTTTGCTTCTGCATGCATTTGCCTGTCTTTGAATCGATGTGTGAGGTGAAACATGCTCAACGTGATGGTGGAAAAGCGGGCATTTTCTGGGGCTCTCTGTGGCTGTGCCAGCGGGCGGAGCAGTACGTCATCACGGGTCAAGCGCCACAATGTGCCTGTCAGTACATGGGACGTCCCAAAGGAGGGCAAGAGGCAGCCCCCCACCAACCTCGCCCATCCATCATCATGACACCACAAGCTGCAGTCATGGGAAACCCACCACTGGCCAGTCGCTCTGGACCAGATCTGGGAGGGGAAGGGGAGACGGGACTCGCCATCCATTAAAAACACATTGTTTTGTTTATTATAACTAGTTAATGAGGTTGAAGTGAAGCCTTGCTTTGTTTTTCAAACACTTCCAGAGGGGATTTGGAGGCAGACAGGCCCGTTGCTGGGTTCAGGCAAAGCAGCTCATAAGGGTTTGGGTGTTTTATAATGGATGTCTATAGATTTTATGAGAGTGGAGCTGGCCATGTTAGGAGTGAGATCTTTGGTTCTTGTAAAATGAATCGTTTTTAGGGCTTTTCTCCATGTGCTGAGCTCAGACTCAAAACTTTTTCTCCCGCTTGTCTTGCTTCCTTTCTTTTCTCTGAACCACTCTGTTGCATTTTCACCTGAACCTCAGTTCATGAATTCAAAAGTCTGGAGTTTAACCTCATAACTATCATTAATAACAGACAAAATGTTTTAACAGTTCTGTTTAATAATGCTGTGTGAAGTAGTTTTAGACTGTGTACTTTTGTGTCAATCTTTAGGAATAGAAGAGGAAGAGCAAAACAAGGTATAGTACATGTTTCAAGAAAAAATGTTGAATCTTTTGATAGTGCACATCCAATCCCCAAGATGAACTATTTTAAGAAGCTAAAAAACAGAAGAAAAAAAATAACTGTGTCTTTCAAAGTTGGGAATGAAAAGTGGCGTGCTTGAACAGCATCAGCGGTTTGTGGAGCCAGAGGCCCCCCTGTCTGCCTGTCTGGAGGAGATATGAGAGAAGGCCCACTCCCTGTCCGGCCACAGCAGGAGCCTGGGCTGCCCGCTGACATGCCTACTTTAATTGTTAGTATTAAATCACTTGCACTTTAACTCAAGATGCTATCTGTCAGGCGTTAAGATCTTTTACAGTAGCAAGTGTGTGCTGCTTAAATCTAAAACACTTGAGTGACGCACAGATATTTATTGTACGTCTCAACTGTATACAGTGAGATGTGTGCATGTATCCAGACGCGCATTCAGATTAAATAAACACATACACACACAAACACAATGGAGTTCTTTATTGGAATGATTGTCAGTGGAGTGGACAGACAGGCAATCGGACTCCACCCCACGCTGACTGCGGGCCACCCGTCAGTCACCAAGCACACTGCACCACCAGCTGTTTGCTTTAGGAAGGCGGCGCAAAGCCAATTAAAATACACTTACAGCCATGTCCGACTTGTGTTTGGAAAGATAATATATGTCCAGAGGTCCAGTCAACACAGTGTGAGCAAGCAAGCAAGAGGCATAAACTCTGCATCATTGTCTCAGAATCCACACTATCATTATCGCACAGACAAGATACTGATCTTAAATACTACACAACAGTAGAAAAACAGGCCCGCAACCCTCTCCATGTTTTATCCCCTCTAGAAAGAATAATATTATGTTAGATTTCATGGTTCAACAGATGTTTAGGCTGCTTTAAAAATATCTGGCTGTGCATTAGACAATGTATAGATATCACTTTAACTGTCAAAACAGGATCAGTGCTGCACAATAGATGTTATTCTTGCTAAATTCTGCCCAAACCAGACTGAAAGCGTGACTGAAAACATTAATCATCAGAAAATTAGTAGCCTAATACACAAATGTGAAACATATGGGCTTACAATTAAAGCTGGAAATACAGACGGACAATATGCAGAGAGTGAGAAAGCGACGCACACACATAGACGCACAGATGCAGAGGGCAGAGGGTGCTGATATGAGTGGTGGTGAGTGGTGAGCAGAGACGGGAGCTCCATGTCTGTTCAGTGTGTTTTAAGAGTGTTTAAATGAGTGAAAAGTCAGTTATGGCTTCCAGATGGGGGCCGGTTTGATCCGGATCATTCTGACAGGCCTGGACTTTGATGTGCTGCTGCCTATTACTGACATTACAGGGAGACAGGCATATTTCTCCCTAATCACTTCCAACCCCTCCACACCAGTCCTCGGTAAGGTCTGCACCGGCTGGCCACACCAGAACTACAGTGGGAGTCCGTGTACGGTGGCGCGTGTGCGTGCATAAGCATGTCTGTGTGTGTCTAAGTATTTATACATGTGCGTATATCTGAGAGGATGTTTGTTGAGTGCTATTATAAAGATCGACTATATTCCTGTGTGTCCTCCTCTAATGCAGATCTCATGTGAAATAAGCAATGAAGTCATTTATATTAACGCACACACTTATACCAGAGCCTGCGGTGACCTAGCATGTCTGCATTTGTGCTTTGGTTGTATTTCAACCTGATTTTGAATATCCTCCTGACATTCCATCATAAACCCTGTGTTTCTAATGAAAAGCAAAGGAGACGACAAGAGAAGAAAGTATAATGGCTTCATTTATGCTGAGGGAAGAAATCCCGTGGAAACATCCATCTTGTCAGGCAGGTTAAATATAGTCCAGACAGACAGACAGAAGGGAATAATTCCTCCACTTCCCTCTCCACCCACACTCCCCAGTAAGTCCAGTGGAAGTCATTTCTCAGTGACCACAGCGGAGGAGGACCAAAGGCTAAAGGGAGCCAACTCTGCTCCTCACTAATCACTCTGTGACCCTAAGACCACCCCTCCGCTGCCCTTTGCTAGGCTCCTCTTCTCCTCCTCCTTCTGCTCTCCTGGTTTTTTGGGGGGACTATGAAGAGGGCTGAAGAGAGGAGGAGTGAATCAGGCTGAAGTTCTCCTCTTTATCTCCCAAAGGCAGGGGAATGCCAAGGGTCCAGTGCTTTGGAATCTACTTTTTTGTCTGTTTCTCGGGGAGTGCTAGGCTGAATCCACTTGGAGGAGCACAGGGAGGTATTCAGAGGGAAGTCTGAAGGGCCCTTCAGCAGACAATGGCGCTGCCCGGGGACAAAATGAGTCCTTGATGAGGGATCTGTGGAGAGGTGCAGGTGTCTGAGGTGAAGAACAGTCTGTCAAGCCTGAACCACTTATCGTCAGCAGCTCCTCTCCTCTCCTCTCCTCTCCTCTCCTCTCCTCTCCTCTCCTCTCCTCTCCTCTCCTCTCCTCTCCTCTCCTCTCCTCTCCTCTCCTCTCCTCCAATCCTTCCTCTTTCATGGGGAAATCATCAAGTGCTCTACTGCAATGTCTTTAGAAACATACTTTTATGAAAATGGGGCATACACTGATCTTTGTTATTCTTCAAAATGCCACGGATGTCTGTCTAACCCATAGATCAAATGGAATACAGAGACACTGGTTTATTCATGCCAAGGAGGGAGACAGGAAAAGGCCTTTGACCCCAGGGCTTCACTCTACATTCCTTGTAATTTCACTCCATCATAGTTTGTGCCGGAAAAAGCAAACATCTAAATAAACCCTGTCAAACCATGTTGTCCATCTGCCGGCAGATAAGATGAAGAAAATATGTCTTGTTCCATAAACAAAAACACTGGAGATCACAAATCAGTGGTCACAGTCACCACAACCATAAATTAGCCTCGGAACCATTTTTAGCATTTAAGTCCGTCAGAGAGCGAGGACAGTGAAAGGAGAGACAACCCGCTCTTTAAAACCTCATCACTGCTGTCACTGTGGACTGTGTGCCATGAAACAACACGGGGATAATATCTACATGAGCTGGAGAGAGAAAACAACAAAGATGTCACCACTAAAATGCTGGCTGGCCTGCGTTGGCTTGGCTGAGTGGCAAGAGTGATTTCACTGAAGCGGAGAAGAGAGAAAGAAGAAACAACTCATAGCCCCCTAGTGGAAACTAAAAACTTAAGTTGCAGCCCTCTTTCTTGCACTTCATAAGAAAGAGACTCTCAGCCAATTTAAAGAGATTTACTATCAAATAATGAAAATCAAGCACAGCAAATTATGTGATTGTTTTCTAAAAAATGCAAAGTGATTTATAGTAGCACAAATTTAACTTAGGGGCTGCACATCAAAATCTTGATAAAAACAGGAAAATAAATGACTTTGTTTACAATCCATTCTCTCTGAATTACACGTTAACTGCTCTGACATCTTGCAGACTATTGCAGAGAGGATAATATATGAATCCCAAAGACATTCATTCAACAATGTTTTTGCTTTATAATAGCAAGAACCTCTGGGAAGAGATTACCTTTGTACAGGAGCTTTTGCAACATGAAATGACAAATTGACAATAGCATCACACGGCTCTTAGGAACCTGCTGTGTGTGTTTTGCTATTCAAACTCTCGTGGTAGGAACATGCAGGGCCTCTGAAATTTTACAGCCAGATTTATCTTGTTTTCCCAACTTATTTTCATATCTATTTCCTTTTCTTTGTGAATTAGGCAGTAAATAAAGCTGTGGGGCCCTGTGCATAGTGAAATCAGTTGGAATTGCCAAATTAAAGAATGCAAGCGAGGTGTAGGCGAAGCTATCCTCCTGGATTTGGGCAAATTCAGCTGATGCAAAACAAGGAATTAATTTGAGGGGAGCGGCTTGCGTGCTGAGCTTGGCGCTCTGACAAAGATGAATGGCATCATTCCAAGCGAATGGTAATTTCACTTTTTGTGACAGTGCTTTAGAGCAAAAGCGACTTGAGACACACAAAGCATTTGCAATCCCATTGAGGGCCCTTGGTACCTGCCTATCAGACACTGCACATTGTTTACCAATCATCTGATATTGATTGGTTTCAGACTAAAGTTTGAAGATGAATTAGAGTGGGAGAAGGTTAAGTCCTAACCTTGAAAGATTTAGTGTCTATTCAGCCCCCGTGTAGGACTCTCCTCAGCTCACTCTGAGAATAGAGAACTTTTAAATTCAATAGGGGGTGGGAGACACAAAACGTGTCACATTCACCAAGTGAATCCACTGGAAGAAACGCAGAAGAACACCCAAAAAGCATAATCTTTCTCCCTAGTTGATAGAAATGGTAATTGTATGTGTGGGATAATACTTTGAAGCCAAGGCCTCGGTCGGACAGACCGCCTATTTATGTTAAAAAAGGGGCAACAAAACAGCCCCTTCTTTACGCTTTTGTTCACTCCTCTACTCTTTTAAATGTTTACTGAAAAAGAACCTTCAAATCCACTCTCCATCTCCTGCACAATGTGGCACCTATCACTCTTGGGTGCATGGACACATTGTATTATGTGAATTGTTGATATGTAGCAATCATTCCCATGAATCATTTTCTATTTAACATTCAGATTCTCAGGAATCCGATTTTCATCCTCTTGAGATGGACAAAGACATTTTGTGAGATAAAGAGCATCATTTGAATACTGTTACATAACAGAATGCATGAAAACACTAAACAAAAGAGTCAACTTCTGAAAATTAACTACACTTGAAATGTAAACCCTTATGCTTAACTGTCCTGCCTCTGCTTTGGCCTTTGAACCACAGCTCTGGAAAGCACAGACAAATGATAGAGCACCACAGGACACCTGGAGCTTCCATTTCAACATGCTGCAAAATGATGTTCCAACAATTTGCCATTCCTATTTTGACATTTTGACAGAGCCAAGGGTGCTTTGATACTGAGGTTGAGTCCCCTCAGCTTGTTGGGATGCTCCATCTCCCAGTATGGGGTTGGAACTCTAAATGGACCACTGAGCCACCCGCCACAGCTGGACCACACCACTTAACTTCCCCCTCCCAACCCCTTCCAGCCGACAACCGCTCTGGTCTACTTCGAAGCTCTCCAGCCCACTCGACCTCCGACACAGAGCAGAATAGGCGCAGGCAGCACTAACCCCATAAGATGCCCATGTCAGAGGTCACATTAAGAGAGCGCACACATGGCTCGTGGTCTGAAAAGCAGAAGACTGCCAACACTGTCTCTGTGCTTATAAACACAATAACATCACAGATTTATTTACCAGAACAGCCACAGAACAAAATGTGATAAAGCCTGCACATTCTCATTTTTAATACACATATATGTGATGAAATAGAGGGAACAGGGTTGAGGAGATGAAGACATAATACCATAAGGTAAAACAATAATTTACATTATTCTCAGTCTATTCACTTCATTAGGGCAACATTACATGTGCCAGTAGCCAGCTGTTCTCCTATGTTACACGACCCATGTCAGTAGTGCTACTGCAGGAAGTGGACAGAGTTTAGAGGGGGGGTGAAGGATGCAGGTGTGTCCGTTGTGACACAGAGACAAATGCACTAAGCCACAGAGTGCAGACAGAACAGGACAGCAGGGCTCGAGGTCTGATGGCTTCTGTAAATCATCCAGAAACTAATATGCCGACCCACTGGGAGAATCCTCGTGTGCCATGACACAGCTGTGGCAGATGTTCCAAAAGTCAACAGGTAGAGAAGACACTTGAAATGGTGAGCATCATCATTTTTTTTGGCAAAAGTAGACAACCTTTTGGTGTGGTTAAAAGGTTTTGAATTAAATAGGCCAGTTGTTAAGAGCTAATCTCATATTACAACGTGTCTTCATGAAATATTACAACTGAACTCATACAGGATGTAACATTATATGATGACATAAACAGACCTACAGCATGAAATTCAACATATTTTGCACACGATGCTGACAAAGCAACCTAAAGTTTTTCTTACAGGGGCAGCATTAATGTAAGCACATACACATATACATACTGAGACCGCAGGGCTTAGCTAACCCTCCCCAGCCTGGCCGGCCCTCAGCCCTGAATGCGAGCAGCACTTAAACTTTCCCCTTTTCAAACAGTGGAGCACAAAGAGAGGACCACATCAGTGGCCTGCTGATCATCCCCACAGACGGCTGAGCACAGACAACAGGCAGGTCCCTGGGCACGTCCCCACATAATGTCCCTGTGTCCCCCCCATCACCCTCATACTGGGTTCAAGCCTGTATGCCGCATATATCGCGCTCCCTCTCATGTGAGACTAGATAAATGACAATTCTTTCGAGAGGGGCAGTTAGAAGGACTGGGATCAGTTGGGGAGAGGGGCTGGGGGGTATGGTGCTGCAGCTGTCCCACTGGCCACGTCCACTCCCTGAATCCCCTCACCACCCACACCCCCACCACCACCCCCAGCAGCAGGTTTCTCCCTACAGAGGGAAAAAAAAACACGCTTCATTACGTCCTCTCTCCCCTGAGCAGCTAGGGGCCTTTCAGTGCAGATAAGCCTCTTAGACATGAAGTAGCGCTCAGAGCAGCGTTTGAGTGACAGCAGGAAGGTTTAGCCATTCAGTGGACAATGCTCACATTCTCTGGCTTTAATCTAGGAGGCGGACAATGATCTGTTTTTAAGGCCTCATCTCCTCTGCTTTTCCCACAGCAGTAGGTGACTGGCACAAGGAAGAGAAAAAGAGACAGAGAGACAGAGCGGGCCGAGGGCTGGCCGGGAGAGTGCGCTGCTATCTCCCAAGGCCTCCTGTTTCTCTGACAGTCCAGACTGAGGTGGGACAAGAGGGTGAAAAGTGGGAGGGGGCATTTTTGATGGAAGGCAATGTGCATCAATCACACACATACACACACATGCATGGGCACAAACAATTACTCTGTGATGGTTGAGTGCGTCTGTGTGACAGACAGGCAGGTGAGAGGCCTGAAGGTGACGTGGCTTAGTGTAGAGCTTTGTCATTCTTATCTGCTTTGACCACTGACATCCATCCCTCCGCAGTCATTGTGTGTGTTTCTATGATGTATTTATATGAACGCTAATGCACAGGCAAGTGGAGGAAAATAAGCTGGACAGTGTGAAAA
This sequence comes from Sphaeramia orbicularis, assembly GCF_902148855.1. Taxonomy (NCBI): domain Eukaryota; kingdom Metazoa; phylum Chordata; class Actinopteri; order Kurtiformes; family Apogonidae; genus Sphaeramia; species Sphaeramia orbicularis. The sequence goes on along the minus strand of NC_043969.1, from coordinate 20,123,873 downwards.
GATATCTCAGAAAAATCATTTGTTTTGATTCTGTGATAGACTGTAACATCTGTGACCTTCTGGACCTGACGTCAAAGCTTATAACCTAACTGAGAAAGTTTTAAATGATTTTTAATTGTGACAAGATGTGTGCAAATAAAAAAGTGTAAAAGAGTGTGTGAAAAAAGCAAAGATCTTATGATAGTATTTCAAAATACATGTGCTTACTTTTGTGAATTTAGAATACACAGTTTATTCATGATATGATATTTATGCACTCTTATACACTAGATAAATGCATGTGTCAAAAAGCCAAGATGGTTAAACTAGGCACTCTCTGCAGGGCACTCTTAAACAGTTTATTATTTTCTACTTTTATCTGATGAGAAAGAATATCCATCAAATAAAACAAATGCTTGAGCAAGTACTTTTTAAGCTAAAATGAATAAATAATACAAGAAGGAACCACACAGTGTTGATGTGCCAAATAGTAGGTGGATTATTTTAGAATCACCTCACACTTCAGTCAGGTTTGTTTTGCTTTGCTAAGAGTATAAACATCCACATCTCATCTACAATAAACAGACACTGCGTACTACTGCGAGAGAAATAAAACGCTTGAGTCATTTAATAGGTGTGTGTGTGTGTGTGCGCGCGCGCGCGTGTGTGTGTGTATGTGTGTGCATGTGTGTGTGTGTGTGCGTGCGCACCCGTGAGAACATATAGAATGTCCATCAGGAGACTTGGCTGTAAAACCCCTTCAGTGTTTGACTGAAGTGTCAATCACCAGGTTGCTTATTACTCTAATTGGATTATTACTACACTTGAGTCCTCTGTATGCCCCTCTGTTTTTAAACATGGCAGTGACATTAACTACATGTGTAACGAAAAAGAATGGCAAGAGTAAGAAAAATGACTCCTCTTTGTAAGTAATGTTTTTTTTTTTTTCTCTGATAAAAGGAAGAAGGTGGTGTAGCAGCTATGTGTTAAGCATTGCAAGCAGCCCAGAGATAAGAGTGAACTTTGGCCCTCTTTAAACACTTCTATACATGCCTTTAACCCTTAAAGACCTACAGGTATTTTTAGTGGCAACATCCAAATAAATTTTTCTACATATCTAACCTTTCACAAGTGATTTATCGCCATTTATTCTGATTGCATTTTTCAGTGAAAGTCAGGTATTTTCCTGTATTTAGTTTACTGATCATGTGGATGTTCATAAAAAGCACCGAGAAAATTCAAAGATTATATCAAAACAGAGAAAACTAAAGCAAAAGTGACTTTTCCAGCAAAATATACTATTAACTGAGCTTTAAAACAAGCATCGGCAACTGCTGTGATTTGTCAAAATACATGGGTTTTACTGGTGTTTCCACGGTCACTACAGAGCCTCTGAACGTCCAAATGGGTCATATCTGATGACTATGAAAAGCTGAGAACGTGCACGTTTTTGGAATTACTGACATGTGTTAATAGGATTAGTGGTTCAGAAATTAATAAACATTTGAGGTCAGTAGATGCTTTTGGATGCTGGGGTTTTGGTCTTTGAGGGTTAAATCCAGGAATTTGACATCCTGATATTTTCACCTTGACTCTGTCTTTTACTCCACACACCTTTCAGCTATTAAATGAAATTTTACTGAGGAACAAATAAAACAACCATACATTTATCTGAGTCTACAGATTTAAAGTGACAATATACAAGATGTTATATTTGTTAAATCCATCTTAAGGTGACAATGTCATGAAAATGTGAATGACCAGTATTTCCACTGAGCTGTGAGAAAGTACAAATGTGAAAACACACACAGCCGGATTGTCAGTAAGTGAAATCCGCTCACGCAAATGTAGACACGCACAAATCCCCCAAAGCCATCTAGCATGTCCTAAACACCTCACTCTTACTGCCCTCCCATTAATCTCACACACCTCATCACAGTCCCCGGCACCTCAGACCCAAAGATCTCATATCCTCCACACACCTTTACCTCCTTTCTGAGCTCAGCCACAGCTCTGAAAACCCTTAACTAATAACTCCCTTGGTTGTTCTTTACTTCTGGTTGTGTTAACAATTCCACCTGCCACTAAGTAAGGGGTTTTAGATCCTGAGTCTTGTCCTTTTTGAGACACAAGCAGACATGACATTGGTGGCTTTAGGTTTCAAGCTTCAACTTCTTATTATTAACAGCATGATTTCTCTTAGTGCTTGACGTATATTGTATATGACTTGACCTGACCTGACCAAGATGTAAAGAAAAACCCATAGCTACTAAGAGAAACACAAGAATGAGCAAAAAAAAAAAAAAAAAAAAAAAGCATGTAGTCATACAGGACTCCTTAAAAAGACATTTGTATAATAACATGTTTTCTTTTCAGTAAATGCAGATTAAGAAAGACGCAATGCGAAAGAGAGAAATACGGAGTAAAGTACTGACACATACATGTCAGAAGACAGACAGACAGACTGATTGGACAATTAGACAAACATACAGAGACAGATTGTTCCATTACACACTTAGACTGACATGGCGGCGATTGAGACAATGGGCTCCTTCACCGTACGACTGAGTGTTTATGTCCCCCCGTCAGTCTGCATCACCAGTGTCCCCCTGACTGCTCCCAGCTGATGCCCCATGCATGCACACACGCGCGCGCACACACACACACACACACACACACACACACACACACACACACACACACATGCACACATACACACACACACACACACACACTCACAGACACCTCTCTGACCTCCCAGGCTGAACTTGAACATGCAGACATACTCCTGCTTTGCGTTCTGTCACATGTCAACGTACCATGTCCCACACAGTCATGAAGCCACGGTACTGTATGTGTGTAAGTGAGTGTTAGAGAGTGGGTGAGGGAAAAAAGTGTGTGTGTATATATGTGTGTGTGTGTGTGTGTGTGTGTGTGTGTGTGTGTGTGTGTGTGTCAGAGTGAGCCAGAGAGGAAGAATGAATGAATGGGCTTCTGTTGGACTTCTCCTAATGACTTTATTTAGAGATGTTGTGTTTAACGTCAGGAAACACCAGTCATGTATGCCGCCAGCAGAATCTGTGGTGAGGGGAGTGTGAGACCTGTGGACCCCTCATCCTCTGGATCCAATACAACCCCCCAAACCCCTAAAATGACCACAATTTCCTATTGTCTAACGAGCAAATATTAATCTGGTTTTCAAGAAAAGTTTAATTCACTGAGAACATATACACTCTTGTTTTCCCACTCATTTACTCATTATCTGTGTCCTTACTTCCTCATTTAATTACAGTAGTCTTGTTCTGTATTTCGCAGATTCTACACCCCTTATTCTCTTATTCTGTCTTATTTCCCTCCCCCTCCTTTCTGATACCAGTGCATAAAACACACCAAAAAGGTTTCACTGGAGTTGGGTAATGAGGCAGACCTCTGACCTTGACTTGATGACTTCCATACCTGTGCATGTGTACGAAAATGTGCGGTTGCGGGCATGTGTATGTGCGCCTGCAGCTGGCGGCTGACAGCGACATGACTAATGAGGGCTCGGGACAGAAATAATAGGTGGGAATTATAACACAAAAAGGGTACAAGCGCAAAAGGAAAAGGAAGAACAAATGACAGAGCAGGAGGAGAGGAAGATAAGGAGAAGAACACAAAGTAAGATTTAGAGGAGTTTAAGTCCAGGCAGCAGAGGAGACGCACATATATCAAATGTGATTCAACAACTTAAGAAAAACTTGGGGACTTGAGGATTTTACATGGGTGTAGTTCAGTTTAGCTGAAATAAAGTAGCAAATGGTTTCTTAGTGTTAAAGTAACCCACCTCATGTAATTTTGCTTTAGTATGATACATTTGTGAATTCACATAGCTACATTTATGCATTGTAAAAATATCACTGCATTACTAGTTCATATTCCCACATGGCACTTTGTTATCACAGTCTTGCAGGTTTAGTGCACATTATGATATGATTTAAAAGTGATTCATTTAAGACTAAGCTTTTTAAAAGAATCACTTAAGTATTGCTCATTTATCTGACACTGACAAAAAATCAAGAAATGACTAAAGTTTCCTTACTCAAGAGTCTATGAAAGAAAGTCTGTCTAACATACTTTGGTTCTGTAGTAGAAACCACAGTTGGGTGAGGTGGGGTGGGTGTCTGGCAATACCAGCTTACAACTGCCACACTATGGGTTAAGGGTCATCATGTGTAGACAGAGCAGAACTTCCTAATTATACATGATAAATGTAATCACACAGGAAGCATTTCTCTCCACAGTTTACAGGCTTAACCTTGTCAGATGTGCCAAGCTGGAGAGGAAATACGAGTAAAATAGTACTCAGTGCTTAAAAATATCTGAAACCTTAGTGTATTTTTACATGTTACTGCATGAAAAACAAACAAAAAAAAAACAACAACAACAGAGGAACTGACAAAAATGTGATGCTAAACATATAAACAATAAAGTTAGGTGAGTTTTGGATATGATAGTGGCTATGATAGCAAAACAGAACAACACATTTAAAGGACCAAACAAACCAGAGAGGACTGCTCCACCAAGCTGTGTTGTGATAATGATAGTATCTGGCCATAGCCGCTCTTTCTGGTGAACCCTGTGCCCCCGCTGGATCAGGTCAGAGCCTATAATGGCTGACGGCAGCCATCGAGTCTCGACCCACTGACACAAAACATGATGCCCAGACAGAAGCGAGACAGATGGACAAATAGACAGATAGGCATTCAGACCGACATCCTGTCTCAAACTGCAAATAGATACAACAATTAAGTCAGGTCTGGTCATTTTCATTTCACTGACCTTCGCCCTTCACCTCCTACACATCTAAAGAGACAAATTACCACTGCGGCTGGATTTGGCAAACAACTCTAGTGCAGGCGAACATCTGAAGGCTGAGACAACGGACATAAATCATACCTGTATTTGATGTGTGGGGCTCTGGGTTAGCTGACGATGTGACACAGAATGTACCCTATGTCTGTGAACCCCAGAGGGGCTGAAATGGGTCACTTGTTTTGCTGGGCCAGCTGTGGTGCATAAATCTGGGGACAACTGTGGGAGTTTTGCCTTAAATTGGGTAAACCATTGTGTTTAATACAATCCAATGTGTAAATAGCACTGCTCATTATAGAAATAGTGAAATACTGAAATTAAATTGCAATAGTGAACTCACTGTAAGCCTTTGGTTATATCTTCTTTTATATTCAACTATTGGTTTCTACCTCAGCTTTCCTGTTTTATCTGCTGTTATGTTTCCAGAAAACTCCCACTGCAGTGTTAGACATTATGTTCCATGTCACAGGCATATGATTTATGTCATTTGCTAAGCTCAGTAGTACGTCTTTACAAGTCTCAACACTGTGCACAAATACAACAGCAAAAACATCAACAACAGGAGCCCATGTTAGAAAAAGAGGAAAAAAAAGTCCAACATCTGCCCCATCAGACTTTCATGAAAATCAGCCTGGAGATTTTTTGCATAATCCTGACAAACAAAATAAATGAACATACTAACAAACTAACATACTACCAAACAAACAGATGGTAATGAAAACATAACCTCCTTGGTGGAGGTAATTATACAGCATCATTCTTTGGTGTACCAAGGGAGGTTACTATGTTACATCAGGAAGTGCTCTTCAAAGTTTCCACCATTGTAATTGTACGGTTTAGATCCAGACTTTGTTTTCTGCTTTTCAGAGGCAGTTTTCAAACCCCAGAGGTGGCTAGTCTCCAGGCAAGGCAAAGGCAGAATTACATTAACACCCAAAGAGTATTTTATCAGAGCCAGCAGGGACCTATGGTCCAGGACACCTGTAATAAGGTTTCCCAACTCACAGGCACAAAAAAAACATTTTAACTCCTTTTGTATGGAAGGTTTGCATGCATCCGTCTGCAAGGAACGACGTTGCTGCAACTGATCAAATCAGGCCAAACAAATTACATTTGTCGACAGAAGGATCAAATGCTAGCACCCACAACAAACATATCAGCATCTCCATCCACACCGAATACTCTTGGTACACTGGCAATATTGGATTAACAAAGAAACCTAGAATAAGAGCAAGGATGTGTAGAAATCTAAACTGACTTCTTTTCTCTTCTCTCCCATGTCGCTCTGCTCCTCTGTGAAAAGAGAAATTACAAAGATTGTATGCAAGTGAAGAAATGGATGGAGGGAAAAACCCGTACATGCAAAAAGATGTATTAAATTACTGTGAATTCAGCTGATGTGATGCTGCATGCCAATCCCAACACTGAAGTACATGGTATGTTAGGGTGAAAAGATAGTTAATCTTTTAAACGGCCACACCTTGGGTAACAGACAACTTTTAAAGCCTTTCAGTTCATCTACAAATGTTCTTAGGACAAATCCACACTTACTTCTATATAATTCTCACTATGGAATAAATGAAACCTATCATATTCAAACATTTGGTAATGGGAAAAGGAGATATTTTTCTTGTTTGTTATTAAAATAAACAGAGACAGAGATGTCTGAGATGAACTGGTGTGTGAAACTCAAGGGAGAGAGAGTAAGAGAGAAAGAGAGAGACTAAGGGGCCTGACTGTCTGACAGACAGGCCAGCAGATAGACAGGAACTTGGCATTAGGGAATATGATTCTGCCAGAGAGTGATCCATAAAGACTGGAGGAGGTCGAAGGGCACCATTTCTATAATGACTCATCATCACTCAGTGGTGTCCACGCTGGAATGGCCTGTGCATGTGAGTGAGTGTATATGTGTGTGTATATGTGTGTGCATCTGTGTGTGTATATGTATCTGGGGGGAGAGGGCCAGTGGATCTGCTGAGAGATAGTGCAGGATAAACGGCCGGTTCTGCTATTCTAGGCCTCTTGGGAGAAAAGAGAGATCTCCATGTTGTTTTATCAGAGCCCTGGCCAAATACTGTCACCCTTAAAGTCAATTTGTTCTCTCGTCAGCATAACATACACACATTAAAAAAAGAAAAAACATGGGTGAGAAGTTGAAAATGACATTCACTGGGATGTGAAATATGATAAATGTCATAAAGCGTATGGCATTCCTTCTGTCAGACAAGGACTGTGTTTGACTTCTTGGGGCTGGGTAAACACCACTGGACAGACCTTGCCATGGCATCTGTTCCCGTGGTAACGTGGTGGGTAGTGAAGGCGGGGCCACAGGGGAGTTGTGGCATTTTCATGAACTGATTTTTTTTATTCATAGCCAGTCATTACTTTTACTACAGCACAGCTCAAACTGACCACTAAAAGGCCGGCGCAGACTGCCAACACCTTGTATATGGAATTCATAAAACAATGGCTCACACTAAATTCCCCTGCTGCATTCTCAATCAAGCTGCTATGGCAATGACTGTGTCTGTGCACTTTTATGTGTGTGCACTTGCAAGAGGCCATATTTTTTGTTGTGCAGCATCAGATGAATATTTTCATTTCTTGGTGGCTGACAGCCTGTTTGTCATCTCCTGAACTGACCTTCAGAAGCATAACTACCTTTATCTCCCCCCTCTCCACTCCCTTCTTCCCTACATCCCTACATCTCCATTGCCTTTCTCACCCCTACCTCCTCTTACTTCTCCCTCACTTTTTGCTCTCTCCCCCTCAGCAGCCTTTGTCATTGATCGCTGATGCGATTGGCTGCTTCCATGCTCAGTAATGACCTGCCCTGGTAACCAGCCGGCTCCACTCAGCCCCTTGTAGATTGAACTGTCAGATGGCAGCGATTAATGGGCGGGCAGAGAGACACAGACTCACACCTGCAACGTCCCACCCAGCACTACTTTGCAGGTACACACAGGTAGGTGCATGTAGGTATGTATAGTGTGTTGTGTCCATTTTTTATAAGAATGAATAAAAATTCAAACATCTGTAGGTGTATGTATTTATGGGTGTGCATAAATCTTAACTTTGATACATGTATTACTGCCCCGGAGGGTATGCATGCATCTACCCTCCTACAGTAGCTTATGGGAAGAACATAGAGATAAGGTATGCCAAAGGAGGTAAAAGAATAGAAAAAAAGGAAATTGTTAAGGTCAGGTACCAAGGAAGATGTGAATTTATTTAAATATAGAATCTTACACAAAAAATCCCATTAATTACATTTTTAAAACCAAAGAAAATGTATTGCAATTATTTTGGTAATCATTATTTCGGTGACTTTTCCAGCAAGGAGGATCAACATTTCCTCCTTAAATGTGATGATTTGCACTATTTTGATGAAATATGTTTAAATGTAGGACTTTAAAAAAAAGTGGAGGCTTTGAGTAAATGATTGATCAGTTAGTCACTTACAAAGGCAGTACGCAGCAGATGAATGGATGATACTGTATCCGAATTAACAGTCGTTGTTCAGCAGATGCCCATTAAAACGACTGATGCTGACAGAAAAGTATTATCCATAAAAGACTAGTGCTACATACTCAAACTGTATTTCTAGAAAGTTAAGAAGTAGAAAAAGATGTCAGCATTGCTAAATCATAAAATGGCTTATCCTAACCACAGTTTTCTCCACTACTTAAACGACAGCATGTAATCATTACTCGTCTGCAGTGCTATACTGCTCTTCTTTATTACCATATTAGTTATGATTTCACCCGTAATCATTCACTTATTCTACTGTTTGCACTTGAGTCACTCTGCGCAAGAGAATCAGAATAAATGCTTAAAATGCTAACATATGTTATTTCCTAGAACACAGATGAGTGGGGTGTTTGGTCTGGTCTCGCTCTGTCTGTCTGTTGAGCTGAGCACTGCAGGCCCACGCGGCTGTCCCGTGTTGTACTTGGCTGGCCGTCTGCTAACTGTCAGCGCAGTATCTCCTTACACTGATGAATGGGAAGTTTCCAGACCTTTCCCAAAGCTTTCATTCCCTTGTTCCAAGGCTTCATCCAGAGGAATGGCCGAGAAAACAAGGACTCCTCCGCCTGCCCGCCAGCCTCCACCAAAGGGGATCGCCAACACTAAGATGGGCATGGAGGCTAAATTTAAAAGGCCTCCTCCAAAAGGGGAGAGAGGGATAGAAGAGGGGGAGTGAGATAAAAAAAAAAAAAAAAGACGGATCACAGACAAGTAGAAAAAATAGAAATGAGAATGTCGTAACATAGAAGGGAGCTGTAAGAAAAAAGAGATGGGCTGAAGATGGAAAGACCCCAAACCTCTGAACAGTGAACATGTAAATATCAGGCCTGTAGGGGTTTGGCATAGCGTGTGAAACGGAGATAAAATCGATTAGCTTGTCCAGTGACCCAGTGAGCAGCAGGGCCCCCCATTGCCCCAGTCCTGCCACAGCCCTGACAGAGACATCCAGGCCTTGTGGCCCCTAGGGGTCCCTTCTGGACACTGAGGTGAACAAAGTGGAGCCCTCCTGTCAAACTAAAGCCCTCAAGCACCAGCAAAACAAACCAGCCTGTAATGCTTCAGTGCTCTCTGATTCCACAAGAGACAGAAAAGATGCAGTGTGGGCTGCTGAAAGAGGACACTGTGCAAAAGCTAGCACTCATAGTCCAGAGCTATGGGACCTATTTGGAGGAAAAATAAGGCATTTCAGTCAAATGAAAATGATTTGATATTGGTTTGATATATTCACTTTATGAGAACTAACCCCCTAAAATGATTTCTGTTACTTCTGTTTTGCTATTTTTTCAGTCTTCAGTTCTCTAGTTAAAAGTCCTCTACAAATAGTGTTAATGTTAACAGCTACAGTTACTATTACAATCCATTAAGAGGAACAAGCTGTTGTTAGGGTAAACAGGATCACATGGTGTATTGGTTGTTTAAGGAGCTCATAATAATATGAATGTTATTTTAATGGTTCTTCGTAAAACAATAAAGAGTCACAGAGTGTCTCAGTCGTGTGATCTGCCTGTTTCTTTTTAGGAAGAAAAAAAAACATGACAGGGACAGAGAGGGGGAAATTATTTCTTTGAGTCACCTCCTTCAATCGCCGTTTCCTGCTTCTAAGTAAAAATATACATCAGGTATTTTTCAGAGTTTTGAATGCACACCGGCACCTGTTGACAGGCCTGAAACCTCTCCCTATCGTTTTATCGCCTTGTTTTCCTCACATGATTTCCTCGGTCACATCTTTGGTGAGGAGCACCTCTTTGATTCCTGGCTCATTGTAGTGTATCTGACCCTGAAGGTCACAGAGTGGAAAGACGTGGATGTGTCACCACTAAGCTCTTCTCCGTGTTAGAATAATATTTCTATGGTGCTTTTAGGATGCTAACGCTAATCAAAACAGGACATCCTGAGGAGGGCCGTGCTCTCTCTTCCCTGGCCCCGCTCACTCACCGCTTTATGTTTTTGTGTTTGTGGAGGAGCGACAATCCCAGGAAGCCACGAGAAGGGTTCATCAAAGCTCCGAGCAGGGGGCCCTGGCTGCTGGATCGCTGGAATGCGGCATGGAAAGGAATCTCTACTGTCCTATTGTTCCCTTGTTTCCTCGGTCTCATCACACGCCGGCACGTCCAGTTCACTTACAGGTAAGCAGTGCTAATCAGCCCTGCATTCCTTTCCGCAGCCACATTCTTTCCTTTGCTGCGACCCTGGCTGACCAACAACATTCGCGCACACATTGAAGTTGCGCGGCTTATGCAGACACACACATACACAGAGGGGAAGTCATCAAGACAGATCTCTGAGGACAAGGACGTGGTGCTTCCTTTTCGAAGACATGGGACTGGGAGTAGAACAGTGAGGTGAACAATAATGAAACCTGCCTCATAAATGCTGGAAAGATGATACAACTTCCAAAAACTGGGACTGGGAACCTCAGTGCTCCCTAAAGATGTTCCAGTCCATCAAGTGCAAAACTGAGAATGGTGGGAGGCAATACTGTAACACCATGAGGGGATATAAAGTTTAAAAAGAAAGAAAGTAATATTATCAAAATATGTACATAAAAAAACGGTGGTAATATAGAACACCCAAAGAATCTGCTGACATTTCTGAACTCAAGTGTCCCGAAGTATCGACTTTACTCTGAAAATGCACAGCTGCAACTGTCACTGTACTCGGCCCTGCAACATGGGAGAGACTGCAGGTCCAATCAGGTGAATGCGTTGCTGCCCATCAGGAAGGCCCCAGCTTTGATCACATCTCCTCCCCTCATCTCTCCCGTCCTGCAGGGGCAAGAGGTCACCACTTAATGAGCTTTGGGGAGGAGAGTTCAGGACGAGCTATGGCGGAGATGAAAGGTCTACAGAAATGACACACATAAATGTACACACTTGACTACTTTGTCCTGTCCTTCTCATCCCTCTTCAGCCACTGATGGCCATGATCTGATGCCCTGTTGTGCCCTTGTTAATCACAAATGATTTTCCTTCTCTCCATCCCTCCCTCACTCCTTCCATCCCTCAGGCCTGCCTGCTCCACCCAGGGAGATCCCCGAGCAGCGCTGGAACACACTGTTATTGCCACGTTCACAAAGCGATTGTTAGATAATTCCTGTTTATAGCTATGTGCTCCCTCCAGTGTGAAAGAAAAAAAAAGACCATTTACTTTGTTAACTCTCCATGACAGCAATTAAAAGCAGCGTTTGCCAGCTAACACACACAACTCCACCTGCTAATACGAGATAACAGAGACTTCAAAAGGACTTTGCTTATGTCCAAACTGGATTTTAGACTTGAACTGAATAAGGATGAGTTGGATGAAATCTATATTCATTGTGTGTATCAGCTTATTCATACTTGGTATCAATTTAGATAAAAGAAACAAAGACACTGGTAGATAAAACTGTATTAAGGAGTGTTTTTATCAGACTAAATCATATATATCTCATTCTTTCCAAAATAAAAGTGCTATATAAAATGCTCAAACTGTTGGCCTACTGATATGCAGCACACAAAGAATGGCAGCCAGCACTAAGTCATATCATATCAAGATTCTTGTTTAGTCTTCATCCCCATAAAAGCACTCAACAATGTAGTAAAGTGACTTAGGGTAGTTGAGACATGAGGCCAGAGTGTCGGGCCCTGTTTCTACTACCTGCTCCAGGTAATTGATTGGAGTATAAAATGATTGAGTTTCTTTAATTAGCTAACAGACATCTTTTCTCCGAGTAAGCCAAGGACTGCAAGCTTCACACTGCCTCATTAATAGACCGAGCGAATCGCACCATCAGCAATCTGTTGACATTATAACTTCTCAGACATCATAACGACACACAAATCAGTTTGATGTCTGGGTAAACTTTTGAGCTCAGCAAAGTGCCATTTATCTCAGACCAATTTGTGATGAGAAAATGGCGGCGTGTCACACATTTGACAACTGCGCTGTAAACTCTGCAGAGAGCCTTTGTTTTGTGCGTAGCACTACAACACGCACATACACCGCCCTGACCAAATAAGCACATACACACATGCTTACCTCCCTTCAAAACACACACACAAGCACAATCTATAAAAATATGCTTAGCTTGGGACTGCTCTGTTGATAATGACCTCAGCCTTGGCACCGTAGTGGGCCAGACCAGACTGCCGACAGACTGGAGGCTTTTGTGTGGACTCCCTATCTCTAACTCCATGACCTTTAGGGGGGAGAAGAAAGCAGAAATGCCTTTTTTTATTTAGAAGGGCTAAGGCTCACTCATTGTTCTGTGTTGGTACGGTTTCCCTGTGGTAAACACACAGCGGTTCCCAGGCTTGACATGTTGCTGCACACCCCCCTCCCACCGCCCCACCCTTCATCCATCCCTTGGTGTTCCCACACTGCCCTGTCTGGGTCGCTACACCATACCACTCCCCCAACAGGAACAACACACACAAGAAACACGTCTGCATGGCCAGTAAGTGCAAGATGCTATGGCAGCACAACACACTTTCACTTTTCCAGTTGTCACTGCTCTTCTCCGCTTTCAGAGAGCAAAGCTTGTCTGAGGGTTGAAATCAATACAAAATTCCTCACTCACATGATGGACTGAGATAGGGAAGTTCATGGAGCACACTCGGAAAGTGGGAGTAGATACAGGAGAGAACCCCCTGGGACTGGCCCGCTGAGTTGGGGCCTGAGAGAAGAGGACCCAAGGCAAGGCTTCGACGCTCTCTATTTGCTTGGGACAGGGGCCATCCTTCAAGCGGATGACAACAGTGCATAAACAAACCACTAACCTCATCAGCTCTCTGTTAACAGCCCTGAGACCAAGTCATGGTCGACTCATTAACATCAGAGACCTCGCACAAGAGCTATTTTTTCAGAGAGGGGCGGGAGAGAAAACCCCTTCTCCCATCGTAAGAGGAGAGGAAAGTGGACAACATGTCAGACAGATGGGGGCGTTGATAGATGAGAGGGCTTGGGTTGTAGTCAACCTGCCCCTTACCACCCCCCAACCAACACAAACACACACCAAGACACACAATTGTACAAAACAAAACTAATAACAAGGAGACATGCTGCATGTCAGTGTGTGAGCATGTGTGTGATGTGCTTTGCACCTATCTGACAAGTATGTTGATGCTTTTTTCTATGTAACCCTCTATAATAAGCAGGGATGCTTCATGGTCGTAAATGTACTTGTTCACTGTTAAAATAGATCATATATTGTTACACATTCTTGTCTAATCAGTGAAAAAGTAAAATCCCTGGGGCTACTGACAGATCACTTACACCTATTCATCCAACAAATACCACTGCCAAGTGTGTGTGTTTTTCATATTTAAATAAAACATTTACAGACAAACCTGCGTCTTAAGTGCATGAATTGAATATAGAGTTTACCTCTGATAATTTAATATTTATTTTACAAGGTGAGCCGTTCAATATTGTGATATCTTTTCCTTTGTTTCCGTTGCAAATCAGACAGTTTGCAGATTATCAGTGAAGCACTGTGAGCTATATGTTTGGTCTAAAATGCATCTGTCCCCACTGACAAATGAAATGACAAGATGGGAATTTTCAACATTGTCGATCCATTATTAGATAACTGCCTATTTGCATAACAAAACCAGCTCAGAGCAATGACTAACATGAGCCGGATTAAACATTAAAAAGTCTCCTCTGCTGTGGGCCCCAATGATTTTTGACCCAGTCCATTACTGAAGGAGATATGGGACATTTGTATACGGAGCTTTGGCACCAAGCGGAGCGCAGGCAAAGAGCACCGCTCCGGGACAACAAGGGCTGTTTAATGGGGTCTCTATTTCACTTTCCTCGCGCCAGCCCGCTCCCTCTCACCTTTTAAATGGGCCGATCTATTAACCGTTTTAATGAGCTCCGCCAGACGAACGCGAGATGCATGGCCCATTGCACAATGTGAGGAGGACGACGCACTTCTCAGCTCGAGAGATGAGAGGCGCTGACAGACCGAGGCCTCGTGTCTCTCTCTCTTTCTCTCTCTCCCTGACGCACGCGGGCGCGCACGAGCCCAGCACCTCAGCGCTAACACGGGGACAGGGACCCACGCGGATGGGATCACCCAAAGGCCAAGAGGTTCAATGAATGATGAGGGGTTATTATTGAACGCACATGAAGGCGTGCCCGTGGGCCACATAAGAACGATTTTAATTTTTTAATTCCATTTCCACTTAAAATAATTTCCGCTGAACCTTTTCGTGAAGTCAATATTTTTCAGATTTACATTCTAGGGGTCTGTAAGTCACAGGATTTCTCTTTGTCGATCAGCCTGGATGAGATTAATTGTCATAGTAATTACAACAAATTATTAAAGACCTTTAAACACATTATAATAAAGAGTTTTGTTTTTTTTATTGAGACACAACTATGTAAAGTGGACCTTTAATTAGACTAGGCCTGCACCAAGTTCGTTTGGATCATAAAAGCCCTCCCCCTCCTCCATCTTTCTGTAGCCCACAATCCACCACGGGGTGCGGCCTGCACGCCTTGGCTATACTTAGTTGGGAAGCTAAAGTGAGTTTTTGTGGCACACCACATTACATCTGGACGTGCGGACTAATCAGTCAGCCTCCATCAATCACTCTTACGTTTACCACCTCTCCATCACCTCCTCTATTACATCCACCCCTTTTTTTTTTATCACTGTTCTGCAAGGAGGCCCCGTAGCCCTACATGCCCGTTTTAACACGACTTCTCCGGACAGGCGGGAGGCACACACTGAACGCATTTAGCAGAACCCTTATGAGGGGTCTGGGAATTTAAATATTCACTGTTGACACTGCGCAGACATGGCTGTGGGCCAGGACGGGCTCGCTCCTTCAGGGACAAAGAGCATGCCCCTCTCTGGTTTAAGTGGTAGAAATCTTTCCTCATCCCATCTCCATATTAACGATCTTTAAATATACATAGAATCGAATCAAACAGAACGGACAGAGTGGTTGCTTCTTGGTGTTTGAAGGAGTTTCTGTGCAGATGAAAAGTGTCGAGGGCCGCTGCAGCCTGTGGTGCTGATCATCACAATGACAGAGGGGACTGTGTGTGCATACGTTGAACTATTCTGCTCCAACTCAAAATATGACATTAATTATTATGTAGCCCATCATAAAATGCCCCTCATCTGTGCATGTACAATCCAGGTTTAAGACAGTATGAGCTTCTGCTGATGCTGCAAGTTTGATACAAATTTGTCAAGTGCGTAAATTTCACGAGATCACAATTTATTCAAAGTCTGAGCTTATTTACCTAACCTGTGCAAATCATTATTAAGGTTTCAGACAGGCCAGGAGTTACGAGCACGTTGTTTTATTTGATTAAATAGGTGTAGAATAAGAAGCAGTGGTCCCTGAGCTAAGTGCAACTCATAAACACCGATAAACTTTCTTTTAAAAAATGTGCAACATTAATATATTAAAGCAAAGCCCTAGGCCTTGGTGCATGCTTTTTACCTCCCTAATATAATTTCCCCTTAAAAGCAGCACTACGTTTAATTATGCTGTGCATTTTACAGAGTCTCAGCAGTTACAAGTCACATGGAGAGACAAAATAAAAAGCAACAGAGCAGACTTAAAAATTTAGACAAAACGTTAGTGAAAAATCTAAGTCGACAAATAAATGCTGGAGGACTGAAAAGACACAAGTTTGGATAAGTCATTGAACAAAATCAATGCATGAGAAGCCAAATCAATCACTGCATAAATTCTAATAGTTTATTGCCTCGGAGTAATTCAATCGATTTAATGACAGCACAGTTTCAATAGTATGCATCATTTCATCAAACTTCATATTTTAACTAACAAGTCCAACATCATTTCTCCCCAGTGATTCCACACAGAATGAGGACGTCCGTTCAGCAGAAGCCTCGAGAAATTACACTTAAAAGTCTGCGACATTTCGTGGAATAACATACTAGAAGTGAAATACAAAAATCTACCCTGAATAAATTATATAGTCAGCAAATATTACGCGTCGGTAACAAGTCGAAATAAACTACATGTCTCACATACACTAACAGTTTCCACACAGCATCCCCGTTTACTCCGTTGCCATGCCTGTCTCAATCCTCCTTTACTCCCTTTTTCTTGTCCATCACCGTGGATTTTTCAAGTTGCTCCTCGCAAACAGATGTGACCAGCAGCCCACAGCCCTGTGCAGCAATTGCTAATACAACTGCCGATGCACAGGACCTGGGATTTTAACCTCCAATACACTACAGCGCCCACTACATGCAACCAGCACTTCTAATAGTGGATGGAGTCCCTGCACAAAGTTCCTCCATCGCTCACTCAACTTTAAACTTTACGCTCTTCTCGTGACAGCGTTTGGCTTTTCTTTTTTTTTCTTTTTACACCCGCGACAACACCATCACTTTTGTACTCTTTAACAGATGAAACAGAGGACTTGTGTTTTCTTGTGGAAATGAAATCGTCCCCAAACTCTTAGTAGACGCAGTGATAACAGCAGCAGCCTGTAGGTATAGAAGATGGCATGTTTCAAAAGGCAAAAAGAAAAGGGATGTTGCACCTACTCGTGGCCAGTTTCCGTGCCCTGCCTTTGGACCTCATGGTGCCAGTCTCTCGGCGTGGGTTTGTTTGGGTTTTTTCTTGGATCTTTTTTCCTCCTTTTTGTTTTTTCTCTGTCCTTTTTCTCTGGGTTTCTCAATCCAAACGCGCTATCTCTCCAGCATTGTCAGTCTGGACACCTTCGCACATGCGCACAGCCCGAAAATCTGCCGGGCAGCAAGTGCCAGAAAAAGTTTGCGACGATTTATCACTTTGATATTATCCCGATCTGGTGCGAGTTGGGTGAATCGTGGACATCTCCTTTCGTCTTACATTTTCACACGATCGCTGAGTGAGAAAGTGGCGCACGCTGCAAAAAATGTCCGACGTTGCTGTAATGTCGATGTCAGTTGTGTGTTGTAATTTATTAAAAGCCGGGGGAAACTTTGCGACTGAGGTGATCTAGGTGGATACAGTTTCCAACTCGTCAAAGAATGTATTTTCCTTGAAACAAGCCCCAAGCATCTCCAAATAATACAGAATAAACTTAAATGTTTAAAAAAAAAAAAAAATCTAAAATCAAGTTAATCCATTATAATCGTTATAGGCTCTTATAAAAGTAAGATGTAATCATTTAGAGGAGAAAAAAAAAGTTTTGTACTAAAGGAAACGCTTTGTCAAGATTGATATTTTTTGCAGCGCAGTCAGCACCCCGGATCTAAGAGGTGTGGAGGACATTAATTATAACGATCCTTCCTCTCAATCTTTACTGCGCACCTTTTCTTCTGAAATGAAGCCACATTCATCAATGTTCACTTAAATTACCAATGCTGGATGTAGTCATTAAAGATTTTATATATTTTAATTGTGTTTTGACCAATATACCAAGCACTGGAAAATGAATGAAAAACTTTCCCCCTCCCTCCCTTCTCTTGCTTGGGTACCCGACTGACAGCTTTAATATGCAAGTGCCCCGTTTTCCCCTCTCTGTGCTGACAATTATTAATATGTTAAGTGCTTAGTATTAATGCCTGTGTGAGACGTTTCTGTTGCAGTGCGTAAATTTCATCACTTAGTAATTGCTGAGGGATCGAAAAGGATGTTTTTACTTGATTTAACTTGGAAGGAGAGCGGGCTGGTCGAGGAAGAAAAAAAAAAGTTTGATGTAAACTTTCATCTTAGTGGGTGGAATAATGTTTGAATCTTCTTCTTCTTCTTTTTTTTTGTTCTGAGATTTATCGAAAAAGCCACGCTTAATAAATGCATGCCATCCGGGCACTAGAAGTCAATAAAATAGCTGCATGTCTGCTGTTATCACATAAACATTTTATAGAATCATATTTAGATACTGAGTCATAATAGAAGAAAAAACTGCAGAGGCTACCAGCCAAATTTTAAAAAGTCAGCATACATCTAAATAATGGTTTGTGTTTTACAGTTATAAAAAAAAAAAAAAAAAAAACATCTGAAAACGCAAAGGTGTACCCTCTGTTTGTCCCCAAATAGAGGGGGCGTGTAATTAAAGTAATTGCCAATTAATTAGATCCGCATGACATCATGTTGACCTTAAAGGTGAACTCCGAAATGGGTGGTGAACTCCAGTTATCGATTCCAAAGTGTGTTGAAACTGATTGAACTCATGACATCATGACATATCGGAAAAAAAAAAAAAAAAAAAAAAGAAAAAAGGCCTCATGGTAATATGGCAATTTTGACGTGTAAAAAAAACACTCCTTTTTTTTCTTTCTATTTCTCTTGGTTGAGGAATTAGAAAACCATATGACTGCACTGATCTGCGCTTTGGGCTATTGTTGCGTGATTTCATCTGGAAAAGGATGATCCGATTAATGTGGAGAGGAGCAGGCCCACATGTAAATAAACCCAGACATGCAGTATCTCAGCATCAACACAGTCTAAAGCATTACAATTATTTCTATTTTTCTTATTAAAGATTTCCAGCAGCAGATTCGACTTTAATATGATGTAGATTCATGGCCCAAACTACAACTAAACTGGTTTATCTCCAAATCGTCTCCATTTGAGTGACCGAGTTAAGAAAGGTTAATACTGATAGGCTGCTTTATTGTGGTTGTATCACACTCTACCTCTACTG
Source organism: Sphaeramia orbicularis (assembly GCF_902148855.1). Taxonomy (NCBI): domain Eukaryota; kingdom Metazoa; phylum Chordata; class Actinopteri; order Kurtiformes; family Apogonidae; genus Sphaeramia; species Sphaeramia orbicularis. The sequence goes on along the minus strand of NC_043969.1, from coordinate 20,104,901 downwards.
TAATGACATAAATGGTGCTATTAAGTGGGTTGCGCCTGTAGCCTACACCGTGGCTGAAAGGGTGGCGCGCCGCTCGTAAGCAAAAACTCACAACACACACACAGACACGCGCACGCACGTACACACACACACACACACACACACACACACACACACACACACACACACACACACACACACACACACACACACCGTGGGCTTCAGGCGGCGCGCTCAATTAGCCTAAATGGAAACAGTTTTCATTCACCGCAATAACTCACTCTTCTCTCCCCTGGTCTGTTCTCTCATCTGCAGCACTTTTTCAATACATATTTTATTATGATACACTGAACCCCGTGACAAGGGGGAGCGGCGCAGAGATCCCCACAGCCACAGGGTTGTAATTATTAAAAATTAATTGAGTTTGAGACCTCCAAGTCTGATAGAATAAACGCAGCCTCACTTTCACTGTGCGTAAAATCCAAAGGCCTTAATGCGCGCACACACACACACACACACACACACACACACACACACACACACACACACACACACACACAAATCAAACGGCTTTAATTCAATATTATTCCAATTCTCATTCACACAAAAATGTTTTGGGTAGATTTTACAAAGCCTATTGTGGAGGCATACTCAGCTGTTAAGGGGTTAAAAAAATAACATAATCTGTACTGGGGGGCTGTATAGACGCAGACTAAAAGTGAAAAGGGAGCCTCCGGCGCAAGGAAATTACCAGCGCCCGCGTGACCTTTGAGCAAGGTAATCAATCAAGTGATCAGCAGGGATATTTATCACGCCTTCTTCAAACCAAAGCTGTTTTACAAACAAAATAGAAGACGTCAAATCCGGAAATTGATATTGTGTGATGTGAGAGTCGGTTCACATTACAGAATTTCATTTGGTAAATATATAATAAAATCTTATCTTCAAATCTATTATTATTATTATTATTATTATTATTATTATTATTATTATTATTATTATTATCGGCAAAAACATATCTCTCCACTTAAATTTTCTCTCGTCATTTTTTATTCTTTTGTATAAACTTCCACATTTTTAGGCTGTTTCGTCTTACCTGTCATTTCAATGTGTATAATATAATAATATCGTAAAATTGCGGTGGTTTTGTTCACTGCTCACATTACAGTGGACAGTGGATTGAAAAACTCCAACGATTTATTTGGTCCAGTGCGTGCTGCCCCTTTGTGGAGAATTATTGACCCAATCAAATGCAGTGAAAGCTCCCAATGAACAGCTAATGTAATGAAAGAAGCACCGGGAAAACGAATTCTTCCTTGAAATGATATTATTACAAATGCATTTATTATATATTTAAGAGGACAGTAAATCGCAATTCACAGCAGTCAAATTGATGCAATTAATTCCACATTAAATTTTAAATTGGTTGTATTTTTATGCTGTCGTTTTAATAATTCTGAGAACTAAAAAGTTAGAGCAACCCTGAAGTTAGTGTATAGGTTTCGAAACATTAAAACAAATATTTTCTGGAGATGTCAAAAGAAAAAAAAAAAGTAAACAGTTAAACGACATCAAACAAATGTCTTTTCACAGAATTGTCACTTTGCAGACACGTTATGAAAACTATAGGCCCAGTTAACTTTTTTTTTTTTTCACTGGATAAAGATCTCTGTTAATTGTTATTTTTTTATGTAGCCTATATTTGAGGTGGTTTATCCTTAATTTAAATAATAAAAATACCTCTATTTAAATAAAGTGACTATAGGCTCTTTCAAACACACAAGCCCCACATAATATTTTTTTTCTGTATTTGACACATTGTGAATTATAAAATCCTGTCAGTCTTGTCTTTGTTTTCATAAATACAAAAATGTCTGCAGTTCTTAAGTAGAGGTACACAAAAACCAGTGTGGTTATTTAACAGCGCGTTTTCTCCAAGTCATCTATCAAAGCGAAGTCAATGAGAATAGACGTAATCGTCGGAAATTCTCAATACTATACCGCCATCTAGTGGTTATGATCATGTAGTGTTCCAGATCTAGACAGGTGCAAAAGAATACTAATGAATAAGAGAAGAGTTATTGAGTCCAGATAAAAATACATTTATGATAAGATTCCCTGTTGAAGCTACACTATTATTTCATCAGTTCACATAGACACGTTACTATTTTGTTGTGGTTTTGGACATGTGAAGTATGGAGCATGAAGAGTCTAAAGCACAGAATGATGTGACTGATTTATGAGCTGGACTGACTTGTACAGAAGTAAAGTGCATTTTAACAATCTGCTGGACTCAGTATCCAGGATGGGAGACAAATTACAATGCCCTCCTGAGACAATTTGTGGAAGTAGTATTGATAGTGGTGGTGTTGGCCGTGGACATATTTATCTCTGTGACCTGCTGGATGAGAATGTCACGTACACACATACATACGTACGTGCACGCGACTCCAGGTACAAACTCATCAATCTGGAGTGATCTTCCCATTGCATCGGTCCTCACACCAGAGAGATGAGACAAATAATCAATGAGACAGTCGATCAGGTTTATTTATCTCCCTTTCCAGTAACAGCAGACAGTGGGATCCTTGTCAGATTCCCGGTTGCAGGGCAATTAAGGCAACGTACCGATGAATGGGAAGCTTCGGACAGAGACAGAAAAAGTCAATACCTGACCTACGGCAATGCCTGTACGACCACTTACAGCAAAGTTTACTTGAACTTCAAACAGATGCAATCAATACAACTTAAAATAATTCCACTAATACTGACTAAATTCAGAAGTTACATATGACATAGGGTTATCTCAGTTGTCACATGACCATCTTTGGGATCAGGAAAATGCTATCTGAAAAATACTACATGATCCTCTCACATCATTTTAAAGCCATGGTTCTCAACTGGTCTCGCCTTGTATCCACATTTATCCACGGTCATCAAGCCACAATGCACTTTTTATAGAATTCTAACCAATCAAATCTATTTTTCAAAAACAGCCTCATAAACACATGCTTTTTTAAAAAACACATATTCTTACATTTTTTAGACATAATGTCATCACCACATTCAGAGCACATTACTCTAACAGTAAACTGGGTGAAACTTGCAACTGCAAAACAGAGTCTGCACATAAAATATGTAAGGGTTGATGTTTTAATTCTAACAGATCATACTAATGGATCTTCATCCCTTTTCTCTGTGAATGTGTGTAAATCCAGTGTTTCCTGTGGAACTGAACTCTTGGTGTGGTGGTGTGTCATGGGGGGGCATGTGCATCAACCAGTTTCTGTCCTACTTATTCAGTAAGAAAGCCAACTTACCCCTCTAATTATTACCCCCGTATAATTTTTGTACTTCCTGTGTTTTCGTACTACGTGGGCAAATTTGGTACAGCACGCAATGTGCTGGTTTTACACCCCTAATATTTTTATCCCCATTAAATGTGTAGTTTTGAATATCCAAATAAAGTGAAATTTAAAACATTAATCGATAAACAGGGTAAATTCAGTATGACAAGTTTCACTACCGGATGTTTACATCAAAAAGAATGCGGTCACGCATCCCTGATGGTTTGGAGCACGCGCATAATTCTTAGGGGGTAAAAAAATAAATAAAATATGGGGGTAAAAATTGCACAGTGGCACAGTGTGTGCACAGCTTCTTATTGAAAATAGTAGCCTATGGACTCTATGCACAGCCCCACTGCTTCCTGAACTTCAGGTGGGTCCTTTATTTCCTGTCTTTCATTATTGGACACACTGATTAATCCAGGTGTGCCTGATTAATCAGCAGTCACAACAAGAAGGAGCAGACACACCTGGATTAATCAGTGTATCCAATAATGAAAGACAGAAATAAAGGACCCACCTGAAGATCAGGAAGTAGTGGGGCTGTGCATAGAGCCTATTATATAGGGCAGGGGTCACCAATCCTGGTCCTCGAGGGCCGGAATCCTGCATGTTTTAGATGTATCCCTCTTCCAACACATCTGATTCAAATGATAAGCCTAAAATCAAGCTCTGCAGAAGCCTGATAATGACCGTCAGGTGTGCTGGAAGAGGGATACATCTAAAACATGCAGGATACCGGCCCTCGAGGACCAGGATTGGTGACCCCTGATATAGGGTGTCCCATAAGTCTCCATACATAGGAGACATAATACATATGGTTCTAACATGTATTTCTTTATATTTCTTCTTTATAGTTCTTCAGCAGTGGAGGACACCCATTGAAATGTGTTCCCGACAAAATGGCAGTCATATAGAGCATATTATATAAATAAAAATCGTTTATGTCAAGAAACGTTTATTTTTCCTATGTATGGAGACTTATGGGACACCCTGTAAATTAGAAGATAAGTCTTTATTTTTTCCACCATGGGGAAATTTCACAGTTAAGAGCAACATACAACAAGCAATCACTAACAGAAAAGACAGGTAGAAAAAACAGAAAATGAAAACAGTGGAAATGAAAAATATAAAAGAAAAATTTGGTATGTGTATAAAATATGAATTTTGAATTTTAAAAAATTAAATATTATTTACATATTTACTTCATCATGGTTGCACATGTACATGGTCTGATATGAAGGGGGGGGGGGGTTACTGGGAACTGTTGTATAGTCTGATGGCTGTGGGGAGGAATGACCTGTGGAGGCACTCCTTCTTACATATATATAATAAGTCTAATGCCACGGTGATGATTTAGCCCTGGTGCAGCGCCATGGCAAAACCTTACCAGTGGAAACGCTGAATTCCATATTTAACACATTCAGGGTAACATTTGCACAATGTCTTCCCTACTAATGACAGTGCAAACTTAGCCAATCATCTTTTAGCCAAGGCACAGCTTTTTTTTTTTTTTTTTTAACCACACACTTTGCAACCCACTTGGAAGAAGTCCACGACCCACTTTCATGACAGGACACAAGGGAACTTAATTCAAGCTACACCAATAAGCAGGCCAGGGCCATGAGGGTCCAGAAGCTGAACAAGTCAAAGTCACATGAAGCTTCATTAACATGGAGCTTTAGCTGTGTTACAATGAGCACAAGATTAGTAGGAATCCATTTTAACCACTATCTGTGATCATGGTAATCATGAGACTAAAAAAAAAAAGCTACAATGTGATCTATATCTCTGTGTCTCATAAAAGAAATGATAAGTGTCAGGATCATACAGTATTGGTAATTATTATTTTTAGTATTCGAGGCTGCGGTTTTCTTCAGTGTAAATGGACTCCATGCACAGTCCCACTACTTCCTGAACTTCAGGTGGGTCCTTTATCTCCTGTCTTTCATTATTGGACACACTGATTAATCCAGGTGTGTCTGCTACTTCTTGTTGTGACTACTGATTAATTAGACACACCTGGATTAATCAGTGTGTCCAATAATGAAAGACAGGAAATAAAGGACCCACCTGAAGTTCAGGAAGTAATGGGGCTGTGCATAGAGTCCATTGGAGCCAACGTAGGGATACATCTTTCCACACTCTTCAATAGTTTGAACCCAACAGCAGATTTGATGGACATAGCCCTCAAAAAATGTTTAAAAGTGACCATGTCCATCTGTCAGAAAGTTTGACCCCTTTGTTCGGTTCATTTCAGAACATTTTTGTCTCTGAAATGTACAAAAATATTGGTGAACCTTATTGCAAATCTAAGTTTTAGGAGATGAAAAGGTGGAACATTTAGGGGGGAGCTACTTCATACACCCATGAAGGTCCCATAATAATATCTGGTCCAAATGATAGAGCTCCAACGTGTGATAACATGATACCAACAGAAACACAGAGCCAAGGTACAGACCAGAAATAAAACAGATTGAAACTGGTGATGTTTCAAGTGCCTAAACCTACAGGTACCTGGTATAAGGTTAATCTGAACACACTGATTAATATTCTTACTTGACCATAATTCAAATCTTAAAAAAAGAAACTGCCTAATTTCCAAGGGACAAGGATCTCCCAAATTAAGCCAAGAAAGTAAATGAAAGGGGTTATCTGTAGAATTGATTGAATTGATCCAAACTCTCAACAGTAGGGGAAAGTTACATACCAGAGCACACCAATGACTAGCAAAACCACCAACAAGTTACATGTATCCACAGACTGTATCACTCACTGAATAAAGTATAAATCTCATTGTTTAATGCTATACACATCTGTAGTCTGAAGTGTTGATCAATATGTAGCAAATCCAGCAAAGACAATAACATCATATAACAAGAAAAGCACTCTGAGAGCACAGACCTTCGCCAAGGCAGATCAGTGGGCCCCCGTGTCTAAGTTTAGACTTTGATTCAATATATTTTCTTTTCTGTCATTTTTGCTCATTCATTCTATCAAGGTAACCTCATTTCCTGCTTTGTGAATGTTAATTTTTATTTTCAGGTAATGGCTTAGTGTGTTTGTTTGCCTTTTGATGATGGTTTCCATGAACAACTACCTGTACCTGCCTGACCTACCTCACTCAAATCTTCTCTGCACTTGTCTAAACCCCCTGTAGTTGGCACATTGCTGCTACTATCTGCACAATTATACTATCACCTGGATTAGTTTCTACTATCCTCTTACCTGCATGTAACCACCAATGGTCTCAATACAACAAACTAATTACACACTCAAAAAACACTAAATATATACAAATCTCTGAAATCCTGAAGTTTGGTAATTCTATTACTGTCTCTTTTCTGTTACCGTTACTCCTGCAACTTTTGTGGTCAACTAGATTCTGCAGAGCAAAATATGGACGCCTCTGATTAGTCCATGCGACGCACTTTTCCACCAACATTAACCCAGTGATATTTTTTCGTTCATGCAAGCCCTTCCTGCTTGCAATAAATTCACTTAGAAGTCCATTTTTACCATCTCTACCCACACTGAACACGCACCAAATGTAATGACACTATTGCTGAAAAATTATGTTTTCATCGTGTCTCATAACTTTGGTTTTTCATGTGGTTTCAACATGATTGACTTCATAGTATTTGTTTGACATCTGCACTTTAGACACAAATTGAAACAGAGTTTCAGCGAAGCTCTGTTTTGCTGCCACGTCATGTTAAATCACGCATGTCATCAGAACACGTCCAGGGACCCTCTAGAGTTAACTGATGATTCACTTCATTGTGATAGATGGATTTAGCCAAAATTAGGCTGTGACAAGGTAAGAGAAAAATATATTGATAATTAGCAGCTGAGCAAGCTGTGCACCACTTTTTTGTCCGTGCTTTTCAAAAATTAACCATGCAAATCCTGGATACACAGCTCGCTGCCTAATACTATGTCCAGGACTCTGTATTTGGAACACACTAATGGTACTTTTATACTTTTAGGTTATATTTGAATATTCAGAAACACCATAAATAGCTCCTTTAAAGTTGTAATATTGCTGACATTATATACAGTATATTGTAGTCATTCCATCTGGGTGAATACATTTAAAACACTTTTTTCTTTTAGTCAAAGTTATATGACTGTTTTACGTGAATGTGTATGTTTCTATGCTGCTGTTAACACTGTGAATTTCCCCATTGTGGGATCAATAAAGGAATATCTTATCTTATCTTAACGAATAAATCATTTTCAAGAAATCAACAACACTGAACTCAGTTGATCTGCTGTCTAGCCTTCTATGAACTCAAACCTTCCTCCTGGTCCTCAGGGACTTAAAGTGAGTGCTTGCTTCTGCGTAATCAAATGCATCAATGGAGATTGTTGCAGAGGCTATTGTCATTAGGTTTTGCACTTTTGCCTCAGACAGACGACTTCTCATGGCCGTTTTAATTTGGTTCTGAAGGTTGGTTCTGCTGCTACACTGGAGACTGGAATTACCAGCGCCACTTCAGCCAGAGTTTTAAAGTTAGGGAACATTTCTCCCAGAGAAGTGATCAGAAGTTGGACAGATTCTCTGAACATGGGGTTCCCAGATTCTGCAAGCACTCTCTTCAGTGGGAGGAAATCATGCAGCGTGCCCTCCTTCTGCACCAGCGGCTCAGCTGCACCTGTCTGTGCGCCATAGTGGTCACAGACACGCTCTAAGGCCTCCTTCCGTAGCTCTTCAATGTGCTGTCAGCAGCTGGATAGCCAGACGCATTGAGTAGGAATGTTGAGGTCATCGATGATGCCCGTGCTCCAGGGGAATGTTTTTTGATAGATTTAGTCACTTCTGCGATGCACTCTGCGCAAAACCGAAAAGGTCTGCGCGTCTGCCTGTGTGAGTGTGATGCCACAGAATTTGCTGTCTTGTAAAGCGCTGTAGGGTTATGTACAGGCGCTGTAGGGTTATATACAGGCACTGTAGAATTATATACAGACACTGTAGGTTATATACAGGCACCGTAGGGTTATGTACAGGTGCTGTAGTGTTATATACAGGCGCCGTAGGGTTATGTACAGGTGCTGTAGGGTTATATACAGGCGTTGTAGGTTATATACAGGCGCTGTAGGTTGTATACAGGCGCTGTAGGGTTATATACAGGCGCTGTAGGCTTAAATACAGGTGCTGTAGGGTTATATACAGGCGGTGTAGGGTATATACAGGCGCTGTAGGGTTATATACAGGCGCTGTAGGGTTACATACATGTGCTGTGGGGTTATATACAGGCGCTGTAGGGTTACATACATGTGCTGTGGGGTTATATGTTTATGTTTATGTTTACGCATTTGGCAGACGCTTTTTTCCAAAGCGACTTACAGGGGAAAACCAATTAAATCACTCAATCAATCAAATTTTATTTATATAGCGCCACATCACAAGAAAGTTATCTCTTGACATTTTATATATAGAGTTGGTCAAAACCAGACTCTAAGTCAATTCTACAGAAACCCAACAGAATCCTCCAGGAGCAAACACTTGTGACTGGTGACAGTGGCGAGGAAAAACTTCCCTTTAACAGGCAGAAACCTCGAGCAGACCCAGACTCCTGGAGGATGGCCGTCTGCCTTGACCAGTTGGGGTTAAAGAGAGAGAGTAGAGAAGGGGAAAAAGAGAGAGCGATAGAGATAGGGACTGGGGGAGAGGGGGAGAAGGGGGGAGTAGGGGGAGACACATGGAGGCGGTTGAGGATAAGTGAGTGGTGATGATGAGGGCAGGGAAGAGGCCGGACCACCGCAGCAGGTCCAGAGATAATCGTGAAAGAATCTGTGGTTGTCCTGGGAAAAACCTTATTAGAATATTTAAAATGGAATGTTTGAAAGTGCTAGGACAGGAGGTGCTCTCGGAAGAGCTGGGTCTTCAGGAGCTTCTTGAAGATAGGCAGGGATGACTCTGTTCTTGTAGCACTTGGTAGAGCGTTCCACCAACGTGGAACGACCCATGAAAAGAGCCTGGATTGTCTTGTACAAGGTCTGGGGACCACCACACTACGTTCCCCAGACGAGCGGAGTGGTCGTGGGGCGACATAAGCTTTTATTAGTGCACCTAAGTAGACAGGAGCAGACCCACGGAGAATTTTGTAGGCTAGGATTAAAGATTTGAATTTGATGCGGGCAGCTATGGGTAGCCAGTGTAACTCAATGAGTAAGGGGGTGACATGTGCCCTTTTAGGCTGATTGAAGACCAGACGCGCTGCTGCATTCTGGACCATCTGTAGTGGTTTGACAACACAAGCTGGGAGGCCCGTTAGAAGAGCACTGCAGTAAGTCAAGACGGGAGATAACCATAGTCTGCACCAGGAGCTGGGTGGCCTGTTCGGTTAGGTATGGCCTGATCTTTCTTAGGTTGAACAGAGTGAAACGGCATGATCGGGTGACAGAGGCAACGTGATCCGTGAAGGTCAACTGATTATCAATCATGACTCCCAAGTTACGTACTACACTGGTAGGAGCCAGAGGTATGGAGTCAATAGTGATGGAGATGTCCAGCTGTATGGTTGGCTTAGCTGGGAAGACCAGCAGTTCAGTTTTGGACAGGTTCAGCTGAAGGTGATGGGCTTTCATCCATGCAGATATGTCAGAGAGACAATCTGAGATCCGCACTGAGACTGTGGAGTCATCAGGTGGGAATGACAGATAGAGCTGGGTATCATCAGCATAGCAATGATATGAGAAGCCGTGTGAGTGGATGATCTGACCGAGTGAGGTGGTGTATATGGCAAAAAGGAGGGGGCCCAACACAGAGCCTTGGGGGACCCCCGTGGTGAGGCGGTGAACTGCTGATGTGTGCCCTAGCCAGGACACACTGAAGGACCGACCAGTAAGGTAAGATTGAAACCAGGAGTGTGCGTGGCCTGTGATGCCCATGTTCCAGAGTATGGATAACAGGATATCATGATTGACAGTGTCAAATGCTGCTGATAAGTCCAGTAGAATGAGTACTGAAGACTTGGCTGCTGCTCTAGCCTCTTTCAAGGCTTCTGTCACAGACAACAGAGCCGTTTCAGTGGAGTGGCCGATTTTGAAGCCAGATTGGTTGATGTCCAGGAGGTTATTTTGGGAGAGGAATTCTGTGACCTGTTTGAAAACAGCCCTTTCGATGATCTTAGAAAGGTATGGGAGGAGTGAGACTGGTCGATAATTCTCCACTTGAGTGGGGGTGAGGGAAGGTTTTTTGAGTAGTGGTGTTACCTGCGCTTGTTTAAATACTGTAGGAAATGTTCCTGAAGTCAGTGAAGCATTAATCACATGTGTGATTGGTGCTGTGATAGTAGGGGCAACAGACTGTAAGAGGTTGGATGGAATAGGGTCCAACAAGCATGTTGTAGGACGGCTAGAGGAAAGGAGTTTAGACACCTCGTTCTCTGTGAGGGGAGTAAATGAGGGGAATGACGCAGTTGGGCTTTTATCAGTTGAGTTAGTAGTAGCCATAGTCAGGGGAGAGGAAGCAGTGTGTGATGATGATGATGTTGAAGAAGGAGGCGTGCAGTCTATGGGTGGATCAGTGAACTGACTGCTGATAGTAGACACTTTATTTGTGAAAAATGAAGCAAAATTGTCTGCTGTCAGATTAGTAGTGGGCGGTGGAGGTGGAGGGTTGAGTAGTGTTTTAAAGGTTGAGAATAGTTTCTTGGTGTCGGTGGCAGAATGAATTTTGTTATTATAGTAAGCCTTCTTCGCAGCAGTGACACTGGATGAGAAGGATACCAATAGTGACTGGAATGTGATCAGGTCAGAAGAGCTTTTTGTTTTGTGCCATTTTCTCTCTGCGGCTCTGAGGTTGGTACGCAGCGACCAGAGGTTATCATTGAGCCATGGGTGGGACTGGGAGGATCGAGCGGGTCTAGTAGATAGAGGGCACAGATTATCCAGACAGGAGCTAAGTGTAGAGCACAGAGACTCAGTGGCATCATTAACCTCTAAGGAGGAAAAAGTGCTGGGGGGAGGGAGAGCGGAGGCTACGACAGTGGAGAAGTGGGTGGGGGACAAATTGCGGAGGTTGCGGCGGAAAGAGACCATGGGGGAGGGAGCAGAGTGTTTTTCAGGGAGAGACACACTGAACTGAATGAAACAGTGGTCAGACAGGTGTAAAGGTGTGACTGTGAGGGCATCTGTGATGCAGTAGAATTCTATATGCAGGTAGAATGCTGTTATGGACTGTTTGATGTCTTGTTAAGAGAAAGACAGACCAGCGATCCTGTGTGCAGGTTCTGTTCACAGTGTTGTGTGAAAACTTTCTTTGGTCGATTACCCTCAGTATTTTAATCAATCAAAATGACGGACAGCCTTCAGAATTTTACATAATCTTTACAAAAAATCCGTCAATGACAGAATATTTTCGGTTAACACAACCTCTGGTCTATGTCATCAGGGAAGAAAGAAATCCGCTGATCCACTTCAAACCTGGTCAGTCAGTATATTCAGGTTCAGCTGACCTCATTTTAGAACCTTTTAGAACCTTGACCTTACCAACTGAACCAAGCTCAGATTTCAACTCTTCCACCATAGGCTTGTAGGCATCAACACTATTTTATTTTAACACAGTCAGTAGAATGATTTGTTCTTTCTTTTTATTTTATTGAGCTGATTAAGAAACTGAATTTCCCTCTGAGGGTGAATAAAGAGTTTCTACTATATCTGTACCTGTATCTATATCTGTTGATAAATAAATGAGAAGCTACTCACTGCATCTGTTAGAATTAAAGAACTTACTGCAACTGAAACAATAATCACCACAGTAATGATTCAATGAATAACTCATACATACTTGTTTGGTTAAAGCCTTTTTGCAACTTTTTTTTTCCTGGGCACATTAGATACAGTGAGCACATTATGTAATGTGATGTAATCACACGCCATATACTGCATCAGACTTATATAGTATGTGTTGGCTACATTGCAAAGGATTTAACAAAGTAAAAAGCTGTACTCGTATGTATTCACTTGCTTTTATCATATGAATCATTAAGTATATCAAAATTCTTCCAGGGAATATGTGCACAGATAACATTCCATTTGAAAAACCTGATTTAGAGTGCTGGAAGACAAAGACGGCCATTTAATAGTGTAATAACTTCAATCCTTCAATCCTATACTGACATTTAACTTAGCAAGGACATTCTAATATTAAAATTTTTTGTCAACTAAATTTATATCTGGACAAAATCCCCTCTTGTTTTACTTACCAAAATGAAGACACATCAACATGACCACAGAAGGTTAGGTGTGACCACAGGAGAGACTACACTCGACAGCAACACGTCCTCAACAGGCAAGAGATGCTGTATTTTCATAAATGCACAAATACAGAGGAAAACAAACCGTTAAATGTGGCAACTGTCATATAGCCAATTTTTAAACTCAGACTCCAATCTTTTTCCTTTTATGTTACCAAATTATGGCTATTTTTGGATTGTTTATTATGCTATATAGGAACCACGCACGGCAACACAACTTTCACTGGTCACAACAGTAACCTGTCATAAAATACACTATTATTTGGCTTTCATGTCCCACATGATAACACACTTGAATGTATCTCTTACTGATTGTTTCCATAATGTTCCAAAGCGATCACTCAGAAAACCATCTCTGCACACAAAACCACATGAGCAAAATGCCAACAATGACATAAGAAAGCTACCAGATCCCCTCACTGAAGACTAGCATGCAGGCTGCACTCTTGGAATATGCCCCACATGAACATATCCACTTGCATATACACTGAACAAAAATATAAATGCACGACTTTTGTTTTTGCTCCCATTTTTCATGAGCTGAACTGAAAGATCTAAAACTTTTTCTGTGTACACACAAGGTTTATTTCTCTCAAATATTGCTCACAAATCTGTCTAAATTTGTGTTAGTGAACACTTCTTCTTTGCTGAGATAATCCATCCACCTCACAGGTGTGGCATATCAAGATGCTGATTAGACAGCAGGATTTTTGCACAGGTGTGCCTTAGGCTGGCCACAATAAAAAGCCACTCTAAAATGTGCAGTTTTATCACACAGCACAATACCACAGATGTCACAAGTTTTGAGGGAATATGCAATTGGCATGCTGACTTCAGGAATCTCCACCAGAGCTTTTGCCTGTGAATTGAATGTTCATTTCTCTGCCATAAGCCATCTCCAAAGCTGTTTCAGAGAATTCATGAAGAAGACTGTGCGAGGAAAATGGTGGTCACACCAAATACTGACTGGTTTTCTGACCCCCCCTGGACCACCCAATACAGTAAAAGTGCACATCTTAGAGTGGCCTTTTATTGTGGCCAGCCTAAGTCACACCTGTGCAATAATCATGCTGTCTAATCAGCATCTTGATATGCCACACCTGTGAGGTGGATGGATTATCTCAGCAAAGGACAAAGGAGAAGTGCTCACTAACACAGATTTAGACAAATTTATGAACAATATTTGAGAGAAATAGGCCTTTTGTGTACATAGAAAAAGTTTTAGATCTTTGTGTTCAGCTCATGAAAAATGGGAGCAAAAACAAAAGTCGTGCATTTATATTTTTGTTCAGTGTAGAATATATATTAAGCAACACATTTCCAAAAATCTCCATACTGACTGAACTCTACAGCATGTATTTATCTTTGTATTTTAATGGCCTAATGTACTTTTCTACCCTACTTTAATGTCCACTGTTTGCCATCTTCATCTCAAATTAGAACCAACTGGGAATTTTTAAACACAGAACAATCTCGGATGTTAACTGCACCGTGCAGTGCAACATATAATCTATACAGTATAGAATCACTACTTCATCATTATTACACATTATGTGGTTGCCTTTATTTGAGTGTCCATTTCATGAGGCACCATACAGTTTCAAAATGAAATGTCAGTTTTTCCAAATACAAGCTGAAACGTGGATTCATCTAACGAACACACACACATTTCCACTGTTTTCAGTCCATCTGAAATGAGCTTGGATCTAGATATCTCACAGAACTGATATTGCACATCCTCAAGATTAATTCACTTATCAGGTTGCATTTCTAGATGCAGCAGTGTCCGATCAAGTGAAAGTGAACATCAACATGAAAAACTAAATTTGCACAAATCATTTATCAAGTGGGCTCATTTTTTAGCTAAAAACCTCTATTTTGTGGAACTGTTATCCTTTTTCAAATACCACTTACACAGTACAGGAAAAGTTCCAAATCTTCTGCTAGGTTGCATTAAATTAACAAAAAAAGACACGCAAAAGTCTGTCTATTACTTTGAGAAATAAAATTCTGAATGAAGTCTGTGAATTCATATACTGGTCACATTTAAAGTGAACTGTTACTGAGAAATTACTCTTTATTTGTAATTTACCTATATCAGTATGGACCACCACAAGTTGTAAATACACTGTTAGTATTAAATACATTAAATCAAGCAATGTGATTATATCTGGCTTATTGTTTTACCACATTCATGTCAATAAAACAGAGACTTTTCAGTATTTTACTCCAAATTTTATTTTCAGCATAGTTGAACATAATATCTAAAAGGTTTTGTCCTACTTGATATCAATTTCTGTTGAGAACATGTTTTGAATGTTTGCATAAAGCTTAAAAAATTGATCTCCGTTTAAAGTCCACATGTTGCCAAGCAGTAATTTGACATTTTTCACCTAAAAATGTTATCTCCCCAAATTTTCTTATACATAATGTTAAAATGCTTATAAATACCTACTCAAATATGTATAATACATAAATATAAGTTACTCTGCTTACATGACAGACTGTTGAACACAAAATGTGTCCACGTGTTACCGCTTGATCAGACCCAGCAGCAGACAGTGTAAAAGGACAATGGTTCAAAGTATTACCCAGCTCATGTGACCATTTTCGTCTACATAGGTTTAGGGTTTCTCGTGCAGTTTATCTGACCTTTGACCGTCTAAGGCAGAGGTCACCAACCCTGGTCCTCGAGATCTACTATCCTTCATGTTTTACTTGTATCCCTCTTCCAACACACCTGATTCAAATGATAAGTCTATCATCAAACTCTGCAGAAGCCTTATAACGACTGTCAGGTGTGCTGGAGGAGGGAAACATCTAAAGCATGCAGGATAGCAGCTCTCGAGGACCAAGGTCAGTGACCCCTGGCTGAAGGGGTCAAAGGAAGGCTACAGTTGAACTTCATACGATAACATTTCTCTGAACTCCATGAATCTAACAATAGATGGTGAATGGCCTAAATTCTTTCACAAAGTCAGACAAAAAATGTTGAGTCACAAAGGGTCAATACTTGCAAAGGCTGAGAGTTGGTTGATGCTTCTTTTATGAACAACCCTCACCAGTTCCCAATAATTGGTTAATTAATAATTAACATACAAATGGTTTTACTGTTACAGAACAGTGGTGGCCCACATTATTACAACATTTGGCATATTTAAGAGGCTTTATCTATTTTTCTTTTCTTTTTTTTTATTGACTATTAAAATATTCATAGAATGAATGAAATATCTACAAAGTCATCTTTATGCTCTATAAACCATAAAACAGAGCCATCATAAGGAGATTTAGGCTATTCACCATACCAAAAAAAAAAAGCTTGGCCCATTTCACTGTCAATATCACTCAATCATGTTCCTTTACAGAAGAGGCAAAATTCCTCCTCTGTAATCGTCGTCAGGTGTGACAGGAGTTAAATTGCTGGTGATGACGAGTGTTAGGACACAGCTGTGTGGTTTTGTTGAATGTACAAGGCCTATCCTTCTCATTACCTATTAAAGTTAAAAGTGGATAAAACAGTAGGACTCACTTCATCTGATGGTTTTGTCCTCAGAGCAACCATCTGCATGTTTCAGGGACATTATGAAATGAAATCATGTTTTGGAGGCAAAAAAAAATTGTCAATATTTTCAGATCTGTCAGATGTTCCTATCATTTTGGCCATTACTGTACAGTCTATAAACTTTTCAGTCACTTTTTAAGTGTGTTGCTTTTACCCAAAAGTAAAAATGTACGTTCCTCTGCGGTGGCCAATACAACTGAAATGTATTGTTTGCTTTTACAAATGTGTTCAATACATGTAACAGTGTTTTCTTTGTTATGATGTGAAAACAATAAAATGAATGTTGGTTTAAAAACAAAAACAACAACAACAAAAAAAACTTATGCTTACTAAAAACAAAGTTGTCAGTGAAAACAGTGACAGGCTTTTCTTTGTACATATGTTACCCAAAGGTGAAAAAAAGTGAATTAATAAATCATACTCAGTGGATATTAAAATATACCTATACAGTTTGGTCAAATACATCCTCCTAATCTGTTTAATTTATTGCTTGTATCTTCTTGAGTCTATTGTGGTTAGCTTTGTACACACATTGAAATTAGCTTTATAGTTGCTTATATTTTATCCAGGCTAACACTGGTTTTCTTGAAATATTGATAAGATAAACTTCACTGCTTTACAGTGAAAACACGTGTCATGTATCTGGTTTTGCTCCAGGGGAGAGGACACAGCAAGACAGGTAAGCTAGCCATTACAATTTTCATAAATTGGGAAACTCTTCTCTATTCGACAATAACTAATTGCACGTGTTGCTTAATTGTATTGCTTAAACTTACCCAAATAGTGTGAATCTTAGTGAACATTACGTATTTGAAGTATTAACATCCCCTTGTCTTATACTTTTCGGACAGGAGGGAGTTAGCGTAAATTAGGTTTGTGTCCCCTTCACGGTCCTCTCTTGCTATCCGTATTGTAATTCTCAGCGTGTGTAGATAAGGTAAAGGTGTTTTATGAAAGACTAAATGAAGACAAATTCAGCGGAAAACATGACTGTGAAAGGCCTTGAAGTACCAGCTGTAGTTTTACTAATCTCACACGTGGTCCTTTAGCTTTGCTTGGTCAAAGCCAAACGGGAAAGAAATAATTCGAGCATCATTGAAATAACCTTAATTTTTTATACTATGTCACGTGGTTTACACCAGTCACTCAATGAAGTATAACACGAATACAACTGGATAATTTACTTTTTCTATAAAATAGTGTCTGATTTCATTGCTACGCAGCTAGTTCCCGTAGTGTAGTGGTTATCACGTTCGCCTAACACGCGAAAGGTCCTCGGTTCGAAACCGGGCGGGAACAGCAATATGCTTTTCTTCCCTCTACAACTCATGATTCTCTCTCTTTCTGTTAACGCATTTTCTTCATTCTTTATATACATACGCTTTTTGCGTAAAATTCTGTGTAAATCGACAGTTACATACTGTTACTGCATTTCACCAAAATGTCCACAAGATGGAGGTAAGGAACAGCTAATCAGGACCACTATGTTGAACAGCATCATTTTACAGATACTACTATTACTACTACTACAACTACTTCTCATAATAATAATAATAATAATAATAATAATAATAATAATAATAATAATAATAACAATAATAATAATAATAATAATAATAATAATAAACAAACGAACTGTGAAATAATTAGCCGTTATAATTTATTGTTTGTAATTTTCAACATGCAGGTTATAGAGCCATATGTCAACATTACTTTTTAATCAGACTAATTTTATTTTATTTTATTTTTTATTTTATTTTATTTTATTTTATTTTATTTTATTTTATTTTACCATATCATTGTCTCTGAATTAAAAAAAAAAATAATAATAAAACAAACAAAAACTAAAGACCAGTCTAAGCCATCTTAGTCAAGCAAAATGGTTGAATAGCCATTTTATTTTATTTCACAATGTAATTTTCATTGTTTTTAAAAATATTTTTTTGTCTTCTTCTTCTTCTCCTTAACTTTTCATGCATAGTGGTCACTACAGTGGACAGTTACTCTGTTCTCTTGTATTTTCATGGATTTGTTGCTTTATTTCCATATCAGCCAACACACTGGACGCTTATGCACCATCCCATACACTGTAAATCATCCCATTACTGTAACTTTCCTGTTCTTGATAAACCCGATCTGCAGTAACATATTTGAGTATAAATCAACTGCAAATTGTTATTAGACTGTAATTCACAGTTTAAAAAACAAAAAACAAAAAAAAAACATAAACATGTTTTTTTTTTTTTTTTGCATATTATCTGAGTGTGTAATAGCTAGTATTATAGTATATTAAAATGTGAGAAAATATCAGACTAGCAGCATTAAAAATGTTTTTATTTCATAGTTTTCACATAGTATGTCGCTTCAAAAATGAAACACATGGTGTCCAGTTGAGTGGACATTTTTGTAACTTCATGAAAAATAGGTTCATAAAAAATTTCAATCACATTGTTTTTTTCATGCCTAAAGAGGAATAAAAAGTCAGAAAAAAATCTCATAATTCATGCATGAAAGGGTTAAATACATGTATCTTCGCTTCAAAAATTAAACGCATGGTGTCCAGCTGAGTGGACATTTTTGTAACTCCATGAAAAACAGGGTCGTAAAAAAAAAAAAAAAAAAAAATCAGTTGCCTTGTTTTTTTCATGCCTAAAGAGGAAAACAAATCACTCAAGAAAAAAAAATGTTGACTAAGGTTCTCATAATTGATGCATGAAAGGGTTAAAAGACAAATTTGAGACCACTTAGTCAAGCATCTATCACACTATCCAGTTGAATCCTTTCAGTTTTTTGGATTCATTTTAGCTTTAGGTTGTTTATATCAAGCAGGGCACACAGAATAAGACATATCAGTAATATATGCAACGATTATATACAACCCTTTTTTTTTTAATCATAAAAATCTAATCTGATCCTCAAATAAACACCCGTCTGTTTTGTAGTTACATTATCAAGGTGCAAATGTTTCTCTAACGACAAAAAAAAAAAAAAAAAGAATCAATAAAATGATTACAGTATACTTTACACAACTGATACAAAGAGTCACAGTCCTGTTTGACACCTCAACTCTTAGTCCTGCACTTCACTCAATACATGTAAATAAATCAGATAAAATACAATTTTCTGGCTTTTCATCGTCATCAGATATGACCCGTTTGGATTTTCAGAGCCTCTGTAGTGGACGTGGAAACACTGTTATTCTACAACATCGATTCACCAGTAAAATCCATGTAGTTTGATAAATAACAGTGGTTGTAGATGCTTGTTTTCTTATTCAGTTCATCATAGTTTTGGCTGAAAAAGTCACTTTTTCTGTAGTATCCTCTGTTTTGATGTAATAACCTTTGACTTTATTCTGAGCTTTTATGAACATCTACATCATCAGTAAATCTAATATGAGAACATGCCTGACTTTCACTAATAAATATGAAAGGCAGAGGATATTGTTAAATAAATGGTGATAAATCACTTAGGAAAGGTTAAATGTTTAGAAGTCAACACAAAAATAGTTCTGGGTTTTAAAGGGTTACGTTATAATCCCCTTCTTTGTCTGAGATTCTCAAAACATTTGAATATAAACTATTCATGTTGTTTTAAGCGCTGAGAGGTGTGTAAACAGGATGAAAAAATATATAATAATCCTACATAATATGCAGTCTTTTTATAATGTGTCCACTAATTTCTGTAAATTTGCATATCTGAAGACCTAAACATCTGCACTAAAATGTGAATTTGATGTTTGAGTCCATTCTGTAGGAGTCAAAAATGTGTTAAAGAGAAACAAAACACCAAAATTAAATAACAAGCTGAATGAAAACACAATGAGACTCAACAGCAGACTGGGAAGTTCAATCCGTATTTTATTTCCAGTATGTATTTTTTAACAAGTCAAAAGTTTGAGGTGCATAGTCATGAAGGGAGCATGAGCAACATGGTCACAAACACAGACAAACAGCTGAACATTCAGAAGAAAATTGACCAGGAAATCTGGGGTCGCATATTTGTTTTTTTCTTTTATTGTGTATGTGAGTTTGTGTATTGAGATAAACTTCGCAAATGTAAGCCAAAAAAAAAAAAAAAAAATAGGAATTTGCATTTCAGCTTGTACACTTTGACTATAAACTACTGTATTTTGTATAATGTCAGTGGTCTTGAATAGTTTAAGGTAAAATGTGCAGATATGAATTGGCTATCTAGATTAGGATAGACTGGCAGCAGCTGGATATGTAAATAAAACGTTCAACTAATAAAAAATGCAGTTCTGCAGTGATAAAATGTTGAAAAGTCAGTGTCAGTCTGTGCTTATTATTCAATTCTCTATCTGGCCGAGATAATACCTTTCTAGACTTAAAGGTGTGTGTTATAATCCTGACACTCAGTAAGTCACAAAATCTTCATACTTGGCACATCTAATAGTAAAATTCACCACCTCTGAATGATCATACTGAAATCAGTTGTGATCATTCCAAAATATCAACATTCTTCCATCATTTCCATTTATTTTCCAGCTTCCTTCATCAGGACTGCGGTGAAGTTAACATTTCTGTTGAACTATACTGACATCAGATCAGTGGTTGGATCTGTTGGCCTATGTGGAATGTGGTTAGACTCTTGGCTTGGCAGTGTGAAGTTCAGACACTAGAAATACGGAAGTAGTATAGAGCATTATCATATACAATTTAGTAGAGAAATGCCATAAATACAGCGATGAACATTAATACAACATACTTTAGTAGTGTAAGTGTACTATATGAGCTGTGTGTCATTGTAATAGTGTTGTTACAACAGCAGACATGAGACTCTTGGATTGGCAGTATGAGTTTCAGCCGCTCTGGCAGTAAGAGCAATACTAACTCTAAGAAACTGTATCGGTAACTCAGAGATCTCTTTTCTATATTAATGGAGAATTCTGAAACTACCCATTACTGTTTGTCAATCTCCATAGTTGTCATTGTGAGCTTTTAGATGGCGGATCCATATTTGTACAAATTTTTTCATATATATCTTTTTCCTAACAGCAGATTAAACATAAACTTGCAAGTATATGTCATCCTCCATGTGCACTGTGATTTAAATGACTCATGAATGAGCTACTATTAGCTAAAGCATAGCACTGTGTATAATAAAACATGGTTTGAACAGTTAAAATAGCATTTTTTTTAAGTCACTGTTGCTTAAAATTATAATTTTGCTCTAGCTTTATTTGATTATGTTTTTTTCTGTTTTCATCTAATACATAAATATTGAAGTGCCACCTGTTAAGTGACATTTGTTTGATGTGCTAGCCATTTACCACTAGGTGGCAATCATTTGCCTTTTTTTTTTTTTTTATTATGCTGTATTGCGCCACTGCAGAGGAGCATCTTACACTGTACATGGCAGACTCAGTACTGCAGCAATCACTGCAAACAGATGGCCGACCTTAAGACTCATGTAAGGTTTCGGACAGATATTTCTTTGTTAAAGACATGGAAGGTCAGGAAGTACAGAGGCGCTTTTGTGAGAACAGAAAGTATGTTAGAACTGAGCCAATGCTTTATAGTGATTCACAACCCAAGTACTATGTCAAGGCCAAATGAAGGCAACTTCTCCAAAATCTAAAGCTAAACTGCATTCAAGTTTTACACCAAATTGATAAATTTAGTATTTGATTTAAACCATTCAGCAATTAGTTAGTCTCACTTGGATATATTGTACCCGGCCTTCCTCAAAACAGAACAGCACTCTTACATAACTATTGCTTGTTTGCATACAGAAATTTTACTTTGATACTTTGTTCATGAGATTCAGTCTGAGAGAGAAGTCAGAGGGGAGTATCCCATCCACCCTAAAGATTATAAGGCAGGTCTGATGGGCCGCATAACATAATACAGGGACATCAATTTGGAAATGACAGAAAAAAGGTGTATGACAGACACTGGGACCTGTGGACAGATATGGCCTTGTTAGTAAGAGTTGTGCATCACAATCCCTACATGAAACCACCTATTTGTTATGAAGAACAAATGTTCAGTAACAGACAGACTGACTCCACAATATTGCTTTTCCCTACAGGAAGACTTTGGATATATGCACCCTCTTTACAGAGGAATAACATGAATGGTTGGACAAGGAAGCACCTTGCTGTGTACAGCTTCCTCATAACATTCACAGTTCAACACATCATCACATCAAAGATTCCGTATCTTCTAACACTGTACAGATAGAGTTACAATGTTAGTAGCTACCACAGTTTTCCAAAGCACTCACAAATAGTAACCTACACCACAAGTCTTTACCTTAACTCTATCAATATAGATCAATCTTTATCCCATTTATACCCAGAAATAAAATCTCAATTAAAATAAGGTACACACATTCACTGTGTCATTGTACGATCTTATTTACATCAGGGTGGTTGGTAAGTGTAGATACAGAGGGATTAAATCCTATTTATCTGGTGCAAATGTACTGATATGTTCACAACAAATGTGTCTGGTTTTGTACAAGTCTTTTGACTTAAATACAACCTGACATAAGAAACAGTTGAAAGACTCTGGAAAATGCAAATGAAAAAAGAAAGCAGCTATATTAAAATGAACTTTGACAAACAGTATGGGTCAACATGCTTCATGTTTTATCAGGTTAACTTCAGTTCATTTGTCGATATACATCCACTCCTGACAGTCAGGACTTGAGCATGTTCAATAAAAAAAAGTAATCAGGAGCAATTTGGGACTAATAATGAGTAGAATTAAAAAAAAAAAAAAAAAACTGAACATGATTTATGTTTTACTTTTACGTTTTATAGGAGCAAAGATGGACAGAGGATCACCCGTTTGTCAGCGGATAAGTGACAAAATTATCAAAATGTTTAAAATCAGAGAACGATAGGAGGGGATTTGGATATTTAAACTTCAAATAATAAACAGATTTAAATCATTCAAAGACTCTGAAAGTATTTCTGTGCATAAAAACTAAGAACACAAACCTAAGTTGAATACTGTGATCTCTGATGCCTTAGACACTGTTCATCTACAGCTGACAAAACCACATTTGCTCAGATTACAGTAGAAAAGACTCGGTCAAGCTCATCAGTATGGAGTTACAACCACAAATACCAGTTCACACTTTACTGAGTCTTATGTTAATGGTGTCCTAAAACATGTGGAAATGTGGACTGTGCTCAGGCCAACCTGTATTTGAGTCTTTTTGGGAAGAAATGGATGCCATGTGCTTTGAACCAAAGACAAAAATACTATAAAAGTGGCATTTGCGTCTGTAACTCTGACTCATGTGGTTTTATCAGCTGTAGATAAATGAAGGTTGTTGGTGTGGTGTCATCTCCAACGGATCACTGGTGTCCAGCTTCGGCATGTGTCATTGCTCTTTCACACTGCAGTACATTCACCTCACCCTTATTCTTTCATACCCATATCCTTACTATCCAAATCCTTTCCCATTTTTCTTTGAGGAACATTGTTATTAAACATGTCAATAATTTTCTCATACACTTTTTGACAAACTGGTTCCTGTAGGACAATAAACTTATCATGGCTGTGATCAGCTGTTCACATTTTTATTTAGTTATTTTAACTCATTATTACCTGCCCCCCAAAGGGGAGGTAAAGGGTATTGTTTTTGGTTCTGTTTGTTTCTTTGTTTGTTTGTTAACACTCTAGCAGCAAAACTATCGGTTGAATTCATACCAAATTTGATTTATAGATGGCCAGTGACCCAGAATACATGTCATAAATTTTTTGGAAAAGTAGGTCAGAGTTAAAATTTTTTTGGAATCAAAAAAAAAAAAAAAAAAAATCCCATTTACTTATAATGGGCAAAATTTCACATGTCTGTAGCAGCAAAACTATTGGTTGAATTCATACCACACTGACTTTATAGATTGCCAGTGACCCAGAGTAGATTTCATTACATTTTGGGAACAGTAGGTCAAAGTTCACAGTTTTTTATGAATTTTTAAAATCTACTCATTTACTTATAATAAGCAAAATATGTGCAGGGGGTGGGGTTTGTTGTGCCTGGCACCCCTTTTTAGCTTTTGTTTCTCCTGATATGTATTTTTCTTAACTGTTTTTCAGGTCTGAATGTAAAGACTGGAGAGATATTTTCAAATGAAATGGAACTGAGTTGAAAAAGCATGAAATTTCTTATGTTCATACTGTCATACAATTCAAAGTACATGTTAAAATTACTGTTTTTTTTAATTTATTTTATAAATTTTCCATACTCCTCCAGCTATTTCTTATGTGATTATAGATTTTCTGATTTCCTGTCAATGGTTACACACCTTGGTTGGTGTTCATATAAGTACATGAATATTCAATTGCAGACATTATCAAAAATTTACTGTGGAGTCGTCCTTGGGAAATAAAAGGGAGAGGTCATACGTGTCTATAAAGTAGCTTCACGCTTCACAGTTCTTGATATATCTTTCATTTGCACAGGAAATTTTATGCCAAGTGTAAATGGGACCTAATATAGATTGATCCATTACAGATAAATCTGTCTAATGTACAGTAGATATAAGAGCCTAATGGCAATACATTAGTCAAACCCAGATACATTACTATAACTATGTAGATACATACAATGAACAGTGCCTTGGACAGATCCATCACAGCCAGTCCAGACACATCTATAAAGTGCCATAAAACAGGTTATTGCATAATCTGATGTCTGTCTTATTGCTTCCATTGAAAGCAAGAAGGGAAATGCACTCCAGTTTCAGAGAGCAGCAGACGGACAGAAGTGAACAGTTAGAAAAATAAAATAAAATCTTGCCACACAGAGCGCTGTTCCAGTGAGACAAAAATGTAGTTCGACAGTTATAAAACAATTTTGACACAATGCTGTTGTCAGGTACTTAGTCAAAGTATTAAAAAAAGTGAAGATGTTGTTTTTTTTGTCAACTCTTAAAATATGTCATGAAGTAAATTATGACTGTGAAGTCACTTTTTTATGGTTTTCTGTTTTGTGCAGCCACCCTGAACAGTGGTAAAGTGCTGTATTGTTTGTATGCAAGGCCAGTGTACTACACTCTGGTATCAAAGTAGCTCTTAATATGTAAATATGTGTAGGCATGTGTTTACGTGCACATGTTGGTGTGTAGCGCTCAGTTCAGCTGTCATAGTCATCCCAGTCATGTGTGAGGGTGTGACAGGGCATGTCTGCCAATTTCACAGAGGTGACCCCGAGTCACATACTCAGCCTGTTCTACTGTCGTCTCGGTATCTCAGCTCTTGTTTTGTAACAGGGAAGAAGTAAAAGTAGTGTAACCAAGACTCTTCTTATTCATAGTTTAGGTTGGTGTTTACATTTAAGCATATTTGACATAAAAGTTCACGTAAATACAATTATATAATATATTTGGGTTCCTATTCTCAATCACTAACTTCCACTAAACCTTTTAAAACTATACTCAACTTAGATTAAAAAAATAAACAGCATTCATAGCTTCTGGTAGTATTCAGAATAGACAGCCAACATTTTACAATCTTAAATTCTCATGTTTACAATTACAGAAAGTGTTCACAAGCAAATTAGATCTGAGTGATGAGGAACTGAGCATAACACTTTAGGATTTTTCTGTTTGTTTTGTGACACAGAGCGAAGATAGTTGTCAAACTATCTGTTTCCAGCCAAGGACAGTCAGCCTTTATCCCACTGGGATATTCACACATTCATTTGGTAATAATACTATTATATCAACATCTTTGTAGTGAATTTAAATATATACATTTCAGACAATATATTTGCATTCCCTGACAGAGTCTTTACATTCTTTAACAGTGACCTGTCCCAGTGCTGTGCTACCTGTATCACTGAGGCAGTATCAACTGACCTGTGTGACAAGTATTGGATTTATTTAGTCAGTTAGAGTCTGCGTACGAATGCAGAAACGTGGATTGTATATTGGTAATCAGAGAACTGCACATTTTCCTCTCTCCCCTTGATTCCTGTAGCAAAAGTGCTAATGTCTTAATCTTGTCTGACACTTGTTCAGTTGCATGTTACAATTGTAAGGTAAATAATAAATTTCAATGGGTGTTAATGTATTTCACATGTTTATACAGGCCTTTATTCTAAAAGGCGAAGAACCTTTGATCAACCTGACCTAGTTAAAGGGGTGGATTTAAGTGGTAGCCGTTTTAGGAGGTACTTTTCAAGCAATGACAGTGCTTCAGTCAGTTAAGGTTGTAGTGAAGGGTTAAATGGGACAATATGGAGACATACAGACATGGTTCTGTATCGTGGTGCTAGACAACATATACTTACATGAATTTATATAAAATGCGCACATGCTAAAAATGCATTGGTTATTAGTCAGAAGCAGCATGATTAAGTTCATTCCTTTCTATAGGGAGCTGGGGAGTCTGGGGATTGTCTTTGAGGAGGGTTTGGGTTTTTTATAAATTTTCTGTGTTTTTATCCTCCCACCAGCAGAGGGAGCAGAAGCAAAACAGGCACCTGTGTTTCATCTAAAGCAAAACAAAAAAGAAAAAAAAATAAATAAAAACTGTGCAGAACTGGATCCTTCAGTCACCGTGGGAAGCCCAGTTGTCAGCTTAGTCAGCCATCGACATCAATGAACCCATCACCTCAGATGTGTGTCAGATGTGGACCCAGTGGTAAACATGTAACTTGAAGTTCAGGCTGGCATGGCAGTGGTTAAGGTTGATATTTAGGTCAAGTCAAAAGGCCTGAAAAAAGACCCTTATAGCAATCCAACATTAGTTTGTGAAGTACCGTTCAGTCAGATATTTAAATGTTAAAATGCAGCTTTAAAAACTTATCTATTAAATATACGTTGAAACTAAACTATGTTCCCTGTTCATTACCTTTTTCACTCTCTTATCTGTATGTAAAAGTTTTGTTCATGGCAGAACATTTGAGAATAAACAGACAGCTATTTGCCGTATCGCAGTTTAAAGTCAGAAGCTTGCGAGCAGTTTTGTGCTGTTCTTAGTTGACATCATGGCAGTTCATAGACAGGTATAGGCAATCCCATCATGGCATCGGAATTTTTTTTTTTTTTTTTTTGTTCTCACTGGCCAGGTTTGTTTGGGTCCAGGTTTGACTTGGCATTGAGGTTTACACCAGAGCCCCATAACTGCTGCTCCAGTTATGTATCAGAAACATCTTGGCAACTGAGTCTGTTAGTGGACAGTTGACTATTGAAAAATAAAATCAACTGGAGGGCAGTTTTTTTTTTATAGTACTCAGTAATAGTAATAACATGCAGTTATATTCCAAAACTACCAAGTATATCAAATGGGGGGCAAAGATAATCGACGTTGGGCTCTACTGGTGATAAAACGTCAGGTTCTATTAACATGTAGAGTAGGATTTGATTACGCTGGCTGTACGCTGTGCAACAAATGGGCTGCCGTGTAGGTCAAAGTGATCCAGATCTGTGCACAGTTCACACTTACCAAACTTCAAGCATGATTTAAAATAGACATTTACATGTATTTGTTAGCCACTAGTAAGATAAAACAGTCCACTGATAACAGCATTTCCTCTGAACGTGTACATTTGTCTAACATATATACAAACATACAGACATACTTTGCATTTTGCTCATGCCTTTGGTGTCCCTTTGTTTTCAGCTTTGGCTCCTGAAAGTCCATTTTCTGTGTTGTCATTCCCTGACGAGCTCACCAGGCACTCTTTACTGTGGGGGATAAAGAAATGGAGAATTAGCACTTAACTTATACAACACCCACTGAGGGATGAATATGGCAGTGATACAGGCTGTCTGTAAACTGCATGGCTTCTGCAGGTGAGCATTCACTCTTTTGATGGTTTATTTATTTGGGAGGCTTTTACAAAGAAACAATATAAAAAAAATAACCTGTCCAACTTGACAGCTTGTGCCGCATCCAAAATGCCTGCGGGTAATGAAAGCTTGTGTGACATTTTTGAGTATTTGAGTTTGTTTAACTGCTGCTGCATGTCTGTGACTTTAAAGTATAGACCAGGGGTGTCAAACTCATTTTCTTTCAGGGGCCACATTCAGCCCAATTTGATTTCCAGTGGGCCGGACCTGTAAAATAATAACATAATAGCCTATAAATAATGACAACTCCAAATTTTTTAGTGCAAAAAATAACATTAAATGGTGAAACTATTTCGATCCAAAACAAAAAAGATGTGAATAACTGCAAAAAACTGAATTTTTTGAAGAAAAATAAATAAAATTTTATCAATATTATGCCTCAACTTGATTTATACATGTGCAATACAAATCAGATCTACCAAGACACAAAATAGGCAGAATATTGTTAAAATTGCACTTCTTTTTCTTTAGACATTCCAGGTTGTCATATTTGTTCAGGTTATTGACATTTTATTGTTAAAGGATATCAGAATTTAATGTTCTTTCCAATAAATCAAAGAGAAAAAATTAGTGTTGCCGTTATTTATAGGCATATTGTCATATTATTTTTTTCACATTAAACCAAGAAGAAAATTTGGAGTCATTATTTCTAGGTTATTATGCTGTTATTTTTGAGTTTGATGCCCTTGACTGTTAATATCGTCAGGGTAATTTTTGCATTTTGCACTTTGTAAATTCATCTCGCGGGCCGGATTGGAACCTTTGGCGGGCTGGTTTTGGCCCCCGGGCCACATGTTTGACACCTGTGGTATAGACTATATGGATGGTCTCACACCTGAAAGTCGAACCCAAAGTTCATTTTTTGTCACTTTGTGTACACTTTGTCCAGTTAGTTATGGTTTCTCATGGAGTAGATTCATTCATAACCTTTATTTACACTCAAAGATATATCCCTTATATATTCCTTTCTTTCTATCCTCTTATTTCCCTTAAGCTTCTTTCTGTACCATTATTTAAAATCCTTTACTGATTTCTCGCCTTTGACCCTTGTACTTACTAGATTATCAATTTTGTTTTTAGTCCCTCTTCTGTCTCCTCTTGAATATGCCTATCTTGCACAAAATAGCCAAAAATAATCACACATATACACACACACACACATGCATGCATGCACGCACGCACACACACAAACAAACACACCTGTAAATAGCCCTCTGTTTGCACCTGTCTTTGTTTTGTCTAATGTCCATGTCTTACGAACTTTTTTTTTGTGGTCTGTTTGTTTTTGCTACCCCATCACAATATTTGTCTAGCACTAAATAAATAAAAGTTGAGAAAAAAAACAAACAAAAAACTCAGAGATATACTGAGGACACAACCTCATTTACAATATAGCCAAGACAAAACAAAACATCTGAAACATACAATACCAGAAATCCCAAAAAGTAAAAGTAACAAAGACAAATTAAAACCAGAGAAGTCTACTTAAAAACAGGAGCAGCTGGAGGTAATATAAGAAGTGAATAAGGATTTAACCCTGTCATGCATACTGATCACTGCAGTGGACAGCTATTCTACAGCTGTTTTCTTGTATATTCATGCGTTTTGTTGTTTTAGTTGCATATCAGCCAACACAGACGCTTATCGACCATCCCATACACTGCAATTCATACCATTACTGTAATTTTATGTTCTTGATAAACCTGATCTGCACTAACATGATTGTTCATTCATTCATTTTCTGAACCCGCTTTATCCTCACGAGGGTCACGGGGGTCGCTTGGAGCCTATCCCAGCTACATAGGGGCGAAGGCGGGGTACACCCTGGACAAGTCGCCAGTTCATCACAGGGCTGAACATATAGAGACAAACAACACTCTCACATTCACACCTATGGACAATTTAGATTAACCAATTAACCTATCAGTGCATGTCTTTGGATTGTGGGTGGAGTACCCGGAGAGAACCCACGCAGACACGGGGAGAACATGCAAACTCCACACAGAAAGGTCCCACCCCCCGTCGACTGGTGTTGGAATCGAACCCAGGACCTTCTTGCTGTGAGGCACGAGTGCTAACCACTGCACCACCGTGTCGCCCTTAACATGATTGGGTGTAAATTAATTACTAATTGTTATTAGACTGTAGTTACCAGTTTTTCATATATATATTATCTCCATGAAGTAAGTAAGAACTAGTATTAGAGTATGATAAAAGGTGATAAAACATCAGATTAGCTGCATCAAAAATGCTTTTGTTTCATAGTTTTCACACAGTATATCACTTTTGGATATTACGTTTTAAATACATGTTTATCTGCTTCAAAAATTAAACACATGGTGTCCAAATGAGTGGACATTTTTGTAACTCCATGAAAAATAGGTTAATTTAAAAAAATTCAATCTCATTGTTTTTTTTTTATGGGGAAAGAGGAATAAAAACACTCCGGAAAAAATCTTGACTAAAGTTGTCATAATTCATGCATCAAAGGGTTAAATTGTCCAAATGATAAAAGTATGGAAAGGTTCAGATGGTTTTGGAGTGTTCCAGGTTTCAGGTGCAGATTAGTATATGCTGCCATCGTCTACATGTGCTGAGTGTCCATTTATGGGCAGCAGTGTGTCTGACCTCAGGGTGTTGTGAATATAAAGGTAAAATTCTGGTGCTTTTCTGACAACAGCTTGAATCCCAAATTGCACCAGTTTAGCACTAATATGCATGTACAGTTTGTTGTCTTTGAATGTGAAAAATTTGATTTCACATCATTTGGATCCTTCTTAGTATAAAGTTTTTGACAGTAGCAGTAAATTAGCCAAAGAAGATGAAGCTGTGGTGCGTTTGGAGGAATGCTTTTGGTCCATGTTTCTATGTACAGTGGAATCTCACGCTACAAGTGTACCGTCGTACAAGAAATCCGCTTTACGAGCCACAGCTCTCAAGAAATTTTGTCTTGAAAAATGAGTGGAAATCTGCAGTACGAGCAGGTGCTCCTCTAAACAGGTCTGAGTTCATATTCAGGAGCACCTGCATTCAGATGGAGGAGGAGATTATGAAATACCCCAAATGAGGACAGTGTTGTGGAGGAGGTGATCTCTTCGAGTAAATTAAAAGAAATGTTGGCGAAGTGGACAGAGGTTTCTGATGTTGAAAAAAATGATCTAGACAAATTCAATTCAGGTTGTGCGTTATTTTATCTAATGGGAATAGTCTGGTGTATTTTCAGATCGTTTTATGAAGCAGATTTCTCTGGATAGGTATTTAATGAAACGACCTGCAAGTGCGGACAATGATGAAAGTGAGGCCAAAAAGCCAAAATTGAGTGAACAGAGAGAGATATGCCTGAATTTCTTCTACCTGATGTTTCACTGGATGGAGATTCTCCTTCCAGAGAATAACCCTTCTCTTCCTCCTCCTCCCTGTTCCACCATCTTTCTCACGCACAGATTGTCTTAAAGGTGAATAAGTTAAAAAAAAACAGTTTATTTGTTTTTTTAATTGTGATGTTCTCTCTTCCTGCACTTTTTCTCTTTTTAAAAACCCTCAAAATAGGATTTTTGGGTGGTTTTGAGGTTGTTTTGGGGGGCTGGAACAGATTAATTACCCCACCCCCTGAAGGGAAGGTAAGGGGTATTGTTTTCAGTTCAGTTTGTTTCTTTGTATGTTAACATTTTAGCAGCAAAACTATTAGTTGAATTCATACCAAATTGGGTTTATAGATTGGCAGTGACCCAGAATAGATGTCATTACATTTTGGGAAAAAGTAGGTTAAAGTTCAAAAAAATTTTTTGATGAATTTTCAAAATCTTTTTTTCCCCATTTATTTACAATGGGCAAAATTTCACATGTCTATAAAAACATTAATTTTGTTTAAATTTACCTCAGACTTGGCACATATATAGAGGCAATTGATATGCTAACATCAGCACACACATAGATAGGATGACATCAGCTGGATTGATGCCAAAATAAGCTACATCACATGCAAGGGGCGGGGCTTGTTGTGCCTGGCACCACTTGTTATATTTCAATTCATTTCAATGGAGAAAACTGATTTGTAAAATAAGAAAATCACAAAACGAGCACGGTCATAGAGTGAATTAAATGTGTACTGCGACGTTCCACTGTATATCTTTAAGGTCCTGGCAATATGAGTTTTTTGTTGTTAATTTGCCCCAGTTTGATCTTCTGTCTTCCATTTGTCAGTCTTGTGTTATTTGCTGTGATTGGACTCACAGTTCAGATCATCCAAATGTTTTTTTTTTTTTTTTTTTGTTTACACAAACTGAATCATGGTTGAAATTATGATGATCGACCCAACTGGTTCATGCTGTGGTCCAAGGGACGTTTCACTCCCGCAAATGTGGTTTGGTTTGGATAAAATCTGAATCTCTGTTGCTTTTTAGTCATAGTGAAATGATGAGAGAACAAGAGTCCGTAGTTGTGAACATGGTGAATGGGCTGTGGTCTTTGAATACGAGGCTGTGATTTACTTACTTTTTCTCATCATCCTTCAGCAGGAAGTGAGCAACCAAAGCCTTTATCACCATGGCAATGATAACTAAGCCAATGACTCCACCCAGCACCGAGACAATGATGACCGTCAAAGTATTGTCAACCTCCTTCACTGAAAACAGGGAATGAGGGAAAGAAGTTTGGAGGGAGAAAGAAAAGGATGACGAAAGATAGCAGCAGCAGGACACTCTTCTTTGTTGTCTGAATGCATACATAATGTCATAGAGATGAGTTAGATAAAAAAGGTATTTTTGTATGCAAGATTTAATGTACTATAAATAAATGTTTGCATATGTCACATACTTTGGTCCACCACTTTAAGAGTGAAGATGGCACTGTGGTTGCGATTCTTCTCTTTTGGGTTCCTTGCGAAACAGATGTATTGTCCTTCATCTTCAAAGGTGATGTTCCACAGCAGGATGGAGATGTTGTTATTCTTTGATGAGCCGACAAACTCCACACGATCGTGATTCACACTGACCCTGGGCTCTACACCCTCAATTGGAATCGTTGCTTGACATAGCTACACAAACACACATGTACTGTGTTAAGATGAACACAAACGTAAGAAGCCCAGTAAGCATCAACTTGAGTTCCACACCACTCATTATGTCCACGTTGTTTATGTTTGTACATGTACTTACCTTGATCATGGTTCCGTTGTCATTATAGTGCCAGTTGAAGTACAGGTTTTTAATGCCAATACAGGAGGAGTAGGTGCAAGGAAGTAAGACTGTGGAGCCGTTCATTGCTTCAATTGAAGACACTTTCCCTGTTGAGACCTCCAATCCACCAACACTCCATACACCTGAGCAGAGGGTTTGAAAAGGACTGAATATAACATACAACACTCAAATCATAGTCAGAACATTTGCAAAGTTCTAAGATGACTGGCTAAATACTTAGAAAAAACACTTCATGGAAGGAATGCTTCGATTTTGTGCTTTAAACAACAGGCTTTTGTTTGTGTTGGTCTGATGCTGCCAGCAGCTTGTACTTTGGGATGTGGAATAACTTTCAGAGTCTTTCTCGTTATAATGCTGCAACTATGTTATGAAGGGTTTTTTTTCTTTTTCAAATTTTGGACTCCATTCTTGAAAGAACTGGAGTGAACTTATTCATTGAACTAGATGTGTTTTCCCTTCCCACTTTGAGCTGTTCCACTGAAGTCTCAAAGAGTTTATTATTGTAGAAAGGCAATAAACAAAGGGGAAATGCGAACCACATGTTGAAGATAGAACGTCCGGATATCTATGTGAAATTGTCTTCTGAGAAATCAGTACAACTACCAACAGTAAAAGTATGTAGTAGTTTTCCATCTGGGCTGTTTGACACATCATGTGTTCTCTTTCTAGGGGCAGTTTGATGTCCTGTCCTGCCTTCCTCTGAGATAGTGACACAGAAATGATGCCAAAGAACATGAATCCTTTAATTTTGCACAGTCTACATCTTGTGACATTGCCGTACAAAGTAGGAAACACATACTCTTTTACTTCTACAGAGTCAGCTCATCTTGTCCTGCTTTGGCTTGTGCTGCATGTGTTATGTGGGTTTTGCACTAACAACTGGTGTAACTTTCAGATTGTTGCTTTGGTGTCACACACACAAGGCCTATTTTTAAACCCTCTTCTTACACTGACCTGCTCTGGATCACATTGCACTTTTACATGGTGTAAACAGTGCTAGACTACATGTATGTCTGTATGGTGGTGAAGGACTTATATCTGTAATAATTCCACAGCACCTTCTTTATATAATTTTGGATAAAATTATTATTGACTACTAGGGCATTGACCTGCAGGGATCCACAAATTCTAGATGTAGTAGTTTTTATGCTGTTGTGTATTTGTGGATGCTGTACCGCATTTGTCCAGCAGTCACCGCCAAAGCATTCTGGGTATGGCAACATGATTGTAAGGCTATTATATTCCAAAATAACTAATATTTCCCAAAATATTGATCCTATCAACTTGCGGTTGTCACTAGTCTGTTCCTTGACCAAAAATAACTAAGTATACCAAACTGCAGCAATCAGCTCTTTCAGGATTTTGTGTGAATCCTGAGACACACGTACATGCAAGCACAGAGACGCCACTTGTCTTTTATAATATAGATTAGGTATTAAATAATCTGTGCCCAGTGAAATCACAGATGGGATTGCTGCCAAATTTCACATTATACATTTGAAAAAATGATATTAAAAAGTTATTGGGGTTAACTTCTACTGGTAAATAAATATATAATTCTAATATTGTATAAAATAAGGATTATAAGTTGCTTGTAATAGGTTTTCACAGGTAGTACATTTTGAATAAAATTAATTAATATAAAATGTAAAAATTGGATAAAGAGCTGCCAGCATCTAATTCTGTGTGCATTGTTACCTGTCTTATGTCAGTTTTTGACAACACTACTGAAACTAAATTATAAGCTTATGCAGAAATAAAGGGGTGGATTTTCAGTCTAAAGTTATTGTGTTGTGCAGTAGATGAGAAACTGAACCTGTGATAAATTGATTAGGAGGATGCACATGGCAGTTGTTTATTTTTTTCTTTTCATCTGTTTTTTTCTGCCTACTTGTATGTCCTGGTGCTAGAATGCTTCAGCCAAAATGCTGAATACTGCATAAACAGTGTACTGTGATTTTCTTGAACACACCAAAACAGTCTCTGATTCTGTTCTGCCATCTTCTCAGCTTCACCTCTTTCCTCTTGTTTGCTCTTTCTGATATTTTTACTTCTTTGTAGTTATTTTGATTAGTCTCGTCTGTATTTGAGAGCAACTTAGGCCATTCAAGCTCTCTATTCTTTTCTGTTTCTCTCTCCTTTTTTTTTATATGGGCTGCACCTATTCTTTTTTCAGCGTTAGGATCTTTTTTCCTCATCTGTCAATCGTAGATGCTTTAAAAATGTGCTCCTTAGGGATGCTATAACTAAACAGAAGAGGAGAGACATGGGACATGGTGCTACAAATATAAAACACTGCATTGATGTGATATGAGAACTTTCCTGATCTCTTCTAATTCATTATTAATGTCTGTTATTCTCTGTCATAAATTGCTGCAGCAATGCATTTGAGCTAGACTTCTAAGTGTCATAATAGGAGTGATATTGTAACAGAAGCTACTGGGAATGATCTGTACAACTTGTACAAGTTTACAAAGTGTGTCTGCATGATGATCACTTACACATCTGACAGGAGTATCCCCCTTCATGGCCATAAATAGAACTCACACTTCCCTTGTTTTACACCTTGGCACTCTACTATCCCTTTCCCCTCTACCCCCTCCTCTTCTCCTATCATAACAGTTTGCCATCACAGTGTGTCTGTATGTGTGCAGACTCCCTTGTGTATGTTCACATTGTTTGCCTGTACTACGGTGTGTTTCTGTGTGTGTACATACAGAGTAACAGACTACAATGTCTAGTATTTTTAGCATCACTATCAAATATCTCTTTGTCCCAGTTGGGAAACATCAATATCTGAATTACTGAACCTAATGGGAGGAAAGGCAAGTGTATGTGTGTGTGTGTGTGTGTCCTTGGCTGCCTGTCAAGGTGAGGTGTATTTTTTTTTAACTAGGCCAGAGACTAAAGGGTTAATGTACTGTATTCCTGAGTGAACCCATAGAGAACTGACTGAGGACACTATTACCTCTCAGAGGGAGACAGAAAAAAGTGACAGGATTAGTGGAAAGGAGGGGAGTGTATAGATGGGGACGAGGAGACAGATGAAGGGGGAGTGGGAGTTATAGAGGGGGTAGAATATAGGTGGAGATGGAAAGGGTCATGAGGGATGGGGTGGGGAGGGGTAAGGAAAGTGAGGCGTCCTCTCCAAGGTGAATGAACGGCAATTACGTAGCAGCTAAGTAGCTCAATTAACAGCTGTGGGTGCGAGTGAACAAGGTGGTGTCATATTTGGATAGCACATTAACACTTCTATAATTTGGTACACACACAAAACAAAGTATCGACATACTGTTATTATAATACATATGCAAAATGATGCCTTAAAAGAGATGTCACCAACCAAAATAATGTTACATAATTTTATACTTTATACAACAAATGGCACAACAGAATGAGGCTTGTGAAAATGGAGAAGATGAAAACAGCACAATGTCAGAGTTGAAGTGACAATTGTGTGTATTTTATGAATTTTCTTTCCCACCAGCATCCCCAGGCTTGTATCTGCTGTCCTGCTGTAACGTAAATATTATCTCCATGATGGTGAGTTGCATTTTCTGTCATGTTACACACATTAGATCCTGGAAAATTACTGTATCAGAAAGTTTATTGTTGTGTAGTTTATATCCAATTTAGATACATGGGGACATTTTTCTCAGATTTTCTGCTTGTTTTTCCTTAATCCACCTGGTTTTGACTGGAATTTAACCGACTTATTCCCCTGATCCCACTCCACTTCCTGACACCAAAGGGTTTATAGAAAGAGATTGCTCAGTGTTTTGACAGAGATTATCAGTGATGCACAAGATTTCAACACATGTGTAAAAGAAAGCTGACTTTAAGTAAAATTCAAGAAAAATTTGAATACTCTATGTTCTTTTTGCAGCAACACAAAGGAAACATGTCATTTATTTTAGGATTGCACCTACTCGCATGTATTTTGGATTGATTTAAATCATTTCATAAACACCAAACTTGACCCTTCATGTAAAATGAACTTTCAACATGTTTTATTTGGCATTTCACAAATTAATAAAATAAATCCAGAAAAACATATATCATAAACCTTTTAGTAACATTTACTAAATTTCACATTCGTTGCACTAAATTTGCACGCCAGCGTCCGAACATTATTGTTTTTAAAGCACTTTTTTCCAATTATTTAGGTTGTTTGAAGAACATTATATATTCTAAAGCGAGTAAAACAAGGGGACTATGTCAAGTATATAATCTTATTTAATTTATATAATTTATATTTTTATACCTTGAGCTCTTCTATTTTATTTTGATTCATTTTTTTATTTTACCTACATTTGTATCTACATTTTGAAAATGTTAAATATTTTGTGAAGTGTGACTATTTTTTATTTATTTATTTATTTTTTATCCTACTTTGGTGTAATATTATTACATATATGTTGTTTAATTGTTCATTGTTCAATATATATAAAAAAAAAAGATTGCTAACTATCAAAAACTAAAAAAAAGAAGGTAGAATGTTACCAAATATTGAATAAAACTGATTAATTTATTCATTTAAGTTACATTTTAATCTATTAGAAAATATACTTTCATGTATAAGTTAGAACTGATGATATAATGGTACATATGACACATCATAGGGTATAATACAGAAATTTATCAGGACATCAAGAGTTACATGGTGAGTAAGAATCAAACTAAGAACAACAGGGATGATAATATTTCTTAACTTTATAAGAAAATATCTTCAATTAAGCCCGATTTGGGAAAATAGTTCATATGAAAGTAAGAACTACTAACAACTATAAAGTTATGCTGATGTGTGTCAACATAGAAATGTCCACACTTATCCATTTTTTAATATAAATTGTGAGTTTATAATAAGTCTAATGTCATTATGTTACCTTGCTTGAACCACTTATATGGTTTAGATTTTACCGGATCTCATTGCAATTAAGAACAAAATAAAAAAGGTGACCTAATTACAAAAGCAACTATCCCACGGGTATATCTGTACAACTTAATATACAGACGGGCATCAAACTCCATATTACACAGCTAAAGCCAACACTCAACACAAAGGACGTCATGCAGAATGTTTCCTTCATTAATCTGAAACTACCCAGTTAGCTCAGTTAGCCGCATCGCATCTAATTCAGCTGGATTTGTTCAGTGGAGGGTGTGACATCTTTGGTTTTTTCCGTGTAAGGGTTGAGCGAACGTTAAGACAGAGACTGTTCAAAGTCAACACATCTGTCTAAATCATGGCCTGGCTGCTTGTTACACAACCTTGCCTTCTTTTGCTCTTAATTTCAGCTTTCAGACCACCATTGTACATACAGAGGAGTTTGCAGTTTAAAGATGGGTGACGTAGTAAAAGTCATGCAGTGGGTTATATTTGTCATCAGGTTATCCAATTCTAGCCGTCATCTTCTGAGAGAATAGTGACGTGAATTGAAATGAGTAGTGAAAGTGATAACATTTTGCATGCAACATTCCACTGCCTATATTCAGTATGATGATGATGATGATGAGGATGTTTATAATTACAATTATTGTCCATGTGTTTTTCAGAATAAGCTTATTCATTCAGCTTGTGCAATTCCAACTTCAGTCACATCAGTGAATAAATAGGTAATAGACATACTATTACAAATTGCCTAGTCAGGACTCATAAGAAGGAAAAACAGACCAGAAAATAAATTCAAATCAGACCATCAGCTGTTTTTGAATATAATGTTTTTATTTACGACAAGCTAGAAAGATTTTATTATGTATAAATGATATACATTTCGTATGTATTTAACTGTGAACTCTAAAACATCCAGCAGTGAGCTTGTAGGAGATGTTGGGATGTGGGGGCACTATTGGACACAACAACAAAATCAGAGAGTGTATGAGCAAATCACCACTGCACCACTACGTCACTATCAGTAATACTACTGCCACCCAGAAACACACACTTCAACAGACACACTGTGTTCATACTCTGGTTATAAAGATGCTTAATGTGCACTGAGAACCCGTAAATGGTTTTTCTTTGTATTGATTGTACTCGACTTGTTAAAGACATGCAGGAAGTCTCTTAGCAGCCACTTACTCATTCAGCTCAGTTTCAGATATTCTTCATGGCCAAGTTTAGGTTAAGTTTGTTAGTGACCTTGATGTCAGCAGCATGTAAATGTGACTTATGAGATAGATTATAATCTGCAGGCGTGAAAATAGAAGAGAGTTTTCTGAGCAAGGTTTACATGAGACAGGTGAGCTGAAGCTGAAATAACAGAGCTCCAGATACTGGTATTGAGTAAAAAGAAAGAAAGAAAAGCTATGGATTTATTGAAAATCACATAGACTCACATTTGTGCTTAAACAAAGGGAGTAAAAAGTTGAAAAAATGAAGGTAATGGTGCAGAGGCAAGTAGAACATAAAGAGGAAAAGACAGATTTACCCCTCTTTTGACAGTGGCATACAATTAGTTTGTCCTGGTGTGGTGTATAAACAGAGGGGGAGTGTAAATCACAGGACAGTAAATGGAAAGAGAGAAGCAGAACTCACCCAGTAGCAGTGTAACTGCTAGACCAGCATGAAGTAGATCCCCTGATCTCAGCCGACCAGAGACACTCGAACCGGTGCTGTCCACTGACGCCATGACACCACCTGTCTGTCCGTCTGTCTGTCTGTGATCTTGTCTCTCTGAGCACAGAACGTGTGTGTGTATGTGTGTGTGTGTGTATATGTCTGTGTGTGTAGTGTCAATCTGTTGTGTGTGTCTCTGCCAGTTTCTTCAGTCTGAGAGTCCAGTTTATGGAGAATATGTGTATGTCAGTGTGTGTTTGTCTGTGTGAGCGAGGTGGGACACTGAGCTGTGCAGCTGAAGGCAGAGACTGAAGTCCTGCTTTCAGTCCCTCCCTCTTCTCTCCTCCTCTGCACTCTGTCCCAGGAATGAACAGAGGGAGGAAGCACAGAGAGAGGAGGATAAATTCCTTAAGGGAGCTTCCTCCTGTCCAGTTCTTCCTTGTGCAGCCTAGAAAATCAAAGGGAAAGACCTCCAGGATAATGCAGCAGTTGAATGAAGTAGAGGCTCTGTGTCGCTCTCCCTCCCTCCCTCCCTCCCTCCCTCCCTGCCTTCCTGTCCTCTGTCGCTTTCTCCGGCAGACTCACTGGTGATTATCCAGCAAGGCAAAAGGCAGAAGGCATAAGCGAGGCAGAGCGGTAGTGTTGTAGCAGTGTGGCAGCAGACAGCTCCACTGTTCTGACAGCAGCAACAGCAACAGCAGCAGCAGTAGCAGCAGCAGCAACAGCCAGGCAAGCAGGCTGGCTATCAGTCCCCACAGGGGGAGACATAGGCTGGAGTGGAGTGGAGTGGAGTGGGCTCACAAGAGAGGCACAGAGAGATGCTGGAGCACAGCCAGCAGCGAGGCAGAAAAGCAGAAGCGCAGATCTCCAGCCGGCACAAGGAGGAATGAGCGAGAGAGGTACTGCAGAGGTAGAGTTGAGGAGAGAGAGACAGAGAGAGGAGGAGGAGGGGATAGACCGAAATGGGGAGGGGGTTGGGATATGAAGGGGGGGGGGGGGCTATAACTGCTGCCACACACACACATACAGTATGGCTGAGTCAGCCTTACTCAAGAGAGTCTCAGGGTCGGACACGGGCTGTTTGCCTTGCCCACCCCACAACCCCGTCTCTGCTGGATACTTTAGTCCTGTCTCCACTTTCATGCATGTCTTAGTCCGTGCTCCTCCATTTATCAAAATAAGAGCATGGACGGTTGCATATATTGAGGTGGCAAGATCTGATATTGTACATTTGCTGTTTTTCCTATCAGATGACTCATGTGCTCTTCAGTTAGTCATTAGTTACAGCATTCTTAAGAAGGCAATACAGGTTTCATCTGCAAAATACACAGCTTAACTTGCAAGCAGCTGGCTGGTAGCCTACTTAGGGCCTTTCACCATTTATCACTGGTTTCATTTTGATACAGATACAGACTTTCACCTAAATAAAGCATTTTTTTCCTTGTAATTTAAAGTGGCCAGCACCTGCAGTTTTTATACATAGAGGTGGAAGCTAAGCAGCTGAGCTATAATACCTTAAAGGTCACATATACGATATTAGAACGTGTCCTTCACAGAGCTTTAAAAAAAAACCTGCTGTACTTTATTCAAGCATAGTAAACATTTTATCATCCCATTTCAGCCTTCAACGGAAGCCAGTGGCTGTTAAAGATCAGCAAAGTTCACAAACTGAATGTGCAGCCTGACCTCATTCAGTAGATTCATGCCTCCTGCGCCAGTTGACAAACGCATGACCAGTGTCATCACCGCCGTCAGAGCCACACAGGACGACCACCTAAGCCTTTTCCTGCTCAGTTTTCACACAAATCACCAGGAAGGACCATCTCTGCAATGCATGTCCAATATGTAGACAGCAGCAAGGGCAAGTGAGACAATTTTTGCATCTGCCACATGTCAACGAACCTTTCCTTTTGTAAATCATTATTACTGGAGCAATTCCTAAAAATGTAGTCTGTCATCATTGAAACTTCATCTCTGGTAACGTCAAAGAGCATTTAGACCTCAGCTAGATATTTTCCCATATCTTTAGTCTGACAGAGAGTTAGTCGCTCTTTCTGTATTGTTTCGTGGTCACATAATGTTTGTTAATAGCAATAAAATTACATACTTACCTGTTCAGTATGGACATAAATGCCATTGTTTATAGTACAGAACCTAATGTTCAATTTTTCCCAGGAATGAACAAACATAAAAAGCCAGTATATCTCGGTCAGAGGGGTACATCTGTGGGATAATCTGGAGCAAAACTTAAAAATGTCTTCTTCAATTTGTGCATTTAAAAAGATGTATAAATCCACTGTAATAACAAATTATAGAACATTATCTGAACAAGTGAATATCTAGTTATAACACAAAAGTATGCATAAAATAAGAAATTGTTGTTATTAATTGGTTATCATGATAAAAAGATATTATCACATTTATTGATCATTGTATTTGGAGTAAATATTTAAAGTGCATATACGTATTGTAGTCTATATTAAAAACGGTTGATTACGCAAATCTAATTGTGTGTGAGGTGATCAAAAAAGTGTATGTGAATGGTTTGTATGGATGTTTTGCGTTATTGGAAAAATACACAGAGGGAAATGTATGTTAACAAAGCAAAGGAAGCTGATCTAGTTTGATTATTAGTTTGTAAAAAGGGGGTGGGAGTCAATAAATTAGACTTCTTCCCACTCCTTTTTAGCGTAGAAAAAATTTGTTTGACCATGTTGTATGGTTCTTTGTTATCTGATGATTCTATGTGCTCAAAATAAAAC
Organism: Sphaeramia orbicularis; assembly: GCF_902148855.1. NCBI lineage: Eukaryota > Metazoa > Chordata > Actinopteri > Kurtiformes > Apogonidae > Sphaeramia > Sphaeramia orbicularis. The sequence continues at coordinate 20,062,389 of NC_043969.1, read as the reverse complement.
TACTACTACCACTACAATTTGATCAACAGTACTGTGATAACTTGGCATGCAGGGGAAATCCTTATGATTACCGAAAGGACTTGGCATCACTTTAGGCTCCTCCAAGGCTCTGGCACAAGACATGTTGTTGCGTATTATGTTGTTACCTCATGGCATTGCAATTTTAAACTTCATCAATTAGTGTAGTATCGTAGTTTATCAGAATACCATGGTCATTTGTGCTTAATTTTTCCTGTGGATTTTCTTTAAAAGACGTAACCTTCTAAAATAATACACAAAATATTTGATGATAAGGTGTATTGCCTCTGGTTTCTCTCACATCTTTCTGCTTTCCTGTTCTCATTTTTCCTTTTTTCCATACAGACATGATGGATGCTTGACCTCATCAACATTCACACAAACACACATGCGTGCATACACACACCCGCATGTTGTCAGGTGATTCGTCTCTTGGCATTAGATGTCATTTCAAGGTTCAAGTGTGGGTGTGTTGGGGGCAAAAATAGATTGTGATGTACTTTAATGCAGCACACTATTGAGACACCATAGTATACATACGTACATGCTCAGGTATTATAAGGACATGGAGTTTGGGAGGTAAACAAACAGTAATACACGCATAAAGTACATGCACCTTTGCATATGCATACAAATACAGTCACACATGTGCACACACACACACCTGCCCTTGAATAGTGACCTTGGTTGCTGTGTATAGAAGGAAGGCGGAGCAAAAGAGGACATTACACTGATGAAAGGAGAGAGAATGTTAGGCATGGTGATGGGGGGTGGATAAGGGTGAAAGGGAAGAGAAGGTCAAGAAGAGGAAAGACAGGATAGGGATGGTAAGGATGAGAGGGAGAGAGTGGACAGGAGTGGATGGGTAAGAAGGCAAAAATGTGGAGGAATGAAAGAAAAGAGCGGAAGAAACATGACAGTCGCCAAAGGAAGGAGAGGAGAGGAGAGGAGAGGAGAGGAGAGGAGAGGAGAGGAGAGGAGAGGAGAGGAGAGGGCGGAGGGAATGGAGGATCTGTTTCTGGGACGGCCAAGGCAGTGAAATGCTGCAGTGAAGCCGTACAGCTGAGCCGGTCCCAACACAGCCACAGACAGAAGGGGATGCACTAAACCCCTTCTCTCTCTATCTCTTTCTATCTCTCCATACCTTCACCTCCTCCCACCCACCGCTCTTACCTCCCACTCTGGTTAACCTTTCTCTCACCCGACCTGCTCTGTCCCCCTCCTCCCTTTTCTCTCTCTCCCTCTGTTCCTCACTCTCTCTCTTTGCACCAGCCGGTGAGTGAGCAGATTTCAGAAAGCATCCTGAGTGGAGGAGGACAAGTGGGGTGGGCCTCTCTACCTCTTCTTTTCATCTGTCCTTCCTCTTTTTCTTCATCTCACCGGGTCAATCTCTCTGTACTTTCCACATTCATTCTTTTTTTTTTTTTTTTTTTTACCTCCTCTGCATTTTCTTAAATGCTGATTTATGCTTATGACTCTGTTCCTTCTTCTTTACTTTTCGTCTTCTCTTTTTCTTGTCTGGGTTTGTGCCGCTGTCGTTGTCATGTCTGTACGTTTCGTCCATGTATCTGTCGGTGGGGAACAGGGACCGTCAAAAAGGTGAGTCCCTTCTAAAGTTAAGAGCAGGTTTGCAGTCTGGACAGACATCCACTTAGACACACATGTGCTTTGGAAGTTAGAGTTGGAAGTACTTGGCGAATTACAATGTGAACATGCAGCTGGCCTCTTGGTTGCGATTTTGTGCTGTGGGCTTCCAAACTCACATTTTGTCGTTTCCTGTTGATCTGTAGCCACATTCATGGTGCAGAGTTGGAGGATAGTTTGAGATGGCTTTGATTTTCTTGATTTTTGTTTTTGGTCTAATGATGTTGTTAAGAAAAGCATTATTTCAAGTCAATCACAATCTATTCATTATAATTGAATTTATTCTTTGGCCTTTCATTTTGACAGAGTTACTGCTTTACAAATAGTGGAATACGGTTTTAATATGCTGAAAACTAAACAGTATGATATTAATGATATTCAGTTCCATTTCATTAATTGTTATCATTTTAGAAAATGGTAAAGAAATGCAAAAGACATTCAAAGTCACTAGAACAGGTATCTTTTGACATGTTTTACTCTGGCTTAGTCTTATTTCTTTACACCGGTGTGTTTTAAACACCTTCAGTAAAGCATAAAATTCATCTGTGAAATTAAGGTTTACTTTGTTCAGAAAACAATGGCATTTTGAGAAATAATGCACACTTTGTACTGCTTTGTAGGGATGACACTGCAGAACATGATGCCAAAAGAGAAAAAAAAAAAAAAATGTTGCCAAAAAAGCTTTACTGCAGTGTTGTGTAAAACATGTTGCAACTTTTTTTCATTACAGAAATTACTGAATTATGATTAATTATGCAGACTGTAGCACAGCACCTGAAGCAACACAATCTTTTTGATTTTAACACTGTCTTGCTGCTCTATAGATCAGGATTGAAAAGCTGGAAATTAATACTCTCCATCCACAAAGTCACCTCTGACTGATTCCCAGTGGAATAGATCCAGTGGATAGCTTGGTGGTTTGTGGGTTTCAGAGTGGCTATGCTCATATATAGTACCTGACCTGCTCTAGGACTGGAGATACTTGAAGGACATATAGAGAGATATTGTTGTGGGGCATATTAAGAGAAATGAAGACTTAACAAAAGGTATTTTATGCATCAGGCTTTGGCTCTTTCACAACAAATGTCCAGCGAGTCAAAACTTCAACACTCTATGATGCATTATGTACATATTAGAACACATTTTCTGCACAGTAGAGCATATATATATTTAAGATGTCAGTTTATGTGACACATTAGAGAGTTTCCTGTGAGTATCTTGATTCCCCAATGTAGTATTCTTTTACCTTCCTCTTGTGTTAGCTTTCTGTTACAATCACTTATGTTAATGGGTCGGTTTTGACCCATGTCTTAAATCAGCTATAAAATACACTAAAAACAATTCTCTTTCATCCAGTTAGTTTCTCATCTCTTGGTTACCTAGTTAGGCTTCCTTATCCATGAAAATATTGGTTTTAATATTTTTGGTGTGAGCCTCTGGGCCTTTTTTTTGTCAGTATACCCTTCGATGTGCACTCTGCAAGTCACCAACCCTATATTGAGTTGACCTCACATGTGTGGACATGCCCGTCTTTGCTTGTTTTATTTTTGTGCAGGTAAACGGATAACAAGGCAAAATGAGAATCCCCAAAAGCTCATGACTGGGAGAGGAGCTGGCTGTCAGTGTGTTAGCTGACAGTGCACTTATGATTTCAGTTTTGGCTCTATTTTTTGCTCTATGATCTTATTTTTACAACTGGGTCGAAACCGACCCTAACAACACAGAGGTCATAATTTCAACCACAGCATTTCATTATTTAGTGATTTTTTTTTTTTTGTATTATTTTGTTTAAATAGAGGTTCCTGACAAAGTCAAAAAGCCTTGATGCAATACACAAATTTTATGTGGTTCATTTATGCATTTAAAACCTAAAATGGGTCAGTGCTGACCCTAACACAAGAGGAAGGTTTAGGTGTATCTAAACTGGCTGCTTTTGGGAATGGTTTGTACACTGTCCACTGAGCATCCAGCGACTTAGAGCATGAGCATGTACACATAATGGATGGAAGGATACAAATAAATACAAAAACCGTTGTATTTTCGGAGATCATCTTTATTTAAAATAGATAATGTAATGACTGCTGCTTCTGCAGAGGCAGCGCAGTGCAAGCATTAGTTTAGTGTTCACTAACACAAGTGATACAAGATTAACTATTGAGGGCAAAGTCATAGCCAGAGATGGAAAATATAGCGATACATGAACACAGTTTACAAGGCCATAATAGTAATGTTTTTTTTTTTTTTTTTAATATCTTTATACAGCTTTGTTTAAAGATATTTGCCCCAAAAGTTAACTTGCCATCACCTTATGGGTCTGCTACACAAACCCTGCAACTTAAACATGCATGATCACACACAGACAGCAGTACCCCAGGAAATGTAACAGAATTTGGGCTTTCTGTAAGTAAATAATTAGGAAATAATAAACATTTTGCCAACAAATTCAATATATCAATAAATCACCAGTTGTATGTTGTTTGTAACATTGCTGTTCTGTACAGTAAGATTATAACATGACCACTGAACTGATCATCACAGACCTAGACATAACATGTGTGCGTATGATATTAGTGTCATACCAAAAATGTGCCTTTTCAGGAAATCACAGTACATCTCCTAAACATTTTGAAAACATATATTATATTAAACAGTAAAAAGAATCATACATAATTAAGACCCTAGTCTCGTAAACCTTGATCCAGACCTGTTTATTTTCTTACAGTAACAGAACCAGGCCTGTACTCGCCACTAGATTTGGAGAAACTAACCATACTCCGATAGATGATACAGTTTGACTCATTACAGGTATCATAAAGACATCACTTTGTGACACAGCTGGCCTGTTGACACAGCATATTTAAAACATCACAGTACATTCAGAGATTAACAAAGCATTAAACATGCTGTAACATGTCAAATGAACAATATGTGACTTTAATCAACATTCAAGGTGCTCCAAATAAATGTTCAAATAAATACACTACCACTGAATTTTCCATTTCGCCACACAGTCACCATGCCACGTTTCCATTACAGCCACACATTCCAATACACCATTTCCAGTATGCTTGCATGCTCTCCACTATATAATTCTTAGTGATTCATGACTATGTGTTCATGTGCAAAACAATATCTACTTTGCTGAGGTAAAGGCATGACTTTGGACCTAGAGCTAGGATATAGATTTTACTTTTATATTTTTCTCTTTTAAAATACACACTAAAAACAGTTGTTGAGGTGTAATGGCTCGGCTTTTTTACATTTTTTTTTTAAATTATTTTTTTTTGAGACAGCTATAAAACAGGGTTGTTTTTAAACTAAATTTGTAATGACAACAAGAAGACTTATGTGACTTCTAAGACTGTATGGAGAAACATCTTATTTTTTTTATGAAATATGTTTCAAGTTCATAGTTTTCTGTTGATATTTTATACAAGGAAACTTAAAATACCTCTGACAGTTTATTAAAATATGGTAAAATATGTCCAGGTAATAATTTAAATCTATGGGAATTTTAGATATCACAGTAGCAGAGCACACAGGTAGATGTACAGAGCGATGATGTAAATGATACTTTATTGATTGATTTCTGGTCTTATGTTATTTTCCTGTTTGATTGTCCCTGATTAACATGAATTCAGGGCAGTATAGTGCTTTGCCTGAAGTGCAAAAATCAGAAATACTCCACATTTTGGTAGATAGCAATTACACTGGTCTAAAAGAAAAATCCTTTCAGAATAAAAATTGTGAAATTTTACTAAGTTGGAGTGACTAATAAAGAAAAATCATGTCCAAAATGCTGGTTGGCTGTAGTTTTCATCAGTACAGTCTTGGGTCAAAATGTGAAATTCTGAGAATTAATGATAGAATGGGTGTAATTCAAGTGGAATGTTTGTCTCAGTTCTACAAAATATTCACTTTTAACGTTCTTTATGGCAGAATATTTATAAATCTATTGTATAAATGTACATAAACGAACATTTATGTGTAATAACACTTCATCATATACAGTGAAAACATCAGCTAACCAGCACTTTTGTCATGTGTTTTCCAATTCATCTTATCAAAGTATGCAAGATTTAGTGCATTTAATCTGAGGCAGAAAATAAAGCAATGTAGATCAGTGTTATGTATTTATAGGTATTAACAAACAAAAACAAAAACTTTGTGCTGTTGCTGTTAATGAATATAAATGTAACTGTGTTATTTAAATTTGGATACTTTGGTTTTTTCATGTTGTTCTATCCAATGGTTTCTTTCTAAGTGTGTCCATGTCTAGTTTTCTGTTTTGGCAACCTTTATTGATGTCTAAACTAGTAAATATGAAGGTTGGCATCAGCAGGATTTATGGGATTAAGGTTGGAAACTTTAACTTTAAATCACTGTTGGTATGTTTTTATTTTTTAACATTGACTAAAAACTGAGCAAAAAGCCACAAACTTCCCATCCTGCACTCATTTTATTTGTATTGTATGGAAGGCTTATTGCTGTCATTGAAAATATCTCTGAAAATATGTGCGCAAATGACTTTCAATGTATTGCAGTCACACATACTGTAATTATTGTATTGTCACATACTGAGACACTTTGAACCCTGTCGATAACAGAGATCTATGTGAGCTACTTGGACCTCTGTATTCAGGCACAGTAACATGTCATTCATATACACAACGTTTGGGTTGATAGTGAAGCAGCCTACACAGGGCTGGACGGTATAACTGCCAATAAGACATACAGTCAGAGTGTATGGATTTGATTTGATTGTTCATACTGGTACATTGTTATAGGTACACAGCTGTGGAGGGATATAAAGTGCACCAGATCAATGCAACTCACTGCTTGTTAACAAGTGCAGGTATTAAATAATGTCACTCATAGACTACAGAAAATAAATTTAGAAAAATAATGCCTGCTAATTGGTTGGTGAATAAATGGGGAAATTTAACTAAGGATTAAGAGAGTTTGGGGAAACAGGTGTAAATATGTGCAGTTTTGTTAAACAGCTTTTCAAGGAAAATCCCTCTCATCACCTCAGCAGGTATGATGCTCTCTGAGTCAGACACAAGTCAACATCTTTGAGATATGAAGACACTGTTTGGCTGAGGGATTGAGTCATTCTTCCCTTTTGAGAATCCAGTGGAGGGTTTTAACACAGACCATAACAGTGCATAAATGTGCACATGCAGACAGTTGAGAGCATGATTTTAAGACGCTGTTGTAATTGCAATACGATAAAGTAGAACATTTCACCTGGAGTGAAATGAGGGAAATTTTGCCGCTGTTGCAAGAAAATGGACCAAACAGAACAATTTCCCATCCCGCGACAGATGCACTGAACATTTGTTCAGCAGCGATGAGTAAAAGCTCTACCTGTATCCTTCATAACTTTACCTTTACAAGCCCTGCAAAATACAGTCGTGGAAAAAATTATTAGACCACCCCTTATTTTCTTCAATTTCTTATTCATTTTAATGCCTGGTACAACTAAAGATATATTTGTTTGGACAAATATAAAGATAACAACAAAAATAGCTCATAAGAGTTTAATTTCAGAGCTGTTATCTAGCCATTTTCCATGTTTTCTTGATAATAACCCAAATCACTTAAATTCTTCCATGAATAGCTATGGCATTGTACTGCCAAAAACAGTGCTTTTAGGGATTCCATGTTTTCTTTTCTGTCTGTTTAGTCACATGATACACACAGGAGTTCATACTTCATTGCATAACCATTGTTTTTGATGACTTTTGATGGTCTAATAATTTTTTCTGCAACTGTATATTATTATCATTTAGCAAAAATTTCAACTAAAGGAAAAGTCACAAGTTATTCTCCAAAAAATTGGACAGTAATTTAATTGGGATTATGAGGACATTATACAGTACCAGGATTAGAAACTGCAATGCTGTTATACCGTCCACCTCTATCCTGCCATATAGTATTTCAGAAAATATTTACTTGTAGCGATGAATAAAGTTAAAAGTGTCGAGCGGTGAAGTTGCACAAGTGTTCCCTGGACTATTTTTGACAAGAAAAAGACATTTCATACTAAAATATACACATTCAGTACCCACACACACGGAAACACACGTGTGCACCAAAACACACATGCAGAGTGGATGAATGGAATCAGTAAATGTTAATTCAAGCAATTGTTACAACAGATCTTCACTTAGGGGGACATGTCTGAAAGAAAAAAGGAAGAGAGAAAGGTCTTAAAATCACATCTTTGACAGAAACCAGGGTCTGATTTTATTTATAGTAGCATCATTTTAATGACAAGTTAGTTTGTTTACCTCTTTACCATAATAGATTTTTATTGTTCAAGTCAACTTAAGTACCAGAGCAGACACAATGTTAGTAATATTTACCAGAGGATGTGTTGGGAGTGGGACCTGCACAGGCTGCTGCTCAAACTAGTGACCCAGTTATGGCTGCCTAGAAATAACGAAAAGAAAAGGATGCATTAACATGATGTTCTCTGGTTAGGAAGCAGGGAGAAGGGTTGACATGTTTGAACTAGTTACAGAAGAGAATGGACAATATTAGGTATAGTTCTGAGATGTAGGAATATTTAGGAACCATCAAACCGTCTGGTAGACAAACTGTACTGCAAACCTGCACTGTTGCACAATTTACAGTAGATTTTAAGCTTTTTGGATATAAACAGAGGCTGTGTTCATAAAAACATAGAAGATCTTAGGAGTGAATGCAGGCTAAGATATTTATTTGCTCAATTTTTTTCTAATTTCTATTTTTATGTGGTATTGTGACAGCCTCGTGCCTCAAATCCACGTCCTGCTTTGCTTGTTGCTGAGATCTGGAGGTGTGGTCTTATCAGAGAGATTGGTTACAAAGCAGGCTGCACTATATATAGTATAGAGGGGCTAGTGCAGGGAATTGGTTTGGATAACTTGGTTTATTTGGCTTTGGGCTTTGCACTTTCATAGACGTTCGTATATCCACACAATACAATAAATACTGATGAACTGAGGAGCAAGAAATGACAAAAACTAGAGCTGAAAAAAAAATAAAAAATAAAAATTGTTGACTGAAATAACTAAAAACTATAATTAAAAGGAAAAACGGGCAGGTAAAAAAGCTATCACTAAGAAGTGGCTAAAAAAGGATGCACCAAAAGTAGAGGACTGGATAGAGGTTATAGGTGACATCTATAGGATGGAGAAGTGGACTTTCTCTGTCAGACTTGATTCAGACAAATTTACCAATTATTGGAAAAACTGGGTTGATTTAGTAACACTATTAAAAGCTGATTTTACTTGATAAGAGTAACGTGCATATAGACCCATGTGACCCATAGACCCATGTAAACCCTTGGTTCATTCTACACTCTTTAAATGTTCGGTGTTAATCTTATACAGCGGGAAGGGGTTTCTGGAAGGAAACAATGGAACGGGAAAAACACTTATTTCCCATTAACTCTATTTTAGGTTACTGTGTATATTTTTATTATTTCTGTCATTGCTCGCCTGTATGAGTGTGTTTTTGGTTTTTGTTTGTTTTCTTTACATATATTGAAGTTATATATATATGATGTAAAATGCTAAGATAATGCTGCCTGAAAACAAATAATAAAAAGATAATTACAAAAAAAAAAGATAATTAACTGAAACTGTATTGTGTGCTTACAAAACTAACTAAAACATGTAAAAATAATAGATAAAATTTCCTTCATTTTTGTCTTTGTCAATGTCGGCGACTAAAGTTGGGAGAAAGTAGCAGAGTACTCAATGGGATTTATTTGAATACGACAGCGAGGAAGATAAAAGATATGAGAAAACTAAAAGTAATACTAAAACTAAACTAAAACTAAGCATTTAGAAAACAACTAAAACTAATAAAAACTAGCAAACCTGCTCTAAAACTAATTAAACAAATTAAAACAAACTGAATTAGAGAAAAAAAGTCAAAAGTAAATAAAACTAAAGTATAATAAAAAATCCCAAACTATTATAACCTTGCTGATTAGCTGACTTGCTAATTTAGTTTCGTAAATAAATTTGGTTATACGTTAAAGAGTCTGGTGCATCTCCTCCTTTTTTTGTCTTTCCTTTGAATAAATCAGTCCTTCTCATCCTTCTCACCATCATGACACTTTGAAAAAGCATAGCATTTCACTGTATATATTTTTACTATTTCTGTCATTGCTCCCCTGTATGAGTATGTTTTTGTCTTTTGTTTGTTTTTCTTTACATATATAGAAGTTATATACATGATGTCAAATGCTGATAAGATAATGCTGCTTGAAAAAAATAATTTAAAAAATATTTGCCAAAAAAAAAAAAAAAGATAACTAACTGAAACTGTATTGTGTGCTTCCAAAACTAACTAAAACATATAAAAATTATGGATAAAATTCCCTTCGTTTTTTGTTTTTGTCAATGTCGGAGACTAAAGTTGGGAGAAAGCAGAAGAATCCTCGATGGGATTTATTTGAATACGACAGCGAGGAAGATAAAAGATCCAAAAAAACTAAAACTAATACTAAAACTAAACTAATACTAAGCATTTAGAGAACAAACTAAAACTAATAAAAAACTAGCAAACCTACTCTAAAAACTAATTAAAACAAACTGAATTAGAGAAAAAAAGTCAAAACTAAATAAAACTAAACTATAATAAAAAAAATCCTAAACTATTATAACCTTGCTGATTGGCTCACTTGCTAATTTAGTTTCGTAAATAAATTTGGTTACATGTTAAAGAGTCTGGTGCATCTCCTCCTTTTTTTTGTCTTTCCTTTGTCTAAATCAGTTCTTCTCATCCTTCTCACCATCATGACACATTGAAAAAGCATAGCATTTCACTGTATATCACTAAAACTTTAGGCTGTTACCCTTACACCCATACCACAATTGTATATCAAAAATAGTTTATTTAGGAACTAAAACACATGAAACATTGAATAATAATAAGCTAATAAATTAAACATGCCAGATATGACCACTGACTGAATTGAGTCAAACTGTAGGAAGTATAAAAGTACTTTAGACATAATATTAACACAGTATTCAGTACCATAACAGAATGTTGGCAACAACCATCTGCCACTAAACATCAGTGTCAGCAGCTATGAGTTTCTCGACTACGGATGTCGCAGTGACATTTCTTACTTGGTTCCCTCCTCTGCAACACCTTCAGCTTCCAACTTTCCCTCCTCCTCCATCTTCTCCTCTGATATCAGTTCCTGTTTCCGGTGTCGACGGAGACATTTCACCACTACCATAGACAGTATCAGTAGGGCTAACGCTCCGCCCACTGACGCCCCAATGGCTACTGCAATGGTAGAGTGTCTCGAAGGAGGGGGAACTACCGCGAAGAGAGGAGAGGAGGGGGTTAAGTATTTTGTAGACAAAGGATGGAGACAAGTGCAATGCTGGCTAAAAGCTCTGCCCAGCTGATTAAACAGAGTGGAAAGAAAGAAAAGTGCTGCTGAGTTAGCCTTTGTCGTGTTTGTGTATGTGCATGCACGTGGGTTTGAGAGAGATGCTGAGGGAGTTAAGTTCAACCTCTTGCTGGTCATTAATAAGTAAAAAGCTGACTCATCACCAGCAGGTCTTCATGCTCCAAGAAACGCACACACATCCACACACAGTTTGCTTTGTATGACTCAAATGTATAGTGTTTGTCCTTACATTTCAAGGCCAAATACATTGCAAAACACGAGCAAATGACGACAAATACCGCTTTTTTCACACCAATAATCAGGCTGTTACATAATTATTCAAACTGTGAAAATGACCTGTTCTATGCCCTCGCATCAATAACATTTGAAATCGGTACAGTGACAATTACAGAAATACATTTTGATGAGAAGAAGACAGTGTTAGTGTCTTACGTTCAGTGAGGACATTGAGTCTTATGACACCATGTCCCTGGAAGCGATCGGGGGGATTTCGGACATAGCAATTGTAAATTCCCTCATCCTCCAGCTGAACATCTGATAGGGTGACCGACAAATCATTCTTGTCCAGGTTCCCAGTAAATGTAACCCTGTCTCCAAATCGGTCTGAACGCAGAGGCACCATTCCTTTTTTTCTATAGTACGTCATAAACTGGGAAAAAAAGAGACAATTCATACGTGTTAAGAGTTTTAAAATACAACCATCCAAAGTAACAGATACTAGGCAAGGCAAAGCAAATGTATTTGTATACACTGTAACAAATGACTGTAGAATTAACACCAAAAAGTTGTAAAATTGCAACGTAAAAAAACTGTAAGTGACAATACAATGTAAAGTTGTTTATTTGAAAAGATTTTTGTGTTAACGATTAAATCAAATATAGCTGTAGTTTTTACAGGAAGAGTATGTGAACAAAACCAGATTTGTATGTAGAAACTATGTATTTTTATTGTTTTTTAGAAAATAAAATTGTAAATTGAAAAACAATGTGGTGCCATTTATATTGCAAGACCATAATGTTGAAATAACTGCATATTTGCTTTATATATATATATATATGTTATAAAAAAGTAAACATTTGACAATGGAACATTTTAAATTTGTCAATTAATGGGTTGGTAGAGTTCGTAGAGCGGCTCGTCCAATAACCAAAGGGTTGGTGGTTCAAATCCTGGCTCTGACTGTCCATATATCCAAGTATCCATGGAAGACACTGAACCTTAAACTGGTCCCAGTTGGACCTGGTGGATTTGGACCCCATGAAGGTGGAGAAAATGTGCTAAATAAGTACAGTCCATTCACTATTTAAATCTACATGTTTAAAAGGTTAAATCTGCATGTTACTCCGTAAATATGTTTAAAGTTGGATGTGTTTTTTACAGTATTGTTTTGGAAACCGCAGCTGCCAGTTTTTTTCTGTAAAAACAGGATTTTTTTTACAGTGTAGCGCCATTCATACACAGGGCAATTCACAGTGCTTTACAAAAATGGAAAAGAGACAGGTTAAAAAACACAATTACAATTAAAACATAAATAATAATCAATTAAAATAAAATAAAAGAGAAAAGTGCAGATAGAACCCTTTCAGTTGTTCTATGCACACACTACGTGTAGATACTAGTAACATTACCATTTCTTCTGTGTCATTCAATGTTTCTTGGTAGGTCCAGTTCATGGCGAACCTGGTGGCATCCATTTTATAGCAGGAAGTGAAAGTGCATTGGATTTTGACATTGGTTCCATTCAGTGCATTGATGTTAGCAGGCACTAATACATCCATGCATGAACAGCCTGTAAATAGGAAAGAGAAACAAAGAAATTAGGGAAGTACTTCTAATGCTATCTAGAATAAGAAATATTTGAGATTTAAGAAATGAAATTGAAACAATGTGAGACAATGCCTGTATTTTTGAATATCGCTTATAATATCTGCAGTTAATCCAAGGTCAAAAAAAGAAAGAAAACAACACCCTTTTTTCCATGTAAAATGTTTTCTGTGTACCTGATCAAAAAATCCACAGTATTAAGCATAGATTATTAAGTATTTTGTTTCTTTTCAATTGCAAATTTAAAGATTTTCTGACTCAAACTGTTTTACTGTTTCTTCTTGTGCATTGATTAGTTTACTAGTTTTCATTCATTTTTATTTATCATTGAGTGAAAGTAGACTGAAGTATTGCTTATTAATTATATGAGGGTGCTTCTATGAAACTGGTCCCTAAGACCAGGACATGGGGGCTGAAAATTCAAACCAGATGTAAACTAATGTTATGAAGCAAGTTCAGAAGCACGTTGGGTCTATTTGAAAAATAAATATTTTCTGAGATAAAAGGGAAACTATTTTTCAGATAAAACACATTTTTATTGTATTTTTATACAAAAATCTACAAGTAACACAGTAAAAAGGACACAAAAATTATGCGCTACTATCTTTTTAAACATCTTTTTATTCTCTCACAGGTACATTTTGAGAATCAAACTAATTATGCAAGGCAGAGTGTTTCACAAAAATGACCGCTGTTGTAAAATCACTAACAATTTATGTGTGTTTAAATGGGCAGGTTCTGCATTTAACGCCAGTGGACACGATGGGTTACATACAAAACCTGGAATGAGACTGCCAATTCATGAAAAACCCACGTCTGGATTAGAAAAACCACTAGGATCATCAAATTTAACAGTGTCTTTATTTATATTGGTATATAAGACCATTTCAAGCCATGTTTTCAAGATCAAATGCACTGACACCTAGGTAGCTTTTCATGTCGCAGTTTTGGTCCTATTTTTGGTTCCAATATTTTATCAAAAAATCATAAATTTTGGGATGGCTCAGAGCAAGAGTAGAAATTTTTTTGCATTTATCTGAGGTCATCATTAGGTACATCCTGGGGGGAAATATGTCTAAATTTCTATTTGATTTTTGGGTCTATAAAGCTGGCAAAGTGCCAGGTACCAAAATGTACCCAGTTTCATAGAAGCACCCAAATATGACCAAAAAATGCAGTTCATGAGCACTTTTACCTTTCCAATATCAGGCAAGGATGTGTTTAAGCAACTAAGTCCTATAAAGTACACTGTTGCTCATAAAGTTGGAATACAATAGTTTTACCTCTTCACATGAAATGATTGTGACAATGTCATTTATTACACTGGTCAACAACAAATTTATTGTTTAAGTTTTTTGAGCTGATTTAGGATAATTTTGGTGTGCTGAATCCAAAAATCACATTCATTTTGCTCAATCAGGTCAACTTTCTGAACTATGCTACATATTGGCTTTTTAACATTTTTGCTTACATTTATGGGCATTTTCACATCATATGATACAAAATTCTTTCATATTTCTTGCAATAAACGAGTTCTGAAGATTTTACTTTTGCCAATTTATGATTAATGTTTTTTTAATATTACAGGTGAATGAAATGGCTTCGACTAGAAGATCTTGCAAAAATAAGCCTGACGTATTCTGCTACATCTGCGGTGAATACACCATTGTACCTAACAGGAATCAAGTGATCAAATTATTTTTTTTTTTGTCTTAAAACCTATTTTGGGTGAGAACTATATAAAAAATCAACTGATAAAGTCACAAAAATGTAATAAATTTTGTGAGAAGATCAAATTTTTCAAAATCAAATTAGCAAAAAAACCTGACCTGATTGAGAAAAACTGATGTCATTTTTGGATTTAGCGGTGCAAAATGGTCCTGATTCAGTTGAAAAAACCTAGACAACTTGCAAAAAACATTTTTTTGTAACCCAGTGTTATTGATAAATGAAGTGTAACTGGGACTCAGTTCACCAGGTCAAAGGTGATTACTGATGTGTATAAATAGGAATAAAAAGAGGAATCTGTCTGGAAAGGAAAAATATTCCAACTGTTTGGGTAACAGTGTATTTAAAGATCAAGCAATACAGATGTTGTGCAGTCTCACCTCGCAGTGACTTGTGCATAGTCATACCAATCACTTTGTGAATATCTGAGATATTTAAAAATAGCATGGTACTTTTTTTGCAGGTGACAGTGAAAGTATTTCTATTGTCAAAAAGATTAGTTACAACTGGATAGTTTTTCTGGGCATCTGCAGTTTAAGTGTTTTAGATATAGTGCATGGCTATCAGGGGCTGTTATTCATGTATTCATTCATGTTTTGGATCTCATGATTGTGCAAGTTTATACCCACATAATCTTATATGTAAAGTTGAAGTTCAGCTGAGAAAATATGGTTCCATGAAACAATATGTAATGTGTCTCAACCTCATCTTTAAATACCCTGAAATGACATTCAAAAGGATGTCACTACATACTGTATAATCTAACTTGAAAAGAAATAAAGCAGTATTTTGTTTTCCTAAGTTTTCTCATCCCCTCTAACATTATATCACAGCATGGGCTTACTCCCCCCAGACAGAATCTGTGCCTCTCTCTCAGTGTGTGTGTGTGTGTGTGTGTGTGTGTGTGTGTGTGTGTGTGTGTGATGGGACTCTGCACCATTCTCTCCTCTGCAGTCGGGTGTTTCTGGCTCCCTTCCCACTGCTGCTGCACCACTCCACAGGCCTGCCTCTCTGCACCACACACACTCACTCACACACTCCCATGCACTTTCCACATCTCCACCCACTGTCCATATGTATAATTTACACACACAGACACACACACATACACAATTTTCCATGCACACAGCGTTGAGATGCTGCGCAGCACCTGCTTCGTATTTTCTTCATCACACACACATCCACACACACCCTCTGACAAGGTGTGCTCTGTCAGCAGTGAGCTAACCATGCTAGCTGTGCTACGTCAATGTCATCCCTGCATGCTGACCTATCTGTAAACTCAACCACCACCGACACATTCTAGCAGATTCGGCTGTCACTGACATGCGGACACGTAGTCTATACACATATGTGCCGCTGCTGCTCGTACGCAGTTTGAGAAACAGTCTGATGCAGGCCCCTGCTGACTCAGCAGTCCTGTGGATAGTGAGAAAGAGAAGCAGATGCAGAGACACAGACTTGCTAACAGATGAAATACTGCAGTGAAGCAGCCTCATGCAACTCCTCCCTCTGCCTGCCCCTCCCTGTTTCCTCTCCCATGTTTGTCCACCTCTCTTGCCTCCTCACACACACCTCTTTTCTAGCCTTTGTTATTTGCAATCCATGCATACCTTTAAAATGACAGTTATTCTGCCCCCCCCCTTCCAATTTCTCTATCTATTACTTTACACATCTCCCTCTCACACCCCTCTATTTGCGTCCATTACTCTCACAAGGTCAATGCAGAAAAAAGGTAAAACGTAGGTAGGTCTGTTACATCACCACTCCTTTGCCCTCCCCATCTCTCTTATCCAACTCTGTGTCCACTTTTTCATTGGTTTCATGTGTGACGATACTCCTATTCATAGCATCCACACTGGTGAAACTGTTAGCAATTATTTACAAGAATGAAACTTGTTTAAATAGGTTTTTCTCCTCATTAAATACATAAAATGACAAAAAAAAAACATATTAACTGTATGTGCTGCTCAGACAATTGAAGATACATCTGTGATTACATATGGAGTATTAACAAAAGCTTTATTATAGCCAGAAGCTGTGTCCAGTTCATCTGGATTATTCTTACAGTAGAAGATAATCTCTGGATTACCCAGAAAGTTTTAGAAAATATAACAGTTTTGCTACATTTTTTTATACAGTAGCCTGGTTAAATTCCGCTGCTGCTACTTTGAATCCAATTAGGTATCCGTGACATGACATGGACAAAACTATTCTAACTGCAGACAAACTTAAAAAAAAAGCTGTGCACATCATTCTTTGAGGGGTTTTATAAAAGTGATGTAAAGCTGCTTTGAGTTTGAATAAAAATGACAGCTGAACATTCCTAATGTGTTTGAAAAACCTAGAGTCATTCAACTCATATTTAATTTGCTTAAACTGTGTGATATAGTTCTGGTGGTCATGAACTTGCATTTATATGTGTGTATGTAGGCACAGAGAGCTCAACAATACTAGATGTTCCACATTGAATATGTCTATATTAGAGCTGTCCAAATTAACGCGTTAACACAGATTAATCTGTCTTCATGATTAATCTGATTAAAAATTTTAATGCAATTAACCCATTCACAGCGCAGAATGACTCTGAACATCTCTGCCAGTGCATTTCAGGTAATTTGTCCAAGTAGAGTTATCATCGCACATGTGCAAATGGGCAGTTGATCTGATAGTGACAGGCAGAACTGACCCGTAAAGATGGAAGACACTAAACAGCACATTGGCCCTCTGGATGGAAATATGAGTACAAAAAAAAAGATGGAAAAATCGACCAACATAAAGTATTATACACACTGTGTAAGAAGGGATTTCCTTTTCACCAAAGCACTTCCATCTTAAAACACCACATTAACGTGAAGCGAGGACAAACCAGTGGATGGCCTGTTACACATACGACATCCTTTTGGGGTTAAACCAATATTTATAATTTATCTTTTGGGAACTTTCATTTTAATGATAATACATTACATGTAGTGGTGCATGCTGCAATTTCTGTTAAAATTGCAACTCTTAGGGCAATTCTACCAGTGAGAAGTTGGTGGTTTGCAATTTTGAACTGCACTTAAGACTTTATTATATATTTAAATTTAATTTTATAATGGAAGGAACTAAGTATTTGTGGTTACTCACTTTACTTGAGGTATATTGCCATCTTTATGAGCTGTTTTAGTGTCAAATAACACAGTCATGTGTAAACATCCCCTAAAAGCTTCGTGAATCACTTGGTTCCCAGCAGAACGGTCTCATCAGTCAGCTTTAGTCTAATAGTAATGTGATCTGGTTCTGCTCTGTACCGGTGGGCTCCACTCTAACGCCCCCTGCTTTATAAAAAGTCATACTGCATACTGCACAATGCAGTACTTATCTAGCAATACAACTCACAACATAAATATGAAATATGTTACAGATTCCTAAAGGAGCTGCAGAGAGATTTTAGAACAGATGCTTTATTCTAATAATGTCATGAATAAATGGGCTCTATGCACAGCCCCACTTCTTCCTGACCTTAAGGCAGCTCCTTTATTTCCTGTCTTTCATTATTGGACACACCGATTAATCCAGGTGTGTCTGACCACAGTAGTCGCAACAAGAAGTAGCAGACACACCTGGATTAATCAGTGTGTCCTGCAGTAAATGACAGGAAATAAAAGAGTTGCCTTAATTTCAGAAGTAGTGGGGCTGTGGATAGAGCCCATTGGAACTGGGACAAAAATGGAAATAAAACACTACCATTACAATATTTATTAAAGTAATCTCAACATAGCTCACTGTACAGTAAATATGACATCACACAGAGGTGGTAGAGCATCCATATAACTCAGTGTTTTTCAACCTTGGGGTCGGGACCCCACATGGGGTCACCTGGAATTCAAATGAGGTCACCTGAAATTTCTACTAATTGATGAAAAGAAAAAAAAATACTAATAAAAAAAAATATGGTGAGTTGACAGAGACAATCCCAATCCATAAAAGACTTGACAAACTGTGAAGCTGAAACTGAAACACTGTGGTTCTGTTTATCTTTCAAATGTTCATTGTGGTCAGTTTCAGATGCTGCAGCTCTTTCATAATTCATAGTTTGAGTTCTTGTTTGTTCACTATTAATTGTCAGCCTTGTAAATCCAAGCTGGACTGACTGTACATATCCTGACCAAGGAAAATCAAATTCTCCCTTTGTGCAGTAATTTACACCTGGCCTTTCTGTCCATAATAATATACATTATATAGACTAAATGTCATCTAAAATTAACGTTTATTTGCAACATAGTATAGCAAACTATTACATGATCAAAAACAAATTAATTTTAGCAAAAAAAAAAAAAAAAAATTAAGTCTCCATTTTGAATGTCTGGGGTCACCAGAAATTTGTGATGTTAAAATGGGGTCACGAGCCAAAAAAAGGTTGGGGACCACTGATATAACTATAACAGATACTCTTATTTTCTGAGATATTATTTGTAATGACCTCTAAATACCAGTCCACAGACATACAGTGTACTGTACTGACTGCACTGAGACAGAGCTGAACAGTGTTTTTTGTTTTCTTGTCCACTTACTTTCGGCTTTTTCTCTGTTATGCATTATTGACAGTCAACTCTGTTTATAGTTGAGCAAAGCCTGTCTGCCTGTGTGGTTACAGATATAGTTTAAGCTTCAGAAAGCACTTAATGGGTTAGAGTGGAACCTGCAGCAGAGGCAATTTACCTATAGATTCATATGTATAAATATCATGAACACTCAGAGGCATGCAAGGACACAGATGAACGACGATTATCTCTACAATGACCTCTAGTTTTCAGTGTGGTACTTTTACATAAGTTATTATTCTTATAGTCAGGTGCTATAATGGGTGACTGGAAATAAGCAAATTGAAAACTACATCGTTTGTTGCTTTTCTGTGTGTAAAATGTACACACAACTGAATATGTGAATTGTTATCAAAGCTAAGCACTGTATTTCTAATCAGCAATGTTTCCACACATCACAGCTGACTAAGGAATGAATAAAAAGTTAATCTGAATGATTTTTGTTGGGATTCAAAGCAGCACTTAGTTATAAAAGTCCCAAAATGTGAATTATTAAAAATAATGTTCAGAACTCAAACAAAGAAGAGTACATATTCGTCACTATGATATTGGGCCAGAGTGGGTGCCAAGCATAATTGGAGACTTTGTAAAAACTGAACATCTGACATACTAAATCTTCTGCACTAACATACGATAAATAATACAGATATTGATTAGTTTTATTGTTATGAAAAGGCACTGCCAGGATTCAAACCCAGGACCTCCTGCTTACTAGACAGGTGCTTTAACCAACTAAGCCACAGCACATGCTACACAAAAAGTAAAATATGAAAGCTATATACCAGAGGTGTCAAACATGCAGCCCGGGGGCCAAATCTGGCCCGCCATAGGGTCCAGTCCGACCTGTGGGATGAATTTGTGAAATGCAAAAATTACCCATAAGATTTTAACAATCATTTTATTTCAGGTTCCACATTTAGACCAATTCAATCTCAACTGGGTCAGAACCAGTAAAATACTATCATAATAACCTATAAATAATGGCAACTCCAAATTTTCTTTTTGAAAATTTAAATATTTTCACGTTATTTTACTGTATTTACACTATAACTATCATTTCTCAAAAAACCACGAATAACCTGAAGAAATACAAACAACCAGAAATGTGTTAAGAAGTGCAATTTTAAAATTTTATGTCTGTTACTAAATGTTTTTTGTATTTGTAGATCAGCTATAATCTGTAAGTTTTAATGTACATGTGGAAATGATAAACTGAAGCATAATATTGTAAAAATTGTACCTATTTTTCTTGAGAAATTTTAGTTTGTTTATGTTATTCGCATTGTTTCAAAGGATAGGTTGTCGATGTAAACATTTTCATGATGTAATGTTTGACTTTTTTCACTCTAAAACATAAAAGAAAGTTTGGAGTTGACATTATTTATGTATCACTATGTTATTATTTCACTTGTCCGTCCCACTTAGGGTCAAACTTGCCTGAATGTGGCCCCTGAGCTAAATGAGTTTGACACCCCTGCTATATACAGTATAAATACATATATTCTATTATATTAAATTATTCTGTAGAACTCATTTGCCTGCTGGTGAATGACAGTGTTGATAGAGCTGGTGTAATGTCACAACACTATGTATTTATGTCAGCCAAGGTTTGCACTTTGCCATTTAACAGTGCAGGTGCATGTACAGTACAGACCTTGCTTTTCTGGCTCGCTGCTGCCATCTTGTGTCACTGAGTGGTAAGTGTAACTGTGGATGTGTCCAAAAACTGATGTGAGCAAATAATACTGGCGGGAATTTGCACCTAGAATTACAGTAATGTCTATTAGCTTCATGTTCTTTAATAATAATATTCCATAATTTGACAAATAGATATGAAACATGATTAAAGTGAATTGTTGTACTCTTCTGGTTTCCTTAGTTACATCCTGATGATCAGCAAAAGAGAAGAGCAGCAGCAGCCAGGAAGCATCTCCATGCAACAAGCTCCACAGCAACAGTAAACTTTTGTTTTGCTATATTCAGTTAGGAAAGGTTTTCTGCAAAGGATGCTGACTACATACAATTTACACTAGTGTTGGAGTTCATATACCGATTTATAAGGCGGTTAACTGCAAAAAAATTATGCAACAGTAAAGAAATAAAACACTTTTAAGCTACAACTTAACACCATTTTCCTCTATTTCTCTCTCCAAACCCAAAATTGTAACAATATAATTAGACAAAAGTGAAATCTGTGATAACGCTTTAAAAATCTGTCTTCATTTTGTAAGAAAAAAAAAACCCATCGTATATCATTTTAAAAGAAAAACACTGGTGTCACTTGTTGTCAATAACAGAAATGACTTTCCTGTGTCTAATGTAGTTGTAGGAATGGATTAAATGGTATAAAGCTGCAGGATTAAGTTGGTAGGAACATTTAAGCCTATTTGGTCACTCTCATTTGTGTAGTGATGCTATGGATCTGATCAGATATGGGTCAAAGGGTGGAGACATGCTTGGAGGTGGAAGCTTGTTTGTGTTGTGTTTATATTTATGGCTTATTAAGAGACTGATGAGGGGTCTGGACTGGATGTGTGGTTTATATTTGTGTGTTACTGAATACATGGCCTATAAATATGAATTAGGCAGCACATTGTTAGCACCTTATTATAGGCCTATTGCTATCATCAGTCAACGAGGCCCACAACGACTGAGTCACACACAGACCTACTGTACACAGCCAATATTTATTTATATACAGTGCATCATAATTCTGGGTTTATTTATCTGTCAACCGAAGCTAAATAGAGACGTAGAGGAAAAAAAAAAAAAAAAAAAAAACAACTGGTCGGAAGTCAATTCATCTAAAGGAAGCTGTGGTCGAAGGAAGCCGCAGTAATGTTGTTTTATTACAGGCTTTAGATCAGTGAGAAAATGCAGTTGAACCCATTATTATTGTTATTGTTATTATTATTATTATCTCCAGTTCCACCCATTATGTTCCTCTCCATTAGGCTGTACGGACGCGCGCGGTTAGATTTGCCAGAGATTGCGTAAAAGGCAGGGTTTTTGCGGATCCTACCATCCTAATGAACTGTTGATCGGGTGTATCAATGTATCAGAGCATCATCAATCGGTTTTTTTTTTTTTTTTTTTGGTTTTGTGTTTTCTTACCGGAGAGCGACAGCAGCAGCAGCAGCAGCAGTGCGCTCACCAGCTGAACACCAGACCTCCGCTCCAGCGCAGACAGGGAAGACATGGCGCTCTCCGTCTTATTGTATAAAAAAAAAGAAAAAAAAAATTACAAAAACAAAAAAAAAAAATATATATATATCACGTTTTATCTTTACAAAAAATGTCAGTGGATAGAAAAAGAGCCTCAAAAGTGCTCTTGGTATATACGTTAAAATGGTAAAAACAGTATTATTTTAGAGGCAGGACATGGCTGGCAGTGTCTGTAGCCTTGTGATGGTTGGTCTCATGGTTGTAGGTTTGTTGGCAAGTGGGGGCGAGAGGAGAGACAGGAAACGCACAAAAATAAAATGGAAGGCACTATAGTAATGCTGTTACTGTACATATACATTATGAATGAACAATCCTAGCCAAGGAAAGAAAATAATAATAATAATAATAATAATAATAATAATAATAATAATAGGCAAGGCAGGTTTATTTATGTAGCACATTTCTGTACAAGACAATTCAAAGTGCTTTACATAAAGCATTAAAAGCATTACAGCAGAAGCAATAAAAAGTATAGGCATGAGAAAAACAAAGAAACAAAGAAACAAAAAAATCCGATATATAGATAAAACAGATAAAAAAGACAAGCAGATAAAACAGATAAAAACTTTTAGCTTAAAAGGAACAGTGCAGATCTGAACTGATGAATACTACTACTACTACTACTACTACTACTACTAGTAGTAATAATAATAATAATAATAATAATAATAATAATAATAATAATAATAATAATAATGGGAAAAGGGTATTTTGTCTCTGAAGTACCATTCATCCAGTTTGTGGTTAGCACTACAAATATAAAACACAACTTGCTCTTAGAACTACAAACTCATAATAACTTCTCTCAATAGGGCATTTATATTCAGTTAATGATCTGTACTGTAGATGATAAAATATGTGTGATATCATGTTTATCGCAGATACTACTGTACATCAGCAAACGATTCTTACATTTGAGAAATCTGGAAGTCACTTAAAATATACATATAAAAGTCTGTCTAGTACCACCATAAGCAACAAATTAGAAATAAAATTTGCATTTATCCCACTGTTACAGTTATAACACATGTTTCAGGCCATTGTTTTTTCATTTCTGTATTCAACTCCTAAATTCCAAGGCTATAAGCAATAATAGTCAGATGTAAACAATTGTTCCCATAAGTGGTGTTGTATATATGTATATGTATATGTTTCTAAGGTGTAAGGTGTTTATGGTTTTAGTAACGAGGTTTATTCTATTTTTTAAGTATGTTTTCAGTGTGTGAATGTAGTGAAATTTGTATTTTCTGTAACTTCTGCTGCTGTCTTAGTCAAGACACTGTTGCAAAAAAGAGATTTTTAATTTCAAATCACTTTTTTCCTGGTTAAAAATAAACGTTATATATTTTATTTTACTACTTTTTGTTATATGTATGTGTATGTATGCATGTATGTATATATGTATGTAGGTATGTGTATGTCTCTATATATATTGAGTTGTTTATTTATTCAAATATTTTCTTTATTTCTTTATTTAGGTACTTTTTTATTTTATTTTATTTGATTTTACTTTTTTTTATTTTGTTTTGTTTTGTTTTTGTTTTTTTAAATTTCGTTTTGTTTTATCTCTCCCCAAGAGTTGGGAATGGGTGGGGGGATGGGCATGTTGGGATGTGTATTTTTTATTTTATTTTTTAAATTTATGTTTATTATGAAAAAAAAAGAAATGAAAAGATATGAAAAAGTAAAGGTTAATAAACTAAATAATAAATAAATAGGTCAAATAATAAGGGTAGCATTTCAGTAAAGCAAAAAAAAAAAAAAAAAAAAAAAAATTAAATTCTATCCTGATGATGCAGACAATCTACATATTTTTTCTATATATGCATCTTTTTCAGGATTATTGTTTTTTTTTAGTCTACATGCACATCAGCAGCTCTATGTTTCCACTGAGTCAGAGGCGATGCCTCACTGAGAAAAAAGAAGGCAGCCGTGCAAGCAAACAAAAAATTAAACCGAGCTCATCCCAGCCTCCTTTAATCTATTCCTCCCTCCTCCATCCTTCCTGGGTGGGAGGCAGGAAAACAGGATATTGAGAAATAAAAAAGGGAAACACTCTGTGGTTGTCGGTTGCTAGCAAGATAAAAGAGAATGGTAATGGTGTGATGTAAAAGGAGAGGTGAAGAGATCGGCCAAAAGATGGAGAATAGGATGGAGGCGGTGAAGAAGATTCAATAATTCCTGATTACCTAAGCTTTCAGGGGAAAAAAAAGAACGAGTGAGGTTTGGATGAAAATAGAGAGGTTATGTAGAGAGGAAGAAAACTGGGTGTAGGAGGAGGCGGTTGAGTGGAGTGATGAGACATTTAGCTGAGACAGGAAGAGGTAGAAAATAAGAGGCAACAGGGACTTAGAGAGGCAGTAAGAACACATTAAAGCATTAGGAGAAAAAGGAAGAGGGTAGAAGGAGAGGGTGGGCCGGATGCTAGTTTAACCCATAAAGACCCAGTGCTTCTTCAGGTGCACTTCCCAAATGAATTTATCTATCTGTTTAATCATTCTTAGTTGATTTGTCACTATTTATTATAATATTATCTTCTGTATTTTGCGTTTTTTCAGTGTAAATCATGTATTTTTCCATATTTAATTCACTGATCATGTAGATGCTCTGATTAACCCTTTCATGCATAGTGGTCACTCCAGTGGACAGTTATTCTCCAGCTGTTCTCTTGTATATTCACAGGTTTTGTTGTTTTAGTTCCATATTGGCCAACACAGCGGACGCTTGCTCATGATCTCATACACTGACATTTAAACCATTACTGTAACTTCATGTTCTTGATAAACCGGATCTGCAGTAACACGTTTTAGTGGAAATCAATTGCTAGTTGTTATTAGACTGTAATTAACAGTTTTCTTAAACAAAAATATTTTTTTGAGGGGGATATTATCTCCATGAAGTTAGTAATAACTAGTATTAGAGTATGCTAAAATGTGAGAAAACATCAGATTAGCTGCCTTAAAAATGTTTTTATTTTGTTTTCACACAGTATATCACTTTGTCATATTATGTTTTAAATACATGTTTCTTTGCGTCAGAAATTAAATGCGTAGTGTCCAGCTGAGTGGACGTTTTTAAAACTCAAAAAAAAAAAAAAAGGTTCATTAAAAAAATTTCAATCACACTGTTTTTTTTTCATGCCTAATAAAAACACTCAGGGAAAAAAACAAATCTTGACTAAGGTTCTCATAATTCATGCACCAAAGGGTTAAAGACGTGTTTTATTATATTAGAAACAGAGAAAACTGAAGAAAAAGTGACTTTTTAAACAAAATATATCATTACTTGAACATAAAACAACCATCTTCACCCACTTTCATTGATCCAACTCCATGGGTTTTACTTGTGAATCAATGTTGTAGAAGATGACGTTGTTTCCACATTCACCACAAAGCCTCTGAACGTCCAGTTGGGTCATATCTGATGACTATGAAAAGATGACAAACTGTATTTTACACCAATTATTTACATGTATTGATAGGATTAATGGATCAACAGGTATTAAACAGTTTAGATCAGTAGATACTTTTGGTCATCAGTGGCTCTTTGAGTCTTATGGTTAGCAGTAACAATAAGGAAGCCCTTCCGTATTCACTGTAATGGCATTAAAAGCTATTATAATCAATGACAGAAAAAAAAGACTACATTATCTTAAATATATACCCATATACATTCAGTATGGACCTCATAAAACTGATCCAACTACATTACAAAATAATAAAAAATGTGCCACTGGGATGCAACATAAGGTCAGGTCACATCAGGTCACTTTTTGTCAAACAATAAGGAGTCCGTCTGTGTGTCTGTCCATCATCCCATCTCCTTCATGTCTGGTGTTTAGGTACAACTTGGGAAGCTCTTGGATGAGTTCTTTGCTTATCGACGTTGACTTCATTTTCTAGGTCAAATCAGGGTTGGTGCATCACATTTGGACAGCATTGCCCTACATTTGTCCGGTCATCCAGGGTCAGTGGAGGGTCATGGGGGCAGATCGGAGAAACTAGAACAGATGAGGTAAGGGGACAATGGTCTTGTTAGTTATTGTATGCTTCTATTGCACTTGATGTTATTTATTTATTTTATTCTTTAACTTATCCACGCTACTATACTGATGAATGGCGGAACACTGAGCACTTTTTGTCTTTTTGTCCTGTCTGTAAGCGTGAACAAGAACCTGTCTTACATGTTCAACGTATGTACTGTTGTAATACCAAAGCAATCACCTAGACTGCAAAACAAATCTACCTACGGGTACAAATAAAGTAACCTTGACCTTGATTTGTCTATTCTATAGCAGTTTCTATACAGTGATGCCTTCATTGTGACTCACATCATCATGAGAGTTTCCTTAAAAGAAGCTGTTATTATGTAGCCTACAGATACAGATAAAGTATTTATCATATTGTCTATTAATGTATAAGTCATGAAATAACATAAGAGAACTATATGTATGAATCCAGACTAAATCAAGATGGACTTATCTGTCATTATGTTTGTCTGGGGTGTCTAAAAGTAGCCATGTAGACAATTAAATCTTTCACCCACACATATACAGGAATATACAGTGTTTTTCAATGATGATTAACACTGTTTCACGAAGTTATGCACCAGCTGCCTGATTGAATCCCCACTGCTGTGAGAGAAACTATGAGTGAACTAACCTCTGTATGTGTGTGTGTGTGTGTGTGTGTGGCAGTTCCCAAATGATTTTTCCATAGATTTAACCTTTCTTAAGTGATTTATCACCATTTATTATAATATTATTGTTACGCTTGGTCTAGGGCAGGGGTGTCAAACTCATTTTAGTTCAGTTCCATATTCAGCTAAATTTGATCTGAAGTGGGCCGGACCAGAAAAATAATAACATAATCACCTATAAATAATGACAACTCCAAATTTTGTCTTCGTTTTAGTGTAAAAAAATCCATTAAATTCTGAAAATACTTGCTTTTATAAACTATTCCAAAAAAACCCTGAAAAAACTGAAATTTAAATTAAAAAATGTAAGAAAATTTAGTGCAATTTTAACAATATTATTCCTCAACTTATCATTTCTACATGTGCGTTATGGATCAGATCTACAAAGACACTAAACACTGAGGAACAGGCAGAAAAATTGCTAAAATTGTGCTTAATTTGCTTTAGACATTTCAGGTTATTCATATTTGTTCAGATTATTCACATTTTATTGTTACAGGATAGTTTATAAATGTAAATATTTTCATAATTTAATGTTATTTATTGCATTAAAACAAAGAAAAAAAATTAAGTTGTTAATTCTAGATTTTTTTTGGGCTTAATTCAAGATTTTTTTACTTAATTGAAGATTTTTTTGGCTTAATTCAAGATTTTTTGCTAAATTTGAGATTTTTTTTTGGCTTAATTGAAGATTTTTTTTATTTAATTGAAGATATTTTTTTTTGGTTAATTGAAGATATATATATATATATATATATATATATATATGTATATATATATATATATATATATTTATATATTTTAACTTGATTGAAGATTTTTTTTTTTTTTCTCAATTCTAGATTTTTTTCCTTAATTCAAGCTAAATTTGTTTACTTAATTCAGTTCAAAAGTGTGGAATTTTTGCACTTTGTAAATTCATCCCAAGGGCAAGATTGGAACCTTTGGCGCATATTTGACACCCCTGGTCTAGAGGTTTCCGAGGCGCAAACATGACGAGAAACTCCCCTCCTCCCATGTCCCTTGACAAAAGGGAGTAAATGAAAAAAAAAAAAACGACCAGCAATTAACCAAACGGCGATATGAATTATTTATTTATACAGAAGTAAAGAAAAAGTGATATCTGGAAGGGGATTAAAGTTAAGAAAATAACAAACAACATACTACTTTAAACCCTCTATGCTTTATTACCAAACATAAAACAAGAAAAACCAAAGTACATCATTCTTAACTGTACTCCTACCCAAGAAACAGGAGAAAATTTAAACAAAGAAAAGATTTCTACCTTTCAGTTCCTATAATATAATAGAGCTCTCACAACAAAATTACAGGCTGCTGGTCAACTGAGGGGGAGGGGAAGAGAGGAGTCTGTAGGAAGTAGTTTGAGTCGACCTTATATCTTCCCATTCATCACTGAGGAACCAGTCATCAGACAGCACCACACCTGTAATTCAACTTCATTCAAAACATAACCTACAAAGAGAAAGAGGGAAAGGGAAAGACGTACCCGTACCTAGAAGGAAAAACTACAAAAATACAATCATCACTAACAGAATATCACTAACCCTTAACAATTATCCTCTGTATTTTGCCATATTTTCAGTGAAAATCATGCATTTTCCTGTATTTAACCTCCTAACACCCAGCTATGGGTTTTCTGTGCACATTTGTGGACAAGAGTTTCACAACTTTATACAAAAAAAATAAAAGAAAACTGTCCATCACAAACAACATTCCATAAAAAAAAAAAAAAAAAACTGCATCTGAAAAAACTGTTGCATCGTGATGTTTCCAGTATAGGCACTTATTTCATAAAAAACAAAAAAAGCTTGTACTTTGCTGACATTTCCTGGGTCTCAGGAGGTTAACCAACAAATCATGCAGATGTTCAGAACATTTCAGATTAAATTTGAGGGTTATTATATAAAAATCAGAGAAAACTTTAGAATAAGTGACTTTTTCAGTAAAGATATCAATAACTAAATGTAAAACAAGTGTCTCCATCCACTGTCACTGATCCAACTCCATGCGTTTTTCTGGTAAATCAATGTTGTAGAAGATGACGGTGTTTCAGTGTTCACTACGGAGCCTCTGAACGTCTAAATGGGATGGCCTTTTACCTAAATTATTTACAAGTATTGATGGGTTTAGTGGTTCAGAAGATATTGAACATTGTAGATCAGTAGGTGCATGTGGCTGTTTGGGTCTGTATGGGTTCAGTTCTCCTCCTTCTCAGAGGCTTTGGAGTGTTTTGCACCTGCTGAGCCTCAGGTGCGATCTTGCTCACCCCACCTTGTTTTCGGCTCTTACTCTGAAAGTTTAATCAACAGCTTTTTCATCTAAGGCATTTTCTTTAGTGTGAGAGTGAGGATACAGGTTAGACCCAGGTGTAATGCTGCCATCAGACCCAAGGTTGCTTAGAGACCAGACTTTTCTTAGTCTTTTGTGCCATCAGATAAAAGTTCATTGAAAAAGTTAACACTACCAATATCTTTTAACTAAATCTGCCTGTGCACATGTGTAAATGCTGTGGTGTACATATTCTATCACACTATAAAAGTGGTTCTGTTCTTGTTGTTTTAGTCGTCGTCCATGAATCTCACCACTGACTGATGTTACTGTTCATACCGATGCTACTTTTAGAGGATTAAGTATTCACAAAGACTCTTTAAACGCTGTAAAATGCAAGCAGTAAATACACTAAAAGCAATCAAACAGCACATCAGAGAGCATGAATCAATACAATAACACAAGACATATGCTCTTTTTGTCTCTCTCTTTCCTGTCTCTGCAGAGAGGGAACGTAGACAGTTTCTTTGTTGCTAGGCAGCGAATATTATACAAGAACCATGATCCGCACAGGTAAGAAGTTTAAAGGTAATAAATAAACATAAAGTCATGGATGGATGGATAGACAGACAGACAGACAGACAGACAGATAGATAGATAGATAGATAGATAGATAGATAGATAGATAGATAGATAGATAGATAGATAGATGTTGTAAAAAATAAGTGTAATGCGGAATTATTCTTCTGGTTCTGTTTAAATCTTATGTTAATTATATTTTTATGCCTCATAAAGTACTTTGAATTGTTTTGTTGTCTTATAGTTTGCTATAAAAATGAACATGCATTGTATTATGTTGTATGTCAAGTGATTTAACCCATAAAGACCTAGTGCTATTTTTGTGGCAGTTCCAAAATATTGACTTTTCTTAGGTGATTTATCCACCATTTATTCTAATATTATCCTCTGTATTTTGTGTTTTTTCAGTGAACATCAGGTATTTTCCTGTATTTAATTCACTGATCGTGTAGATCACAGGTGTCAAACATGCGGCCCGGGGGCCAAATCCGGCCCGCCAAAGGATCCAATTCGGTGAAATGCAAAAATTACACTGAAATCAGTGGTGTCAAAATCATTTTAATTCAGGTTTTACATACAGAGACACACAGTGGAACAGACCAGGAAAACATTATCATAATAACCCATAAATAATGACAACCCCAAATTTTCTCTTTGTTTTTTGGTGTAAAAAAAAGTAAAATTACATGAAAATGTTTACATTACCAAAATATACATTTACAAAAAATATGAATAACCTAAACAAATATGAACAAACGGAAATGTCTTTAGAAAAGTAAATGCAATTTTACCAATATTCTGCCTTTTATTAAATGTTTTGTGTGATTGTAATGCACATGTGTAAATGATAAACTGATAAACTGATGCATAATTTTGTTAAAAATGCACATTTTTCTTAAGACAATTCAAGTTGTTCATGTTATTCAGATTTTTAAGGAAACTTTGTAGATGTAAACCTGATCATAATATAATTTTATTTTTTTCACTGTTTATATTTTACTGGTCTGGCCCACTGGAGATCAAATTTGGCCGAATGTGGCCTCTGACCTAAAATGAGTTTGACACCCCTGGTGTAGATGTTCATTAAAGTTCAGATTAAAGTTGAGGGATATAATATCAAAAACAGAGAAAACTAAGAAAAAGTGACTTTTTCAGCAAATCTCTCATTAACTAAACATAAAAATTGGCAAAAATACCAATAACTGAAGACACAAACAAGTGAGTCCATCTACTGTCATTTATTAAACTCCATGGGTTTTACTGGTGAATCAATGTTGTAGAAGGTGACGGTGTTTCCACGTTCACTACGGAGCCTCTGAACATCCAAATGGGTCATATCTGATGACCATGAAAAGATGGGAAACTGTATTTTACACCAATTATTTATATGTATTGATAGGATGAGTTGATCAGAAGTTATTGAATATTTTACATCAGTAGATGGTTTTGGTTGTTGGTGGCTGTTTGGGTCTTTATGGGTTAAACCAATTCTATATTTCAGCTTAACAGAAATAAACACACTTTGTTGAAATTCTACATTATTGTCATTTCTTGTTGCCATTTGTTATGTGTTATTTGCTGATTTGCTCCACAGACTGTGAAATGATTAATTATCCCCCATGACTGATGTCAGTTGTCAGAGTGATTTTCCAAAACAACCAGATATGAAGATGGAGTTTGGCTTAGCAATGAAAGCCGTTGCTGAATTGACTGCTTTTCTTTTCAGTTTCACCTAAATCTAGACAGATGAATGATAAAACTGGTCATTCACAGTAGCTGCAAAGTCATCATTACCACCATGCTGTGAGGGTTTTCCAATCAGGTCGGTCTGTCAAAACCTATGGAGGATTTTGACCTGAAAAATGTACACAGGATAACGCTTCGACATATTTCTGCCCTCCTGGCCCCGATCTGAATCTATATTTGGAATGTATAGTTTGTAGGATTCTTCACCATTGGGGAATGTTCCTTACATTTTTGAGATTTCCTCTTAAATAAAGGCATCTAGAGCTCTCAAAATCACAAACATGCATCTATAATTAGGTCATAGTTATATAACAAGGCCATACTTGGATTATTGCCTTCCTATATGCGTAGTTTAATAACAAGAAGTGTTGATTCTTACTGTCTGCGATGGAATGATCATTTGTTCCTTCCTGTGCCATTCGCCCATACAGAGCTGGGTAAAAGGGCATTGGTCTACTCTGCTCCTTGCACATGGAATATGTTGCTAAAAGACTGGAAACTGACTGAATTGATCTCCTTGAATGCTTTTAAATCCAAACTCAAAGTGCTAGAGCACAGGTGTCAAACATGTGTGCTAGGGGCCAAATCCGGCCCGCCAAAGGGTTCAATCCGGCCCCTGGGATGAATTTGTGAATTGCAAAAATTACACTGAAGATATTAACAGTGAAGGTTAAAATCACTTTAGGTTATTTCAGTCTAAAGTGGATCAGACCAGTAAAAAACTATCATAATAACCTAGAAATAATGAAAACCGTAAATTTGTCTCTTTGTTTAAGTGCAAAAAAACTGTAAAATTACACAAAAATGTTGACATTTACAGACTAGCCTTTTACAAAAAATGTGAATATCTGAAATATCTTAAGAGAAGTATGTGGAATTTTAATAATATTCTACCTGTTATTTAATGTTTTGTGTATTTGTAGATCCACTGTGATCTCTAAGTTGTGATTCACATGCATAAATGATAAACTGAGCCGTAATACTGTTAACATTGCACTTATTTTACTAACGAATTTTCAGATTATTCATATTTGTTCATGTTATGTTCAAGTACAATTCGTAGATGTAAACATTTTCATTACGGAATTAACTTTTTTTTACTCAAAAGTTCTTATCCTATTATTTATATTATTTTACTGGTCCAGCCCATTTTATATCATATTAGGCTGAATGTGGCCCCTGAACTAAAATGAGTTTGACACCCGTGTGCCAGAGACTAATTCAATGACTTGCCTTTATTTTTAAATAGTTTGACTTGTCCTGTAAATTGTTGTATGTTTTAACTGTGTGTTGTATT
This sequence comes from Sphaeramia orbicularis, assembly GCF_902148855.1. Lineage (NCBI taxonomy): Eukaryota > Metazoa > Chordata > Actinopteri > Kurtiformes > Apogonidae > Sphaeramia > Sphaeramia orbicularis. The sequence goes on along the minus strand of NC_043969.1, from coordinate 20,029,328 downwards.
TCATGCTGCCTCTTGGCCAGGACTGCTTTGAAAAAGAGGTTCTTAATCTCAATGGGGTCTTTTTTCCTGGTTAAATATGATATAATATAATATAAAATAAATAAATAAATAAATAAATAAATAAATAAATAAATAAATAAATAAATATAGTAATGTCTACCAACATGATCCATTTCTTGCTGATCCAGAACTGAAAACATATTTTCATATTTATGGACATCTACTGTATATTCACTCTGATTAAAGGTCTGATATAAAGATACTGATATCACATCCATTCTACATCAAGAAACTTATAACCAATTTCTGACAGAAACATTAATCCACTTCCTTGGAGTATGTTTAAAGCATCACAGAACTACCTTATCATATATACAGCATGTTTCTTTCTATGTGCTTCCTTTTCATGATACTGTGTGTTTTTCAGAGAGAAAAATATGATGTTGTTGATCACTGTTTATCTGGAAGGTTGAAAAATCTGAAGATTAAAGATGAAAAGATGTGAGTTCTCCATATTACAAACAGAATAATGTAAAAACACATGCGTATAAAACGTAAAAGGATAATAATTAGTGACATACCTTGGTCTGTGTCTTGTATGACTCATTTTTTCAGGTTAGAGCTGGTCTTAAGTAAAAGTTATGCCAAAAATTACAAAAATACATGGATGAGATTCCTTCATCTTATCATATGTATGAGGTAAGTATCCACTCCATTATAAACTGTACTTTTTTCTACATCCAGAAGAGGGTGCTGTGACTCCATTATTAACACCTGCAAGATTATTTTAAATCTCTAAAAACATTATTAATTTTACATCTTTCTGAGAAGACTCACTCAAGTTTTCTTGAGCTTATTAAGCATCAGTATTAGCATTCCAGCCAAACATAAAATGGTCTTTTAAGAGGAGGGGGGAAAAAAAGTTTTTTTTTAACAGAGCGAGGGAGTTATGGGGGATTTAAATTAACGCTGAGGTAGTTTTCCTAATGAATGTACTTTCTGTATATTCTCCCTCTTGCATATTTCAGTTGGAACTTCTCAGATATTTTCTTGTTAAGGGGAAACAACTTGAAATGACATATTGACAGCAGGGTTTTACAGATTAAATGTACCGTCAATTCTTTAGCTAAGAAATAAGAAATTATTTTATTAGCTTTATTATAATGAATAGTCAAATGTTTTCGATTTTAATGTGATTTGTGGCTTTTCAGGGCAAGGGATGTTTCTCTGTTATCCTGGTTTCACTACATTTTTGTTAAACTGTTGAAGTCCTTTTAATAAAGAGGTAAAGTGAGTCAAAGTGGTTGCTTGCACTCTAATGGTCCTCCAGGTGAGCTCAGAAGACCTCTGGCCTGCCACTGGGAAACAAGCGTCAGCGGGTTTGATGGGGCGTTTGATTGACACCTCTGTTCTTCTGTCTCCCTTTCTCATCGTGTCTTCCACACACGTCCGTCTTGTCCCTCGCTTCTGACACTCCAGACTCTTTGATCACTGTGCATGTTTGTACTGCACTGCAGAGAGATACTGAAGACTATATGGCGAAACGAGGAAAGAAAGAAGGGGAAAGGAGGATGGAGAGAAAACATTCCATCTCTTTGTTTTTTCTCTCTGTGGCATCTTGCCTTGTGGGAGTAAAGCTCTTTGAGGGAAATTTGAGAGCTTAACACTGGTGTGTGTGCATGAATATGTGTGTGGGGTGTGTGTAGAAACCCTGGAGACCATGAAAGCCTCTCTCTTGTTAACTTCTAAAAGTCCTCCAGTGGCCTCAGACATGAAGCAATAAGACGTCCTTAAATAACCAACGTATAGGAGGACAAAAACACAGAGAGGTAAAGTAAGAGAAAAATAGAATTAGAAAGAAATGAAGAGAGAGAATTAAAAAAAAAAAAAAAACAACGGGGGAAAAAGTTCCAAAAGCAGAAGCGAGGGAAATCATTAGATCTAGACAAAGTGAGACTGAAATAAAGACAAATGAGAACAGAAGTAAAGGCTGTAAGAAAGCGGTAGCGAAATGATAAAAGGGTAAATCTTCAATGTGATTACAAGGAGAGGTGTCATTCATCTGTCAAGGTGACAAAACGTACAGCTGCCATTCTCCTTCACAAAAGATGCTGCCTGTGATTTATTGACTTTGTGTCTTGTTGAGTTCATTTTACGGTTGAAGTGACACCGTCCTACCTGGGTGAGACTGTAGAGGCCTCTTCAAGTAAAAGTAACAAATCACCACAGATTCTATCACAGCCTGTCTAGTAGCTGTGTAAGACTGACTATAAATGTCACGTACAGGTTTATATTCAAAGCAAACGAGGCAAAATACACAGTGTACCAGGAGAGGGAGAGTAGTTTTTTTCATTTTATTAGAAACGTTAGACTGTTTTGTCCCGTGTGGGTATGAAGTGGGCTCAATTAGCTCACCTTCAGAGCTCCACCCTCCATCTTATTCTACAAAAGCAAAGGCTTTGACTAAAGACGGAAGAATTCACTGTTGATTAAAATATAAGAACTAACCAGTGCATAAATAGGCTAATATTTAAAAACATGCATCACTGTGAGTCAGTGAAATCAATTCCGTGATACATAAAGTTCCAAAACTTTATCAGTTAGTCTTATGGTATAGATATTTTTTGTTTGTTTTGTTTTGTTTATAGCTGTGATGGGAGAAATTAGAGATATATTTGACAAGTTTAATTATTTTTATCTTCAATTTGGATGATATGAAGAAGAAAAAAGATATAGACATGCATGAGTTTGGCTCATTGTTCAACATGACAGACACTAGAGCTCTACTTGTTACAACACCTCATACTGTAACTGGTCTCACAAAGTCATTCCTCATCATTTATGAATGAATGAATGAATGAATAAATGAATGTCTTTGTTGTCATTTTAGTCAAATCAACTTTATTTATAAAGCACTTTAAAAACAACACAGTTGGCCAAAGTGCTTTACACAGATATAAAAACAAATTAAACATAAATGAATGAATAAAAACATTAATTCAATCATTATCTGAACCTGCTTTATTCTCACTAGGGTCGCGGGGGTCGCTGGAGCCTATCCCAGCTACTTATGGATGAAGGTGGGGTACACCCTGGACCTGGGGCGCCACTAGCAATTGTGGGCCCATCATAAAATAAAAGTATCTGTAAATTTGTTTGGGGGAGGGGTTAGTGGGAAAAAATAACAGGAAAAACATTTAGTGGGGGGAAAGAAAACATGAAAACAATTTTGTGGAAAAAAAAAAAAAAAAAACAGGAAAAAACTTAAAGTGGAAAAAAAAAACAGGAAAAAACTTTAGTTGGAAAAAAACCCAGGAAAAAAAATTAGTGGGGAAAAAAAGCAGGAAAAACGTAGTGGGGAAAAAAACCAGGAAAAAAAATTAATGGAAAAAAAAACAGGAAACATGTAGTGGGAAAGAAAACCTATGAAAAAAATTTAGTGGGGGAAAGAAAAATAGGAAAAAGACTTAGTCGGTTTTAAATAGTCCTAAATACCTCACATATCACTAATTGATGCCTTTGGGATTATTTAAAACTGTCTTCTTCCCTGGAGTCTCTGAGCTTTATTGCCTCACAGGTTTTCCCTGGATCACCTCTGGACCTGCTGCTGTGGTCCTGCCTCTGCTGCCTTCATGTCATCTCTCACTTATCCATATAAGGAGGTGTTCCATAAATGCTGTGTGAAACCGAAAATGAAACTGAAAGTGAAACTTAACTTTGGATGTCCGACCTTCGGCTTCTCTGCCTCTCTTTTACTCCAAAGCTTACACAAAATTTTCACAACTTCTTACCTATATCCACTGGGCCCACTGGGAATGCTGGGCCCCATGAATTTGTAATGTCCCCCCCCCCCCCCCCCCCTTTACAGCGCCCCAGACCTGGACATGTCACCAGTTCATCACAGGGCTGACATTTAGAGACAAACAATCACTGTCACATTCACACCAATGGGCAATTTAGATTAACCAATTAACCTGTCAGTGTCTTTGGATGGTGGGAGGACGTTGGAGTACCCAGAGAGAACCCACACAGACACGGGGAGAACATGCAAACTCCACACAAAAAGATCCCACCCCCATCGACTGGTGTTGGAATCAAACCTGGGACCTTCTTGCTGTGAATGAAAACAATAAAAGTAATATACATTGAAACAATAAAAGCCAACCTCTCAGACTGAGTTAAAAGCCAAAGAGAAGGAGAGGATTTTACAAGTACAGCAAAATTAAGAATGTTATCCTTAAGGTGCACGGAGAGAAAATAGCATAAATATACACAATAAGTTCTGAAGATGTTCACAGTTTATCTGTATTAAGAATAATTATGGCTTTAACATAATTTAGTTAATGTTAGATCTTATCGTATTTTGTCACAGTTTGTTCGTATAAGGATAAGATGTTAAAGAGCATCACAGAGGACCTGGTTTTTATGGAACCACCACTTTTCACAAAGTAACTGTTCACTCTTAATATCTTCTTATCTTCAACAAAGCTAACTTTTGTTATTTAACAATAGCTAAATTACATATTCTGGAAGAGATTATTGATGCTTAATATTCAGGATCTTTTTAAAACCTTCTTTGCAAATAATTGTGGCTGCCAGAAACATGAAAAAGGTTGGCCTAGGGCTATACAGAGGTAGTGGTAATACTCCGAACAGCTGGATGCCACCGGCCATAGAGCAGAATCAGACAGAAAAGAGCTACTGTAGAAACCCAGTGGAGGAGGAGACCTCTGTAGATAACGACGTCTCATTTTGAGGTAACACGATGACTTCTATTTTCAGGTGATTATAAACTCATTAAAATATAATTATGAATATTATATCCCGTCACTGCAATTAGATCCTCCTCACCCATACAGACAGGACTGAAGTAGTACTTTGGCGTACACCTAGCTCCATACATTGGCCCAGATTACAAATCAGATAGTATTTACATATTATCAGGTCCTTCTCTCATCCAGGAGGGAAAGGTAATACATCAAGCCAGACTTACATTTCCTGCTGTGTTGCATGCAAGGTTATCTGCTTATTTGCATCAGGTGTTTGGCCACATTACATTTTTTTTCCCGAGCTCATAATCAAGCTAACAGGTGGGTGGTCTACAGAGTGTGATAAGGTTTTAATAATATTTATTGCATGTGTTGGAAATTTCCCAAGAAGAACCCAGATATGGTCAGCTAGACTGCATCTGAATTAGATATTAATTTTGTAACAAAACTTGGGAAGCAAGAGAAACTTTGGAAATAAAGACAACACGCAATAACTGAAGTTATGCACATCAGGTCCTGCAGGAAACAAGCATCACTGGAGCTTTATTGCACCTCCTCTCCTGTCCTCGTTTCTCCTCGTTTCTCATCGTTTCTCCTCGTTTCTCATCGTTTCTCCTCGTTTCTCATCGTTTCTCCTCTCCTCTCCTCTCCTCTCCTCTCCTCTCCTCTCAAGCTTTATTCTACAGACATCTAATTATTTTACCTCTCGTATGCAGAAAGGGTAAAACCAGGACTCTGTTGCTTTGTCACTTTACCAAAAGAACTGTACAAACTCACATTTTCTCCACTTTTTAACAGTGCAAAAGGAGGCTTAATCTTATTAGTGCTTGGATTCCAGTAAGCCTAATTTGCTGTATTGTAAAACTTCAAGGTAATGTAATCGCTCTTTTAAGAATACAAGATACATTACACAGAGGACTAAAATGTAGAGATAATAGGGACAATTGGAAAAAAAAAGCATAACTGTCATTTGTTGTAAACATGCCTGATACACAAAGACAGCTCAGACACTGACTTGATATGTGCATTTACTGAATTAATATATACACAATGACCGAAAAATGGACGCCTACACATATAGTCGCATACAAAGACACACACAAAATGCTCGCAGCCAAAGAGATTTGCAAATGAACAAAACTGCCTCTTCGGAAAAAAAAAACTCCGCATCTATAAGAGGTCTCAGCAGGAGTTGGCCAACCAACGCTCGTCTCATCATCTCTTTCTTTGCCTGCATCGTCTCTCTTTTTTTCTTCTCGGGGGATTTTTTTTTTTTCCAACAAAATTCAAAGTGAAAAGGATTTTAGAGGCTAACATTCACAGCTTTGTTTGGAGATTAGTCAAGGAGAAGAAAGATGAGGAATGTGTGTGTTTGTGTGTGAGCAAGTGTAAGTGTACTGCGGCCCTTTGTTGACAGCTGATGCAGAGTTAATGTGATGATGACAAGCAGAGATGCAATTTGTTTCCTAGGGAGTCATGTCATTCAGCCATTGTGGGGGGTTAAAAGGTCTACAGCTAAGCTACTGTTACAGCATTTTTTATTTACAGCCAACTACACTTCATCACAGACTTGGGACTTATGAAAAACCCTTCTCCTGTTCCTCCTGTCCACTTTCACCTGTCAATCATATATTATTTATGACAGCTAAAATACTGCTTTCTTTAATGCTATTCTCCACCACTGTTATCTGTCAGCTAATATTTACACTTACACTTCAAGTCTGTCAAAACATCCATTAAACTCCAATCTCCCCTCCTGTCTGTTCCGCCTTTACATTTCTGTGTATTTCAAATGATTGTTGCTTACCAAAAAATATCTAAACACACTCATTTTGGAACAGCTTTAACCATTTATCGGGCAAGTGACTATTTTTGGTCATTTCCACACACTTTACAAGACAGTTCCAGTGAGGACAGTGAGTCAACAATCTCAGGTCCAGCGTGGTCTCCAGGGTCTGTAAGGTCCACCTCTGCATGAACAGTGAGTGTACCTGCTTTGTTAGGTACCATGAAGTTATGGTACTAAAGCAGTGTTTTTCAACCTGGGGGTCACCTGGAATTCAAATGGGGTCACCTGAAATTTCTAGTAATTGATTAAAAACAAACCAAAAACTTACTTATAAAAAATTATGGTGAGTTGAAAGAGACAATCACAATCCATAAAAAAAAACATGACAAACTGTGAAGCTGAAACTGAAGCACTGTGGTACTGTTTATCTTTCAAATGTTAACTGTGGTCAGTTTCAGATCCTGCAGCTCTTTCATAATTCATAGTTTGAGTTATTGTTTGTTCAGTATTAATTGTCAGCCTTGTAAATCCAAGCTGGACTGACTGTACATATCCTGATCAAGCAAAATAAAATTCTCACTTTGTGCTAATAATAATAATAATAGTAATCTACACCTGGCTTTTCTGCCTCTGTCTATAATAATTTACATTATATAGACAAAATATTGTCTAAAATTAACATTTATTTGCAACATAGTATAGAAAACTATTACAGGATCAAAACCAAATTTATTTTAGCAAAAAAATGTCTCTGTTTTCAATGTCTGGGGTCAGAAATTTGTGATGTTAAAATGGGGTCACAAGCCAAAAAAAGGTTGGGAACCACTGGACTAATGTGAGGAATGATGTTCAAAGGGATCGTGTGGATGTTGACAGGTGTCTGGATCAGCACTTATGTTGTTCTAATGTTCTAAAATACATGTTCCTTTCACCTTACATGTGTTTTCTTTGTAGTTTTTTATATGTACTTCTTGGATTTAATTCTTATTTATTTATTTTGCCACCTATGGGAAAGGAACCAAATATGGTAACTTCACTGACCTTGATTTTCTAAATGAGAATAAAAAATTTAGAAAGATTTCACAAAAGTGAAAGAGGAGGTGTCTGGGGAGAGGGAAGTCTGGGCATCCCTGCTTAGACTGTTGCCCCCGTGACCCACGGTGGGTAAGCGGTGGATAATGGATGGATTTCACAAAAGTAATAAAGTCTTGTCATGTCCTCTAACACACCAAGGTTGAAATTCTGTATTTCAGAGTATTTCTATGTGCCCTATAAAGCTTTAAGGAGAAGACAGCGTGGCAAGTTTCACTTTGACAACTTTCAGAATTCATGTATAAGAACTGACGTCAGTGTGGCTAAAGAGGCAGCAAAGACAGTGAGTGGGAACTCATTTTTTGTTTTTAAGATCAAACCCAGTTAAATAGTATTTAGTGATGTCCATGTCAAAAGTAAGAGCTTCAGTCCTCTAGATCATAGATGTAAAACTCAGTTTAGTTCAGGGGCTGCGTACAGACCAATATCATCTTAAGTGGGCAGGATCAGTAAAATGATAACATAATAACTTATAAATAATGACAACTCCAAATTTTTCTCTGTGTTTGAATACGAAAAAAGTAAAATTAAAGCATGAAAATGTTTACGTTTACAAAATATCCTTTCACAAAAAACATGAATAACCTGAACAACCTGAAAATTATTCAGAAAAATAAGCCCAATTTGACAGTATCATGCCTCAACTTATTATTTATACGTCTGTATTATAGATCACAGTGACTCTACAAATGTACAAAACAGACATGATATTGATGAAATTTTGGAGTTTGGAATTTGGAGATCCCACTAATCATAGGTTATTATGCCATTGTTTTACTGGTCAGATCCACATGAGACCAGATTGAGCTGTATGTTGACCCTGAAATAAAATAAGTTTGATGCTCTTGACCATTAACATCTTCAGTGAAATATTTGCTTCACAAATTCATCCTGGAGGCTAGATTGGAACATTTGACACTTTATGTTCTAGATGGTATTATCTTGTTCTTATTTAACCCATAAAGACCCAAACAGCAACTGGCGACCAAAACCATGTACTGATGTAAAATGCTTAACCCTTTATCAGGCAAATTTTATTTTTGGTCATTTCCTCAAACATATGGGGCCATTCCTGTGCCTCAGTGAGGTCCAGAAGCATGTTGGTCTTTAGAAACACTATACAGTGATTGGACATTGACATGTACATTTTCAAGCTGTAAATAATAGTAGTAGTAAATTTTTAGCAAGTGCTGCTCAGATGTTTTATAGCAAGAAGAGGTAGGTGACGATGTCCAATAACACACTAAAGTTGAAATTTTGAATTTAATAGTATTTCAATGAGTGCCCTATAAAAGGGTTAATACCTGTTGATCCACTAATCCTATCAATACATGTAAAAAACTGGTGTAAAATACAGTTAATCATCTTTTCGTGGTCATTGGATATGACCCATTTGGATGTTCAGAGGCTTCGTAGTTACCATGGAACCATGGAGTTGGATCAGTGACAGTGGATGGACACACTTGTTTATATCTTCAGTTATTTATATTTTTGCCAAAAAAGTCACTTTTTCTTCAGTTTTCTCTGTTTGATATAATATCCCTCAACTTTAATCTGAGCTTTTATGAACATCCACATAATAAATAAATTAAATATAGGAAAATGCATGATTTTCACAGAAAAAATGCAAAATACAGAGAGTAATTTTGGTGATAAATCATTTAAGAAAGGTGAAATATAGAGAAAAATCCATTTGGGAACTGCCACAAAATTAACACTGGGTCTGTATGGATAAAGCTACAATAATATGCACACATAGTACACACATAATAGCACATGAGAAAACAGTTGTCTGCCCATTTGTACAGCTATTCATAGATTTCATTGACAGGGTTGCATGGAGCCCTGGTGGGCAAAAACATTGATCCCACATGAAGGTGAACACTGCACACAGAGTGTAGATGTATCGGTTTAACATCTGTCTCAAACCACAGATGCTCAGATCACCTCTCAAAAGAATTAACATAACATCCATCTGGAAGAGAATCCGTCCAAGTAGAAACAGTGGTCAGAAGCCAGAGGCAAACTGTGACTTTCTTAATACCCTTTAAACTGACAGACAACATGTGAGTGAATGGTGGCACATTTCCATGAGCATCAGAAATGTATTTTCACTCATTATTGATGGACTTTTATATTCCTCATTAGTCACTTTTCCATTGATCCTCAAACTGGGCAAGTAGAACTTGCGCATAAAAATTTACCTAATGGAAAAAATGACAATTTCTCCAAAACTCTTGTTTTTTGATTAAAAGTATTTATACTGGCGAGAGGTGTTTTTTTTTTTTTTTTTTTTTTTTTTTCAATGGAAAGACCTTTTTCCACAACAAGAGTTACATGAATAAAACTAGAAAAGCACTCGGAGAGCGCAGACCTCCGCCAAGGCAGATCGGTGCCCCCCCCCCGCCCCGCCCCCGATCACCACCAAAATTTAATCATTTGTTCCTTGTGCCAGTATCAACATTTCCTGAAATTTTCATCCAAATCCGTCCATAACTTTTTGAGTTATCTTGCACACGGACAGACAGACAGACAAACCAGCACCAGCAAAAACATAACCTCCTTGGCAGAGGTAAAAAAACAGATGTTAACGGACGTTACAACAAGTGAAGAAAAAGAGTTTTCAAAGAAACATGGCGTGGTATGTGTGGACACACCAGGAAACCAAGTTATTTTTCAATTTAGTACGGGATAGAGGGGCTGGGGTGCCAATAAGGGGGGTAAACATGACAAATTCATGGGGCCCAGCATTTGTGGGGGACCCATAGAGCAGAGGAGGGGGTCCAGTGGAAACAGGCTAGAGGTTGTGAAAATGTCCTGTAAGATCCGCTGTATAAGAGAGACATAGAAGTTGGGAATCAGATGTTCAATTCATGTTAAGTTTCAGTTTTGTTTTCACACTAGTGCAAGTGATGTTATGTGTGGATCGAGTGCACCCCCCCGCTCCAACCGGTCAGCAAGATAGGGCCCACACTCTTTAGCTTTCATGGGGCCCACAATTGGTAGTGGCACCCCTGTAGAGGGGTAATATATAATAATCATGAATATATCTGTAAATCAACATGATATTTAAGTTCATTGCCATGTTTATGGAATGACTTCTCGTGTCATCTCACAATTGTAAATAAATACATCATTGCATTTGTGATTTAATGGAAAAACCAACATTACGCACTTCTGTTTTCTTGACATTTAGTAAATATCTGTAAAGTTTTGTGCATTTGTCTAATGGAAAAGCAACTCTTGTCAGTAATATTAGACAATAGTCTTGTCTGAAACATGACTTGTTATTTTCAGCTGCTATGGTACTAGTGACAGAGGTATACTGTAGTTATGTTAACGCCACATTTTATGACATAAATCTAATCTAAATATCAGCAGTTAAACCGTTTCTGCACTTTTAGTGAGTCTTCATTGACAGTCTGCTGAGGTAGTGGATGAAGGATGGGTGCAGTTTACCCCACTTACTTGAATGGCAGCTTTAGGAGAATAAATATCTAATATTCTATATGTTTCCTAATGGTCCTTCGTTGGATAGTGATTTTGTTTACTGTCTCTTCTACTAAGTAATGCAGACCATACAGAAGCCTCATGCAGAGCTGATGTTGTTGAGGCCTTATGATCGAATCTGTTTGTTCTGCTTTGATACTTTAATAATTGTGTTTCTCATTTTTCTGGTCAAAGTCCATTAACTGTATTGAGCAATATAAGGCTGTTACACTATGAAAAAGGCATCTGTTGGTACTAACCTTACAGCTGGCCCTCATATTTTCTCACACTTACTACTTTTTTTCAGCCTTTGTTTTCACCAAGTTAACAAGACCACTGGATTTTTGGCTGGAGATCTGATAAATAGAGATCCTCTGGCGTTTTTGTATTCTACCCTTTCTATGACAGCACTGATATCATGGTCAAGGATGGATGGCAAGTGGAAGGGGACAAACTGCAACACTGTTGGGAATTGTGCTGGGCAAGTGTGCTCCACTTAGTGTTCTGCCAGAACAACTCTGACAGCATGTTAATGCTAGTGAGGCAACGAGTGCCAATACTCTATCCCGTATTAAGGTTTTCCACTAGAGCAGATGCCATATGTTCTTTTCTGCCACAACCACATGTCCCCTTCCCTTTCAGCCTCGCCTTAAAAGGACCCAGTGTAAATGAGGGAAAAATCAACAGATTTTTCCTCAGCTTTCTGTTGCTAATGTGTTTCTGTGTTCAAAAGCCAGCACAGTTGGAAAAAGAACAGTCTTGTCAGAAATAAATAAATAATAACGATCATCATTCTTTTTTCCTTCACAGTAAAAGCACCATGTTTTTACATTTATACTTGCTTCCTAGCTTCATGCTTTTTGTTAAAAATTGATTTTCATACGGCAGGTGATCTTTGGCACATATAACAATCGTTTCTTATGCTGAATGGATGAAACTTTTTCTCTCTTTGAATGTTTGTATACCGGATCAGATTTACAAGTGTGCAAAGGTGGTGTGTGTGGAAAAGAAATAGACAATAAGGGATGTAGAGAGACAACAACATGACTGAAAAGACAGAAAAAAAAGAAAAGAAATGCACACATTTAAGCAAGGTATATCCAGTCTGTTCTTTTCTCATTTGATGGAAGTGGGTTGTATGACTGAAAAACTGAATTTATTTCCAACAGAAAGCTTCTGCTGCAATTCTCTCCTTCGTATTTTTTATTTCTGAAAAAGGCAAACCTTATCACTCATCACAGCAGCAAGAAAATCAACCTGTAAGTGACAGGTATAGAGCTGGGTGTATTAATTCTTTGCAGACAAACCCTGGGTTATGATTTTCACAGTGATGGGAAGAGTTACATTGAAACTCAGCTGCAAATTAAATGTAATGCTCAGTTATTGTTATGAATGAAATGTTAGTTATTACACAGGGGTTACTTTCAAATATATTGTTTAGCAGAAAACTTAACAGCTGGCTACAGTTTTCAGATGCCTTTCAGTGCTAGAAATTCAATAGTTTAATTTGCCTCTGGGATCAGAAAATATCTATCATTACTGCGGCGCGGGGTAAAGTTTATGTTTTTATGACATTTCAGTCTGATTGCCCACTTTAAACTATTTACCCAATTTCTTCAAGGGGATCATTAAAGTATTCTGTTTCTGATTTATACAACATTTTTAAAGGGAAATTTATAATCTAGTGTCAACATTTGTGCATGAACAATTGATGATCAGACCGAGGCCGAAAATAACGTCAAGGACTAGAGGCTATGCACAACCTGCCTGTTCTGACAATATACTGTAAATGTAGAACTAATGGATGAGCCCTTAGTGATGTCACCCATTGGTTTGTGCTCTGCTGTTTTCAAGCCTTGAGGGACTTAACATGTTGCTTTGTTGATTTTATGTAAATATGTGCCCATATAGACAACTGAAGTGTAAACTGGAATTAAGGGAGTGCAGCTGGACAGGAGTGAGGGGTAAAGCCAAAAATTTCTGAAACTACATTGACCAACAGTGTAATATTAAACACTATGAAATAATTTCAGCTAATTAATAAATGTTAATATAGAGTTGTGTTTGATAACAGTGATATGAAAGATGTGAAATGTACAGAAAACACAAGCTACATACTGCACAAAAGTCCTCAGCCAACTCTAGGTTTGTGGTTTTTGCAGGGTTTATATTCATTTCTCATTAGTTTTTCTTTTCCAGATATATTTTCATAACATTATAGTACAAGAAATATGTGTACAGCTTTAAAAGACACCCAAAAAACTGAACTAAATGGTCCCAAAGGTTAAAGTCATTATTTAGTGTGACCTCTGACCCCATGAAAAGAAGCAGCACAAACAGTAAGAAATGTCTGACATGTGTTGAATGAAACCTGGTATAAAACATCAGAAAATTAATGCAATAAAATTCATATTGTCTGAACAAAAGGGTTAAGGACATGTTAACAGCAAAGGGAGGTCATATTAAATACTACCACTTTAGTTTAGAGAAGCTGATTTTTACCTGATAAAATTGGTTTTAATGCTGTACATACTTCTCATATATCCAGATTGAGACTGAGAAATGCATATGTGGTCATTATAACTTTATTAAACCTTCAAACCTAATGCAGGCCTTGAACCTTAGCAAAGTTCTATACATAAATCATACTAAATATAGTTAATTATCAGCTAATGCAGCTACACTGGTTATAATTAAATCCTGGCAAACTTCATGACAGAATCCTCTGACAGCTTTGTAAGTGTAACAACTGTGGCAGAGCTGCCTGTCTGGAAGAAAAATAAGTTTTATTTTATAAAAAGAAGAGCTCAAATGTCCAACTCAGCAGCCAAGCTAATATTAGCTGTCAGTCAAAGACTGCAAAGCATGGCAGACACACAAGGACTCAACTGTCAAACACAGCAGCCACTCCCTTAATTATATGTAACTTTCTACCTTTAAATTTAGTTGTATCAAAATGTGCTCCCTTTGGAATTGGGGTGGGTGGGGGTGGGGGGGGGTGTTAGCTATCGAGACCAAAACTGTTTTTGTAACAGGTGGTAAACATGAATGCTAACAGCTGTCAGCTGTCTTAACATGGGGGTCTGCAGAGATCAACTTGGATTTGGTGTCAGACCCCCAGTGGACATTCAAGCTACTGCAGTTTTTGACACTTGTGCATTAGTTTACTGGAGGACGCTGCTAGATTCTGACCATTAACTACATCCTAATGAGTTGTGACGTATAGGAATCAATCCAAAAATGTGACACCTTTAATAATTGTCATACGTGACAGACTAGCGTTGGTTTAGTGACATCAATATATTAGGATATTATTGTGATGGGAGGTCAGGGTGAAGGGCGGAATAATAATAAACTCATGAACTATTTATTCTCCATTTCATTATTTATTTGTCTTGTTTGTTATTGTAACCATGACGATGAGTCTCACGTAAGGTTATTTTATTCATAATCTTTTCCCAACTACAAAAGTTGTTTTTCACATGATAAAGTTTGGACACATGAAACATTTGTCTGTTTAGGTTGGAGGCCTTATACTATTACAGCCCTAAGAATATCTTTCTACTGTCTATTGACCCTTGTCTCCCAATTTCTTTTGTTCTTTTCATTCTTTCTACCTTTCATCACCACATTTATATTCTCTGTCTCTTCTAAATTAACTGTTATGAACAAAACACTCTAGGTTTGTTTTTGTTGCCACCTTGTCTACAACTGTCAAATTGAGTTCAGATCATCATTTAGTGAAGTTCTCTTTCCTTTTTTTCTCTTTCTTTGCTTGCTCTTTTGCTCTGAAGCTGATATTTATCCAACATTATCCCGAGCTGAACCAAATTGACTTGTTTTGGATTCCATTTGTATGACAAGATATTTCCCAGCACCTCATAATGAAGAGAGGGATGAGTTTGTTTACTCAATTTACCAACTTATCCATCAGACTCCGTTTGGATTAGTTTTTTTATTTTTGGGATGGATTTAGTTTTCTTATCAATCTCTGTCTCGCTGCCTCTGTCTAAATCACATCTCTCCCTTTCTCCGTCCCAGCGTTCAGCGGCAGTGTTTGTATTAGGATTAACATTTACAAGCAACTTTGCAGAGCAGTGTTTGAACTAAGGTTGTACCATTGTTTATGGTGCATTCAGACATCAAATTAGGACAACCCAGCCTTTCACACACATATTAGAGAATCAGTACATAAAATTCCAAGTATGGATTAACATATAGAATGAGAATGTATAAATAATGAAACAGTAGCATCAGCCTCATTTGATTTGATGCTAGACAATACATATGTGATTAAAATAACAAGCAGGCTATTAAAAACAACAGTAACCGATCTACAATCCACTGCTTAGTCTCTCACTCTGTAACTGTATCATTATATTAAGTTTGCCTCCTACATCATCCAGTGGGTATTTCCATGTATATATTTATGACTGTTTATTTTTGTTGTCTCCGTCTCTGCTTGGGCAAGCCCAGACTGTAAACCTTATAAAAGATTCTGTCTGATCAAAACTTATGAATTATGAATAGAGAGACAAACAAATGTATGTGTGTGTTTGTGTGTGTGTGAGAGAGAAGTAGACAGTGAAAAAGATAGTGGGATTGAGTCTGATCAGGATTAATGAGTTATGATAATGAGAACAAACAATTGTTTGATAGTGGAAGAGGAAGCCCTGCAGATATTTTCAGTTGAGTGCATGAGAAAGAGAGAGGCAGAGGGAAAGTGTTTTGTGTTCTTTCTTTGCTCAAAGCAATTTAAATGATTATGCCGTGCTGAGTTTATATGTGAGTGTGTTTACTGTTTGAGAAATGGATGTATATTTGTAATTACACTTGTAATATGAGTGGTACAGTAACTGTACTAACTGTAACTGTAAATTTAAATGTACAGGTAACTGTTATCTGTATATTTAAATTTTAACCAAACAAATAATACTTAATCTCCACGTCATCAGTTGGTGGACACATGGTCATGTTTTTTTGCCTCGATTACATTTGTTGTATCAATTGAGAAAATATATCATAGCTTTCCTGTTTCAACATCACTGAATTCTCATATTTATCCCGTCCAGCAAGGCCCTTACTAAGCACCAAGTGTGCCTTTTTGGCACACTTGTGGAATAATATCAAAAACATTTTCATACAGTTTGTTTTTAATTCTTTTACACTTTTTTCTATTTCATGAACTTGAGCCGTAAATAAAAATACCAAGTACTCAATAATTGTCACATTTTTTAACTGTTTAAATGCCGTGTTTGTAATGTAAACAAACCATTTTTTTGGATGCAAAAAACACAAAAAATTAATTTTTTTTCAATATACTACATAAAAAGTGGATCACATATTATTTGATTTTTGCAGCCTGGCATATGTCAATGATTAACTCCAACATCAGTTAATTTGCATTATTATTTTTGGCGCTAGGTCAAATGTTCAAAAATACTAACATCTGTCACCAAGTGTGCCAAAAACGCACACCTATAAATCAAACTATTAAATATTATATATTGATTTATTTTTCTGCTCTAATTTGATTTTATTTTTGTAAATCAAGGTCAGCCCTAATCATACATATCAAATAGAAGAAATAGTGCATTTTAGGCACATTTGGGAGACAGATGCTAGTCTTGTAATTTTATTTTGTTTACAATGTGCAAATTTTAGTTGATGCCAGAATTTTAAAGATCATGCAACAACTTCTGAATTCTAACCTTATTTAAATTGTGAAAAATAATATGAAGTTTTTTAAAACGAAGTGCAAAGTGTGCCTAAAAGGCGCACCTGGATACTGGAGGATTAAAGTCACATGTAATTGGATTTAAGCAGCAAAAAAAGTTACACCAATTTACCTCACATTTTCCACATCTTTTCCACTTTTAAATGTAGTCAGTGACGATCTGCTCAAAATTCTCTTCTATTACAAAAATGATGATAAAAACATGACATCTTCTTCTTCTGTGTGCCCCATGGGACTATTATGGAAAAAAGTATGAGTCAGTGTATGTATATGCAGTAAATGGTTAGAGAAAAAAAGTTTCCTGTGAATTTCATCTCTTGTCTCACACACATCCCCAACACCAACACTGTCATTACATTGGCATAATTCACCTTAAAAGTCTGGATACGTTGAATCTTCAGCAACAGACTGAGGTTACAAAGTTATAATGATATCACCAATGCAACTTTGGTGTTTAGTTATCCACATGCTCATTTTACAATCTAACACAAGTAATCACTCAGTTTTTCACTCATTCACTGTAACCACTCAGTCCTGTGGAGGATCCTCTAAAACAGGGCTGTCGAACTCATTTTATTTCAGGGGCCACATTCAGCCCAAAATGATCTGAAGTGGGCTGCACCAGTATAATAACAACAGTAAAAAAAAGTAAAATTACATTATGAAAATGCAACAAAGTTTCATTAAAAATGTGAATAACATTAAAAACCTGATATGTCTTTAGAAAAATAAGTGTAATTTTAACAATATTACATCTCGGCTTATTAATGACATATGTGCATTACAACTTACACAGCAAAAATCCAAATCTTACCGAGTGGATTTTTCTCATTTCTAGTCAAAATATCCCATCACACTTAAAATAACACATAATCATCTAAAGTGTAACATTTCAGTGAGATATACAAACTTATATTTAGACAATAGATCTTGAAAATCTTATTTCAAGAAATCTTACCAAGATAAATTTCACCTGTTCCATTGGCAGATTTTTTTTTTTTTTTTGCTTTATTCAAGATTTTTTTTTAGCTTAATTCAAGCAAAAAAAAATATGCCAATCTGCCACCAGTTCATCACAGGGCTGATCACATTCTCTATTAAACTGAAAATATGTGTAAGCATCAGCATGATTCAAATAGGATAAAAAAAATTACTTGTGTCACATCTATGACTGCAAAGCAATTTCCTCCCATAAATAAGATCCTGTAGGGCACAGCTTGAAGGAAAAGGACTTCTCTATCACACTGATATTAAAAACAGGCAACACATCATTAATTATCCATTATTGACAATATAGACTGGTAGTATAAATAGCACAAAATCTTCACAGTATAACAAGATTCATCTTCAGTCACATAAACCATGCATTGTTCATCACACATACAACACATGACACAACACTCAACATTAATCATATATGAAATGAATGTTATGAAGAGACAAGTTTTGAAAAGTGATGTTAATGAAGAGAGAAGGCTCTGTCACCTCAGGATTAACCAGCATTAAATACAGTATGTGTATTTGTTGATGTTAATTACTTCAAACCATGAAGCAGACGCCTACTAAAACCTGCTCATTTAACCATTATACTGTTGTCCATTCATTCATTTACAGTGGGATACATCCTGGTTTGTTGTATTTCAGATAAACAACATTCACTTTCCCACTCACATATCTGATTGACCAATTAACCTATTAACCCATAAAGACCCAAACATCCACTGGTGACCAAATTCATTCACTGATATAAAATGTAGAATACTTGGTGATCCACTAATCCTACCAATAAATAATTGGTGTAAAATGCAGTTTTTCATCTTTTCATGTTCATCAGTTATGACCCATTTGGACGTTCAGAGGCTCCGTAGTGAACCTAGAAACACCGTCATCTTCTACAACATTGATTCACCAATAAAACCCACGGAGTTGGATCAATGACAGTGGCTGGAACATTGTTTATATTCAGTTAACACTATATTTTGCAGAAAACATAATATTTTTCTTCAGTTTTCTCTGTGTTGGCTATGATAATCCTCAGCTTTAATTTGAGCTTTAATGAGCATTTACATAATCAGTTCATAAAATATAGGAAAATACCAGATTTTCACTTACAAATTGACTGTTGACTGTTCCCTGAGTTCTGACAGACTTTGGAAAAACAGCATTTTCCTACCATGCACTATGGTTGTGGAATAATCTTCAAAAAAACTTTAAAACTACATATATTCATTTCTATTAATGATTTTAAAAGTGTCATGGAGAATGCAGTGAAGGGGTAATGTCACTGTTTTTCTTGATGCCATTATGGTGGAATAGTTGTTACTGTGTTTTATTGTTCATTGTGTATCATGTATGTGTTTTGTATTATTTGTACTTTGTATGGCTGCTACTTTGGCCAGGTCTCCCTTGCAGAAGAGGTTCCTAATCTCAATGGGACTTGTTGGTTAAATAAAGGTAAAATAAATACATTAAAAAATGCAGAATACAGAGCATAATGTTAGAGTAAATGGGGATAAATTAGTTAAGAAAGGTTTAAAATAGAGAAAAATTGATTTTGGAACCGCCACAAAAGCAACACTGGGTCTTTATGGGTTAAGTGTATGTCTTTGGAAGGTGGGAGGAAGTGTGAATACCTGGAGAGAACTCATGCAGAACCTGCAAACTTCACACTGCAATCGAACCTTTCTTGTCGGGGGGAAAAAAAAAAAAAAAGCACACCATCATCAATGATGTGCGCAGCATCTTTCATATCTTCACACAGTTGATACTGTTCACCTCCTGAAATGCGAGTTTATATGACTATACATCACAAACGTATATTGTGCTACAACTCTTTGATCATCAAACTGATTGTGGTCTGCAGTAGAATGTGTAAAAATGGCCCTTTACAAACTTTACCGTTGAACCTACAGTAGTACGAGGAGTTGCACCTCTCATTAGTAGTAGACTCAGATATGATGTGTATGTTCTCCCTTTGAAAACTGCGCCCATCGTATCTGTCTGCCAAGGCTTACTTCCTCCCACACACCTGGATGGCCACCTGGTCCATCCACCAGGAGCATTACAGAGCATTACACACACACACACACACATGCACACACACACAAACACACATATATCCGCTCAATACTCTCCTTGATGGTTTGATGTGTGTGTAACATCATGAGCAATGCTGTTCACTTAAAAGAGGAACAGGCTGGCCTTCTGTTCAGCCTCTAGGTTAAGTATTGATCCCCCCCCCCACCACCACCACCTCATTCTCTCTCCCTCTCTCTCTCTTTCTTGCAATCTGTGGCTTTTCTTTGTCTATCGCTCTTTTTCAAATCAGATTTAGAAAAAATTATAGTAATATCACAGGCTTGATAGGCTAATTGTTTTTCTCGGCTGCAAACAAATGAGGAAATTAATTAAAAAATAGCAGCAGACATTACTATTGGACCTGCTACTAAAGGGCCCATCTCATCTATGCTATTGTTAAACACTGATTACAACCGTGTATGAGGTACAATTAGCGGTTAAACTAACTTGTTCTAATTTGTGGGGCACTCCAGCAAATGTGAAAAGCTTCCCTGAATTTAACAGCGCGCTTTAACGCAGAGGTGAAGTATTGTCGAGAAGTAATGTCTATTCAGGCCTGTATTGTCAGCAACAAACTACACGCATCAGCTTTTAGCCAGGTAAAGTTTTTTGTTTTTTGTAAGCTAAGATATGTCTTTTTCTTTTTTTTTAATTGGAACTTTAGAACATGTAATACAATATACAAACTCTTGTAGAGGATACTTCAATAACGACAGGAAACAGATTCAAAAAGGAGCATGTAAAGTAACACAACATCTATGACAAGTCAACAAATGAAGACATATAACAGAACAAAAAGGGAACTGTAAAACAAGTTTGTTTATTGTTTATTGTTTATACAGATCCCCATTAGCTTCCACCATAGTGGTTGCTACTCTTCCTGGGGTCTGTTAAAATACAGGTACAGTTACAAAATACACACATAAATAAAAACAAGTTTACAATTTATTGTTATCGTCAACCAGCTGAACATTTCATCTCAACACATACACCATAAAACATTTAAACTTTTATCTCCACAGCAACCTGGACTATGAGTGTCAAAACAATCATCCACGTTCCTGTACTTCCTTGAGTAGTTCCTGTTTGAGTGTTTTTTGAATGAATATAAGCTTTTAGTGTGTTTAATGTATAGAGGTAACTTATTCCACAGACTGGAGGTCCTGTAAATGACAGAATTTTCCAGTTGATTCATTTTTGGTTTGGGAAGTTCAAGATGACCCATGGTAACCTGTCTGGTTCCATGATTATGCATTATTCTGTCGGTAAGAAAGTCAGGGTTCCCGTTCACAACAGCACTCCTCTTAAGAAGGAGGAGGTTAAATTAAATTTTTGCCTCAACAGTCAACCATGATAGACTGCAATGCATTTTTGTTTGTTCTGAAGGAACATTTAAAAGGCAATCTCACTCTGGTATAATATAAAAACCAGTTTAGCAAGACTAAAAAGGTCAAAACAACAAATGTTACTTAATTTCATCATGTAATTTTTTTGGCTGATTTATAAGACTTAGTTTTTTGAAGTGATGAAAAAAAAAAACTGTTTGAAATAATTTATGAACCAATTAAAGGAGGTCTTAGAATTTTTCCATTTACTCCAATTAATATATTTACACAAAAGAATGATTATATTAATAAGATCAGACAGAGACAGATTCCAATTATCCATAAAATAAAGAATATCAACAGTATCAAGAAAAGGTACATCATAAAATTTAAGAGACAGCCAATTCTTGATGTCAAACCAAAATTCTTGAGTAATTGGACATAAAACAAACAAATGTTCTAATGTTTCCTCAGACTTGGCACAGAGGAAGTAAGCATCTACTTCAAATTTAAAATGCTTTTGGAGAATTTCTGCAACTGGGTAAATATTATTGATGATTTTGAAGTGAGTTTCTTTTACTTTTGGAGAAATAGGCCATCTAATTAATTTTGAATTTGCCTTTATCATAGTGGACTGTGACATGGATTCAGGAACCCGTAGTCATCTGTATAAATCTGTAAATATTTGAGATTTCAGGGCAGTACCGATTATTATTACATTTCTTATCCTTCAAATGTATTCTATCAGTCATAAGTGTTGGAAGGGAAGGCTCAATACTGTAGTAACTTAAAATATTACGAATCAACTGTTATAAGGGTAGGGGGACAACTTTACATATTTTCTGAAATTCTCCAGGTAAAGTTTTTGTCATGCAAAGATTTGGACAAGACATAAAGCTAGAACTAGAAGAAGATGGTTTCCAAAAGCAGAGCCCACTAGGGACGAAACTGGCAACGTATCAGAACAGGAGAGACTGCGGAATGAAGTCTGCAGAAAATGTTGGCTAAGAAAGATGTCAAAAACACGGAGAAAGATTTAGAGAACAAACAATGCAAACATGGCTAATTTAACGTCAAACACAGCTAGAAGGAGGAGATGAATCCCATCAAATAAAAAGAAATCTCATCCGGTCGGGTTACTCTTCATGCTTAAAAGGAAGTTTGTAATTGTGCTCGGAGCTGCCTGGATTGAGGAGGAAGATCGTAGCAAGATCAGAAGTGTAACTGATAGCAATCAAGGAAAACTGCAGGAGCTGGAGGATCATGTGAGACAATGCCACAAAGCTTAAGCAGATGGCAAGAAACATTGCTGAAGAAAGTAGGATACTGTAAATTGGAGGGGTGATGAAAAAGATCTAGTGTCACTGGAATGGTCTCAGAAAATTAAGAAAGGCTTTTTGGAAGAAAACAGCCTTCCATGAAAATGAAAGCTCTTTTTTAAGTTCAGAAAGGGTTAGTATTTGAACCTCGAATGACAGATTTTGGTAGAAGGTTGGTAGAAATTTTGGCTTAAGGACAGAACACGACAACACTTTAAATTCAGCTTAAGGCAGCAAAATTATTATGATCATCTTGGTAAAAGCTAATGAAAAATACCTATACCCAGTCAAAAGTCAGTGAGTACTTTTTCGTCTCACAAAAACCTTGAGCTATCACAAAAAAAGTTCTTACACTTGGCATAGGTGGAAAAATAGGTATATCGATAAAAAGGATAAAATACATGGAAACAGATTTAACAAATGATGGCTTTTCTGTGCAAGTGTGAGCCAATAAAGAGACTGCCATGAAGAAGAAGAAGAAGAAGAAGAAGAAGAAGAAGAAGAAGAAGAAGAAGAAGAAGAAGAAGAAGAAGGAGGAGGAGGAGGAGGAGGAGGAGGAGGAGGAGGAGATGTTTTTTGTCAAATCATCAACACCTTAGATATTAGGCTGTTATTGTATTAAATACTGCTGAACATCTTGTGTAACTTGATGAATCAGCTCATAGTATTTAATAGAAATATGCATAAATTCACAATTTGTCCTTTTAAAATTCAGTCCGCCTATTGTGTCATAGCACATTCATTATGTTGAATTATTTCAGGATCTGAGATACACCAGGACACCTTTATTTATGTTGGTAATTCATTCTCTCTTTTAAATATGCACTAAGTTAACGACAGAAACATTATTTTACTTTATAGATGACCTGTTTTGTCACCACCACCGCCATCAACAGGCAGTCACACTCTAAACAGCACAATACTTCCTGACTGGGTTGAGGGTTATGCCATATTGCATATTGATATAATGGATGCTGCTGGCAGTGAGAGAGCTGAAATGGATTCACAGTAAAGAAGGATGATGATAGAATTGGCAACCCTGGGCTTCCTCATCCTCCTGTTTTGCATATATGACCTCAATGAGAACACATCTCATCATGCAAACTGGAGTTAAATCTGATCACCTAGACAGAACTGCATAATAGGGTAGCGGTTGCTAAAATTGATTCTTTTTAAATATTGATGTGTAACAAAACCCCTGCTACTGCGGGGACACCACTGCAGCAGGGGAGCTTTTACTGGTGCACAACAGCCAGTAGTGGACTGAATGCACACACAGGACTTCATGATCCCAGTGTGACCCAGCTTGTTCTCAAAATTACTGTCTGTTAAGTCCCTGAATGCCTCATCTATCATGGTGGTGAATGTTTTTTTTTTGTTTGTTTGTTTGTTTTTTTGTTAATTGAAGCAAACAACCTTGCAAGAACAATGACAAACTCACACGAAAGCATCATTATCTTACAGTTTAAGGTAAATTCACATCCTGTCAAAAACATTTCCATAGCAATGAAAAAACAATTGTAACATGAATGAAGGAATGAGAGGAGCATAAAATAAGTAAATTAATTAATTAATAAACCAAAAAATAAACAGACAAAAAAAATAAAATAAAATAAATAAATAAATCAAAATAAAAATAAATAAATACAAGGGGTTTAGTTAAGGTTACATTTTGTTATAAATGTGTACAGTTTATTTGCATGGGGATTTTTTTATTTGTTTCAGACATTTTTGTAACAAGGAGATTTCATTTTTAACCCTGTAAAGCCTGAACCATTAAATCATTGACAGAAAATTCCAGTTCTTTGAAACTGGAGCCTTTATTGGTCCTTCTGAACAACCCTTTTTTTTTTCAAAAATCAATTTCCATGTATGAGTTTCAGTTTTGTATCATATTTGATCCTTCAGGTCTCAAAGCTCAAATATTATTATTTTGGAACAAACAAAAACATAATACAACACAAACATGTCTAACAAATGGGTAATTCCTTTTCAAAACTGGGAAAGTTCTGCCTCCATCCTCATTAATGACAATCTTGTAGTGTCACTAGAAAGGCCTCTGGAGAAAGAATTCCTCCCCCCTGGTGGATTATCTGTGTATTGCATGTATCTAATTGTATACATCAGGTTTTTCAAGAAAAAAAAAATCACACTGATCATGTAGAGGGCTTCAAAACTAATGTATCAAATATGATTCATTTGGCATTATAGGGTTGAGCGCAAGCCATGAGGGGGGTGATTTGGCTCACCGACACTTGTGTATGTAATATTTTGTAATAATAATGGGATCACTCACTAAAAACTCAGTGTTTTTATCATTAATGACTCCTATTTGAATATTTTGAAAGGACCAAAAGTCACTGTTTCTGGAGCTGGATGATATTCAGTCGTGGAGAGATTTCCACCAATTTTGGACAGTCTCACATTCATGAAACAGGTGCTCTGTCATTTCCAGAACATGGTGGTGAATATCACAGGCTGTTTTCATTTCCCATTGTAAAGCATCAACATCACTAGTTAAAAACTGCAAGAGCAAAAGCAGAACTTTCACTTGATGCTCAAGCTGTGGGATTGAGACGGAAGCAGAATGTGCTCTGAGTAAAGCTGTATTTGTGGTGTCTGAGGATGACATTTTTAACATTTGTGCCCGTTTAAACAGAATCACACAGCTGAGCTCAGGCGTTATGATGCTGTGATCGGTTTATCAAAACAGCAAAGTAAGAACCGTGGAGCAAGCAAGTTTTGAAAGGATTGAAGCCGAGACGTGTGGGACTAGGAAAGATGAAAAAAATAAAAAAAAGTGAGAGAAAGTGCTTTAGACAGAGAGCAGTAGATATTTTAAGAGCGGGAAGATATAGGAGTTAGAGTTCAATTCAAGTGGTCTTTTTTCTTAGCACCGCAAAGCCATAAAAAATGATGCAAGGGCCTGTAATGTGTTCACACAAACACACAGAATGCCAACAAACCTTCACACAAATACACTAAAATTATTTATTTATGTCCATGTCTTCACATAAAGCTGAAAGATCCTAAACGGAAATATCTACAAGACTCAGCAGCTTTGATTGGTCGATAGTGACACAAGTGTCAATAACGGCTAAACATGTTTGTAAGTTCAACACACCTTACTGCCATCACCTCAGGAACACAACAATCAGTCCTGTCCCCACTCTGCACAGATGCCAATAATAACTGATGACAAACAATGTGGTGCCAGGTGGTCAGGTCTCTTTGTTAGCAGACGCACTATGGAGGAGTGTGGAGAATTTGAAGAGAGCCAGCGGCTTTTAAAGTGTTATTTACAATACAAAACAAATTCTGGAATGCATTAATAGGTCTCTGGTATGCACATAAATAGGAGGTTGTGCAAGTCAGTGAACATGAAACAACTGATGTATAGTATATTACAAAGTTCTGAAGCATATCACCAAACTAAGAGAAGAAAAAGTCAGACTGCGGGTGTTGTGTGCCTGCTAAAAGCTCCAATTAATATACTTTTTTATGAGGTGAAGAGATCAAAATAAAGGAGAAGCAACCAAGAAGGCAAATGTCACACATAGTCTATGAAAATCAACTCAAACTTGAGATGTGGTGTAATAAACTGCACAACCATATCCAAATACCATGCTCTAATTATGTTATCAACGTATGCCTCTAACATCAAAGTGTGCTTTTCATTAAAAAAAAAAAAAAGAAAAAGAAAAAAGCACAATCATGCCCTTTTCCCTGTCTCCTATTCAAGTGCAGTCTAATCACATACCTTTTATGAATGAGTTATGGATAAGTTGATCTTTTGAAAAGTTGGAATAAACCTGGAAACTTTTCTTGTGTTCACTCGCGTTACTTCGGCTCATAAAAATAAGACGGCAAGGTCCATTACATGCTATATTACCAAACTGTTGGATAGGAAAATATGATGAGGACTAAAAATAGGAAACATTTGCCCTGAGGCTGACTGCCACTGTATGAAACTACATACATTGGTAAATTAACATTAGATTTTCCTTCTCTTTATCAGTAGATTTACCTACATATCCGTATATCTATCAATCAATCAATCAATCAATCAATCAATCAATCAATCAATCAATCAAAGTTTATTTATATAGCACTTTACAATAACATAGCAAAGTCCAAATTCTTTACATCTAAAAGCATGATTAAATTATAAGATAAAGAACAGGTTAATCAGGTACCATAAACATGCATAAAACAGTAGGACACAACACACAGTGATAAAAGAGAGCACAGATTCAAACCTAACAGTGTCTCAGTGCTAAGGATTAAAAGCCAGTCTGAACAGATGAGTCTTTAACCTGGACTTGAACAGGGGGAGGTCAGCGAGGACTCGCAAATCAAGAGGCAACAAGTTCCACAGTTTTGGAGCGGCAACAGCAAATGAACGATCACCCCACTGTCTATATCGGGACCTGGGGACATCCAAAACCATCTGGGAGGACGATCAAAGGGCTCTGGTGGGGCGGTGAACTGCTAAAATCTCAGATGGGGAGCTAGACCATTCAAAGCTTTAAAAACAAACATTAAAATTTTAAAATCAATATCAATATCATCAATCAATATACTTTATATACTCTACATATAAGCTGAAAACAGAACTTGCCAATGCCATTTGACTGCAAATATTGCATAGAGCAGTGGTTCTCAATCTTTTTACAGTCGAGTACCACCTGAAATATACTTTTTTAGCCAAGTACCCCCAACTCTCACTTCAGCATTTTTGATTGAAAAAAAATTGGCAAAATGTGTTCCTGTGCCAAAGGTGACAACATATATTTAACTGTAATATTAAAAATAAATAAATACATTTTGTGCGAAATATATACTGAAAAGTGCCCTCTTTGATTGATAAGAAAAATAAATAAACTGGTCATTAATTAATAAATGAATCTTTCATTAACAAAAAATAATTACTTAGCTACTCAAAAAAAAAAAAAAAACCCCAACTCATTTTGAATAATATGAAATAGAAATGTTCTTAAAATGTTACCAAAGCTTAAACAAGATGATTGGCAATAAAAGTATTATATGAATGTACTTATTGTGTTTTATATTTCAGCATTAATTCTCATTAATTATCTTGTATTTGGTACATGATGTCTTACTTAATGTATTTTTCAAAAAAAAAATTCAAGTACCCCATGGGCTTCCTCCAAGTACCCCAGGGGGTACACGTACCCCACTTTGGGAACCCCTAGCACTGAACATAAGAGTTGCTTTTAAGTGTAAACTTGCTAGAATAACTGCATCCATGATGGTAATGGGTCCCAGCCTTTTAGCTTCGCCCAGTTGTGTTTTTGTTATGACATTTTCAGCCATCTTGATTTTATGTCTCAAAAACAAACTATCCCTTATTTTAAGCTAAAAAAAAATCCACCTTTTTAGCATCATTTCAAAAAAGAAAAGTGTATCTGAGTAAGGATCTTTACTTTCAGATTTATCCTTGTGGTTAGATTATGGTTAGGGAAGGTAATATTTTTAGTCATTGTTAAATAAATGGAAGTGTTATATCCCACAGTGAGAGAAGTCCTCCTTTATTGCCCCATTACTCATGTCTTCTTACCAACAAATACGAATTCTGCATGAAATGATGCTCTGATCAACATACTGAATTTGTGTATACAAGAAATACCAACTTTCACCAATACCTTTTTTTTTTTTTTTTTTTTTGCTTGCATCAGCTTGCCTTACGTGTTCATGTGTCTGGGTTAGTTCTTGACTTCAGATGACTTCTGTACACATGTTACTTTTAGAACAGCAGGACCACTAGCATAGCTCCATAGTTTACAACTTAAACAGCACAGATAAACTAGAAAAGTACTCATTGACCGCAGACCTCCGCCAAGGCAGATCAGTGCCCCCCCCCCCCCCCCCCCCCCCCCGATCACCACCAAAATTTAATCATTTGTTCCTTGTGCCAGTATCAGCATTTCCTGAAATTTCCATCCAAATCTGTCCATAACTTTTTGAATTATCTTGCACACGGACAGACAGACAAACCAACGCCGGCAAAAACATAACCTCCTTGACGGAGGTAACAACATGATGATGTTTTATTGTTGCACAGCTAAGATTCACATGTCACCACACAGTCTGGTTACATGTCAAATCCAAGTTTATAGCTACTGAAATCTGACAGTCTGCAGGAATGGGGAGTGTTCTAACTTCCACATGTGTAGTGGAACAAACATGACTAACCCAAACCTCTCAGTGGTTTGACCTTTTATATCAATAATCGTTTGACCCTACACATCCTGCTTCCATAAAGCCACACAGCTAGACCAAATCGCTCTGAAGGAATGGATTTGGGATTATTTGTAATGTGTGTAAATGTTTGCCTTACATTTGTGTGAGGTGTGTGTGTGTATGTGTGTACTTTGGGTATTTGGGGAGACCATAAGATAAACAGGGAGAAAGTGCGTGATAGACCGTGTCACTGTGACAGTGACTGAGCAGAATGCCTTAAAGCACTTTTCATTCTAATGTTAGGGGGTCTCTTCTGGCTGTGGCCTGTAGAGGTCCCTGTTGCACTGTGACAGAGATCAGATGTGCAGGGCAGTGGGTGGGTGCAGTTTTCAGGAGTGTTTTAACAGTCAGTTTGTGTGTCTGACTGCAAGGTTCTGTGGCTAAAGGTCACATTCCAATGTACAACTTATATACCTTATTCTCAAATGAGCCAGTGCAGAGAATTATTTTTTTAGAAATATCAATAAGGTGAGGACAAGACTGTTGTGAATTGTGGGAAATTTTCTAGGGTAAGTTGGAAGTGAATTGGGACAAATATGTGATCTGAGTGTGTGCAGATGATAGATTTACACAATAAGGTCACATTTATTACTTTTGAAAAGTTAGTGCAAAAAATAATTCCTTCCTCCAATATATATGCCAACTAAACTTATAGGCATGAATGTGACAGCTATTAAAAAGAAAAGCAATGGAATATGGCATTATTATTACTAAAAAGCAAATTAAATTTATTAAATTCCAATACTCGCAGTATTAATTTTTGACACTGGCCTCATCTATCACACTGAGAAGAAACATCAAGCCCGAGCACAGCAAGGAGTTGGGGATGGGAGTTAATAATAATACTACTACTACTACTACTACTACTACTACTACTACTACTACTACTACTACTAATAATAATACACTAAGGGTAATGTTGAGTGAGATCCTGCAGGTGGATGCTGAGGTGAAGATGGAACATAAGACCTGCTTTAAGAACAGCAAGTGAGTGACAGCTTTATTTTCAGGTAAGTGATGTAGTAGTATGTATCATTAAAAACACCACATGAATTTCCATAGACACACATAATGCCCAGTTTGACATTTCATGGTGGAAAGTTCTGATGATAACAACAGAATAAAAAAAAAAAAAAACTTGTTGGATTTTGCAAAAAAACAGTTGTTTTTATTTTTTGTGTTGTTTTTTTTTGTCATTCCCTTGAGGTGGATTTTGTCATTTTCACCAGAGAGTAAATCCACAGAGAGGAAACAATCAGCTGTTTGTTGCATCCTCTCATTCTGATAAGGTGTGAAAACAACAGTTGAAGTGGACTGATGAGGAGACCAGATTATTCCCCTGTGTCTTCTGTGAAAAAAAGACATCACAGCTATTTTAGATGGAAAACAGCAATCGAATGCTCTGATTCTTTTTCTCTGTTAAAGCCATATATAACAGCTCACAGAAGGTGACACAATGCAGTCTATAATTTTTATAAATAAATAAATAAATAAATAAATATATATATTGATCACATACATCCAGCATATATATGTAAATATAGGAGTCTACATCGGGTCAGTCTGATGATTCATAAGCCACTTTCACACAGAGATTCTGGAAAAAAGGTGAGATGGTCATCCTGCCCTTTTTTCCACTATTGACTGACTTTCACAGCCAAGCCAATAATAGTTAATAATAATAATAATAATAATAATAATAATAATAATAATAATAATAATAATACTATTTCACTGTTCCACAAATGTTAGAGTGGATAGAGTCCTCTGCCCAAAGTGACAACAGCTCGCAGATCCCGGCGTCTCCCCAGTTCAGCATCTTTCTGGTCGTGTTAATATGTTTGTTTGCTGTACATAGCCCACGCTCATTTTTAAATCCACGCACACAAAATAAGTCATCAAAACAACACTTTGGTTGCGGAATGAGAGGTGTTCCTTTTACGTAGCGGTCCGGAGTCATGATTCCACCTTTATCACGGCTCTGTTACTACCTCTAGTGGCGTTACAGAGCTGCGATAAAGGTGGGACCAAATGATCCCATCATTTGGTTTACATAGATGTCATTCTGGAATAAAGGTGAAATATTCCCAGAACAGAAGTGTTGTGTAAAAGGGGCTACAGATTGATGATTACTGGATTTTGTTTAGTTTTCTTCCTGCCTTTCTTTTGTTATTGAGCTGAAAAAGTTGATGTGTTTGTGTATTTACTGCAAACTGTTTTATGGAAACTCACATAATTTGTGTTTGTTTGTTTTTTTTAATACTTTATTTTTATATTATTACAACACAAACAACAACAAAGGAACATTTGAAAACAGAGGCAGGGTCATCATAACAATCAGGAAGTTTGGCAGTATGTAAGGTTATGCATTTTTATTTCTATTCACATTCACTTGACATTTTATGGAATCACAGTCCCCACAACTTGCATTTGATATGTTACTGTCAAGAGCGGGTGATGGTCGCTGTAGTCGACTGTTTACTTCTGTTTTAACATCTTTATTTCTTCATTAACCGTCCCTCATCATGGAAGCTGGATGTGAATGTGCATGCGCTGTTAAGAAAACCTGAGCACCCTCCCAACAAAAAATCTGGAGAATGTCAAAACAAATCCTCACATTTTGATATTTCAACCTTGCACGGTTAGAATGTGACACGACTGGTTGAACTTTACTCACAAATTCTTATTTCTGTAACACTAACAATGTATACAGCACACAATTGGGCATTATTCATACAACATTGTATAGATGTGATGCATATAGATTTTATGCTGAATATTTATATGACTCTGAAGTGACCTCGGCTATCACCTCTCCTTCTCCATCGCATATGTAAACTTAAAAACAGTGATGGCAGTTTTATCTGACCTTATGTCCCCATCATGTGTCAACACAAATGTAAGACATGTTGAGTCAATTACATTACATTTATTGTTTATGAGCTGAAATGTAACTTGAGGTTAGTACAAAGATCCAAAAACAATGAAGACGTATGCGACAGACTTAGTTTTTCATGTTTACTTTGAATGTTTGCGTGTGTGTCAAAGTGTGTTCTAATGCAGCCTTCAAGTTCTTATGGTAAAAACTAGTTATGAACTCAAAAATTGCACATGAACACCTGCTCATGTCATATTTTCCACTGGCGAATTGGAGAAATCTTGATGCAAGAGCTGCTGAGATGAAAATAACCTTTGGCAGAGAGCAATGAGAGATTCACCGCGAATGATAAACAGTGCTTTTATTAACGTTCTGCTGCTGTTAGCTGATGCTTTTGCACATTTATAGCATACAAATTTGCAAAAAAAAAAAAAGACAAAAAAAATGGTGTTGCAAATGAATTAACAAGTCCAAAACTGTTTTACCCAAGTATACACTGGAAAAAATCCAGATCTTACTTAGTGTATTTTTCTCATTTCTTGTCAAAATATCTCATCACACTTAAAATAAGACATAATCACCTAAGGAGTACCTTTGCAGTGAGAAATAAGAGCTTATTTTTAGACAATAGGTCTTGAAAATCTTATTTCAAGAAATCTTACCAAGATAATTTTCACTTGTTCCATTAGCATATTTTTTTGCTTGAAATAAACAAAATTTAATTGAATTAAGCCAGAAATAAGATTTTCAAGATCTATTGTCTAAAAATAAGCTCTTATATCTCAATGAAAAGTTACTCTTCAGGTGATTATGTCTTATTTTAAGTGTGATGAGATATTCTGATTAGAAATGAGAAAAATACACTTGGTAAGATTTAGATTTTTGCAGATCATGATCAATTGTGTGTCAGCCATTTTTTATTTCCCAACGACAACAAAAACACTTGTAATTTCAAATTCACTAGTGGAAAGGCACATCTTCCCGATAGCACATGAAGGCAGCGTTACTTATTACAGCATTAAATGAACTAAAGCAGTGGTTCTCAGTCTTTTTCTGTCGGGCCCCCCTTTGGAGGATGAAAAATCTCCAGGCTCCCCTCAACCCCAACAACACTGTAACAGTGGTGCAATTCTAACTTTTATGGAAAGAAACATCAATATTGTAACAATACTTTTTAATTTTCCTTGAATAATTTTTTGTTCAAATTAAGAATAACTTAGATTTTTGCTTGAACAATACAAATAAACTCAACAAGACTGCTCCCTGAGATAATTGTTTTCCAAATAAAAACAGGAAAAGCACAATTATCTTACAACTATGACAATAAAGTTAGTTTTTTTTAGAACAACGAGCAAATGTTGGTAACAAAGATGAACATTTTAACAATATCAGTGGCTGCAATGAGCCCGTTTCCTTTGTATATCTCAGAACATTAAAGTGCAAACTGTACAAACTGTGCAAAAACAGAAACATTGCACATTTTTCTTTTCCAGTCCAATCCTTGTCCATTGTCCAAACCTAAACTCTTTGTCTAGTCCAGTGACAGATCACCTTGACAATAGATTTGTTTGTTGTACGTCCCTAAAATGAGTCCAGGGTCCTCCAACACTAAAACATTAGTTCCACCTGCTACATGTTCTGACCTGAAGGAAAAAAAAAACACCCAGGAGTGATCCCATGCCCCCCTTTACAAGCCTTTGCGCGCCCCCCCCTTAGGAGGCCCGCCCCACAGTTTGAGAAACACTGAACTAAAGTAAAATGAACTGGTGTGTGTGGGATCTGTTAACGGAGAAATATATGATCGGCGCTGACTTGAGTCACAGTTCAACTTAAAAAACAGTCTGGAAGACATTAAGTGAGAGACTTTCGAAGGACGTCGAGTTGACAGAGAGATGGAGCTAAGATTAGAGTGGGGAATATACTGTATGTGTGTGTTGGAAGGAGCTGAAGGAGGGACGGGAAGGAGAGACCGGGGCAGACGACGACAAAGAGATGGAAATGACAGAGAGAGGAGTGCAGAGAGTGGATGCTCAGGAATGGCCGAGGTGGAAATGTCTATGTGGTGACATGTGCATTAGCATCTCGTCTGAGGAAGAGGCCATGACATTGAGTGGAGGTGACACAGAGAGATGTGTAGTAGCCAAGTACACCACAGTCACTTCCTCCCCAGTCACTCTAACCCTCTTTCTGTCTCATATACACTGTCAGTCTTCCTCTCTCCACGACCCTTCACTCCTTCCATTTCTCCACTCTGTGTGTTTGCTATCCTTCTGTTTTACTTATCTCCCTCCTAGGAATAAGCTCCAGTCCATTAGCTGAGACTCTGACCTCCTGAAAAGATTACTGTTGGTAAGGTCTTCAAAAACAAATTCCAACTTTTTGCTGTTTTGCCCTCATGCAACACAGGGAATGTCATACAGTCTGTGTGTTGAATACATTGCCAGTGTGTGAATCAGTGTGTTCTGACAGTGTCTTATCTTTGTTCATATGAAATTGTGTTTGAATATTTCACCCCCTATTTTCTAAATCTCACAAAATACAGAACATTTGTACTTTTTCAAGCTTATCACCAAATGTTGGAATCTTTATGCTTTAAAAAAAAAAAAAAAGTTTTATTACCAGACTTACAAAAGCACAGCAAGGTTATAACAGTTTTGGATTTTTCATTATGGTTTAGTTTTATTAGTTTTGACTTTTTTTTTCTCTAATTCTGTTAGTTTTAATTAGTTTTTAGAGCAGGTTTGCTAGTTTTTATTAGTTTTCATTTTTTTTCTAAATGCTTAGTTTCAGTATTAGTTTGAGTTTTTTTCATATCTTTTATCCTCCTTGCTGTAATATTCAAATAAATCCCATAAAGGACTCTGCTGCTTTCCCCCAACTTTAGTCTCCATGTTTCCAGGTAGAGTGGGGACGAGAAGACGACTCTAAATGACAAGTGACGGGAAGTGACGGACCGTGAAGTGTCGTATGGTGCCGCCAGCTAAAATTGCTTGAGCGAAACAAATTGATTTCATATTAATTCGACATTGATAAAGACGAAAACGAAGGGAATTTTATCCATAATTATTATACGTTTTAGTTAGTTTTATAAGCACACAATACAGTTTCAGTTAGTTATAATTTTTTCTTTTAATTATAGTTTTTATTTGTTTCAGCTAATGAAAATGTATTTTTCAATTCCAGTTTTTGACATTTTGTTAGTTTTTGTTAACAATAATAACCTTGCAGCACAGCACCCTTTAAACCAGTGGTTCTCAACTGGTCTGGCTTCAGGACCCACTATCACCCTTCAATGACAAGCCACGACCCAAATTGATAAAAATTAAACTTCTACAATTTATTTAATGAAAAGATGTGTTTTGAACCTGAGATAAGACAGAATATCACAATATGCCAACATAGAAGACAAGGTTAATGATAAATTGAACTGACCAGCAAGTGGTGATGCTAAAGAGGGAAATATTCCCTTTAACACTAAACTAAGTACATTTTAAACAGTTAAAAAAAAACTGCATTCAGTCACTTTCAAGCATTAAACACTAAGGTTTTTGTTTTTAATGCAGGTAAAACCATATCTGATGTAGTCAGTGTCATACCTGAGTTTCATCATGATATAAATAGAAACTGTCAATAACTTTACACTTATTCTTTCATTGTGTGCATTCTTCTAACTTTTGGTCTAAAATCGAAAACCTTCTTGTGTCTAAATGTAATAAAAAATAAAGTTACAACATCTCAAAATGTACTTAAATATTTTGAACATGACATGCGTAATCTTGATAATTTTATTTGGTAAATTCCACATACACAACAGTAAATATGCCAAGACACTCCCACATTTTAAAGTTTTTATGACTGAATTTGAAAAATATTTCCACTCACTAGAATGTGTCTTTAACAAATAAAGCACAAACACTCTGACAGTTTATAAACAACTCTTTAAAATGGACTGAATTCACTCTCTGCTGTATTTTCTTTTCTTTATACCTTCATATTTTAATTAATTAATTTCTTTTTTCTTTTTTGTTTCTGTAAGCCCTTGCATTATGTTCATTTATTTGTCTGGATGTTTTTTTTTTTTTTTTACTTTTTGACACCTTGATGTTTGTTCAAAATTTCAATGTTTTGTATGCCTAAATATTTACAATAAAGAAAAAAAAAAAGAATAGACGTTGTTAGGTCTTTTTTTCTGCTGTGAAATGGATGGTGTTAACTAGCATTATAACACATTACTGCCACCTACTGTTGGGGAGTGTGAATGGCAGGTGTGCCACTCCATAAAAATTAAAGCACAGAATTTGTTTATAACGCTATTTTTTGCCTGGAGAAAGGCCTGGGACCCACTGAAAACAGGTTTACAACCCACTTTTGGGTCACGACCCACCAGTTGAGAATAGCTGCTTTAATCTACCTCACATAGGCAACATTCCCACAAAGTTAAGAAAATGACCAATTTTTTTTTTTTTTTTTTGCAAAATCTACAATAAAATAAACTATATGGATGTTACAGAAAGGCACCAAAAAGCATATAATTACAGCATCAATAATGGTTAAAGGTGAGCTTTAATTTCAACATAAAGGTGATATTGTGTGATATTACATTGTAGACTGATGACTGTTGAAAAGAGAAAGCATGAATATGATCAGGGCCGTTTCAAGATATCTGGGGGCCCTAGGCAAGAAAGTGAAGTGAGGCCCCTAATACGCAAAGATGTGGTGGTCGAATCACCGAAGAAGAAAAATAAAATCCAGATGCAATTTCCTGTTTTCTAGTACATTTAGTACTAATACTACTGATGATAAAAGGATAAACAAATAAAATTATTTAAATTATCATTATTATTATTATTATTAGGCCTATTTATTATATAATAATATGCAATTAGTACTGATTGCGATAGATTTAATAATGATAAGATTTTTTTTCCTAGACTGTGATGTAACTAATTCCATGTAGCCTGATAAATACCTTCAGCTTGTGAGGGGGTGGCATTGTCACTATCAATTGGCGCTGACAGAAATTTAAGCAAAGCACCTAAAAAAGCAAAAGAAAAAAAAAAAAAAAAAAAGGCATTTGGTGAGTAGGCTTACTTTTGTTCTTTTTCTAGAAGTATATGATTAAAGTGCGGAGGATTTGATAGTAACTTTGCAGGAGAAGAACTTCACTTCCCATAATGCACCAAAATGTAACGTCAGACCTCATCGGCAAAACTACCTGAGCACATGGTGCAAAGTGTTGTGATCTGTTGATGGGCAAGTGTGGGAAATATAGATAATTACAAAGTTTAAAATGTAGGATTGTGATTATATGGTTCACAGACATGGTTCACAGACACCACCATTCATTTTCTTTTTTTTTTTTTTTTTGATGTTGTATTTGAATATTCTGAATATTTGACGATTTTGAAAAGTGTTGTAATTTCCTAATTATTCTAATTGTTCATGAACGCCTCATGTATAGTTTACGTGTGCCTCCTTGAACGTGAACAGAACTCAGTTCCGCAGTGAGGGCACAGAGCTGATGTGAGGGACTCGAACAAATGTTGGCTTGAAAATACAAACTTTTGCTGCAGTCCTACTCTAGTCCTCTTCTGTGCCTAAACCAGCTGACACACAAGGAACAGACGTATGGATGAGACAGACAAACGCAATGGAAAAGGGACATTTTTCTCCTAATGGGATGGAGAGATCACCAACGGAAATTGCTAGCTAACTGAAAATGTCCATGGAACTGGATGGATTCTTTGTCCAAACTGGATGGGATTCAGAGGAGCAGACGATTTTGTTTGGAATAAAGTTGTGTGGGTGACCGCAGCAGGAGGCAGACAACCGTCCAGAGTAAGTGAAAACACTTTAGTAGGCTTAGCTTTGGCTTTTCAGGAGCGCTTCATCATTGCTGTTCTTTTAAAATGGCCGCCGCCGTGCTCAGTGTGGACAGACTGTTTGTTCCACTGACACAGAGTAGGGGATGGGATGGGGGGTGCGTGAGGGCAGATGTCACTTCTACATGACCCTCATAGCCTTTGTCATTGCATAGGGGGAATCCCTCTAGTTTGGGGGCCCCAGTCACAAAACAGTACAGGAGAGGGTTAGCGCTGCCTCACTGTGGTGGTTTGTTTACAATGGATGGTTTTTAATAAGTTGTACAGATAAATGACCATGCGGCCATCGGGGGCCCTCTTCAGCGAGGGGGCCCTAGGCAGCTGCCTACCTTGCCTACGTCATCCTGACAGCTCTGAATATGATGAGTGAATTACTAGAAGTATTAGCAAAGACGTCCATATTAGACGGTTGATTATTGCCTAAGACTAAAAGAAATATTACTGGAATGTGTGTCTGATATTGTTTTATCATATTTTTTACAATCATAGTAACATATTTTAACCATTAAAGACCTCAAACTATTTTTGTGATGACTTCCATTTATTTTATTATATATTATCCGCTGTATTCCCTTCAGTGAAAATCACTTATTTTCCTTTATCTAATTTACTGATCAAGTAGATGCTCATAAAAACTCTGAGTAAATTCAAGACCATTCAACTGACCTTTTCTGCACACTATATCATTTACCGAAGATAAAAGCAAGCATTTACAACCACTTTCATTGGTCAAAATACATGGGTTATATTAGTGAATCAATGTTGCAGAACATGATAGTGGTTTCATGTTGGCTACAGAGCCTCTGAATGCCCAAATGGGTCCTATCTGATGCTGCTGAAAAGCTGAGAAAGTGCATTTTATCTGAATTATTTACGTGTATTGATAGGATAAGTGAAAAAGGAGTTAAACATTTTATATCAGTAGATGCTTTTAGTTTCCAGCTACTGTTTAGGCCTTTGAGAGTTAAACTTAGCAGCAGAGATGTGTGTGTTTCATGCAGACTGAATATGTACAGAATATTTATCAGGGTTACATGAGGATTTGTTGGTTTCACTGCTTAGCACTAATATTGAAATGATTATTTTATTGAAAATATAAGATGGACCTCCTTTAGATAAAAGGAACAAAAATGCAAGAAAACATCTGCAGAGGATGGACAGTGCAGACTGCAGCTCAACTAAAGTAGGTTGCGAGCCGTCACTCTGCAAAAATGCCTTTGGTGGACTTCGCGCAAAATGTGAGTTTGTGTATGCCTGAATGTCTCAAGTGTTATTTACAGGATGGAGGAAGCTCCAGCACAGACAGAACAGCAGATGCCTGGGCAGACTGGCTTGGCCTCTCTACTCGCCCACAAACAGACACCATATTGACAGTCTAAATTCAGCGCAACAATTGTCATAAACATTGATTTATAAGCCGTGCTACACAAGACAAACATAAATCTCTATTTGCAAAAAAAAAAAAAAAAAAAAATCAGTGCATTTTTGTGTGAAGGGGGAGTATTGTTGTACTTCTGAAACAGTGAACTTTTAATCACTTGGTCCAGCACATTATTTTTGCAACAACATGTAGACATTACACTAAAGGTCACTTAGAGCTCAGAGAGAAATGAACACACACAGGAAGATAAATATACATATGTGAGTTCAATGCAAAGGAGAGCATGGAAAGACTGCATTCATTTCTTTTCCTCACATTTCTCTTACACCCTTCACCACAGCTGGTGAGGCAAATGTCAGTGAGGTGTTAATTGCTGCTGCCTCATCTCTCAAGCCTTAATGAACTCAAGGCACTGGAGCATGTCAATATGTAATGTGTGTGTTTGTGTGTAAGATATAAAGAGCGATACATATACTCAACAATAGTGAAAAGCCTGATCCGTTCTGCTCTCATGTTAAACTGCTCTTGACGCTTCTCCACAATCCTCTTCCCTTTTCCTTGTCTCTGTCTCTTTTACAGAAACAAACACCTTTTTTTCCACCCCACCCTGTGCGACATCAGTATAACACTGTTAGGTGATTATTTGCTGAGGGAGAGAGAGTTGTAACTGGCTATGGAATATCATGCAGGACTGGCTGATTAACAATCTGTCTGAGGCTTGTTGTGCGGCGGCTGCTTTCCTCCAGTGGTTTTGGCTGCTGCCTCAGAGGACAGCGAGGGGACAATGACTGAGGTCCAAGAGCACTAATGGAATCAGGAGCAGTCACCGGTGTATGTGAAGGAAAAAGGGGAAGCACATCACTCACTGTTGAGGATGCTCAGCCCCAGGACTGACACTGAATGAGGTAGTGGAAAATTTTAGGCAATAAACAAGACACTCACACAGATGTTTTTTTTTTTTTTTCTTCCCTCTATGTGCTTTGCATCCTACTGACTAAACACTTATTTAGGCAAGTGAATGTTTTTGGTAATTTCAGCACACATTACAAGACAGTGACAGCAACAGTTATAGTCAGGACAATCTCAGGTCCAATGTGGTCTACAGGGTCTGTAAGGTCCACCTCTGCACGAACAGTGAGTGGACCTGCTTTGTTAGGTACCACGAAGTAATGGTACTAATGTAAGGAATGATGTTCAAAGGGATAATGTGGATGTGGACAGGGGTCTGCTGTTGTGGACCCCATGGAAGGAAAACATTGTGGGCCCCTCAGAAAATAAATTATGTGTAAATCTGCCGTATGTACTGTAAGACTGGAGGTATAGGGGTGCGTTTCATAAATGACCACAACTGGTGTGAAAATGAAAGTAAAACTTAACTTTGGATGTTCACAACTTCTAACCTATATCCACTGGGCTCCCTGCACATGCTGGGCCCCATGAATGTGTCATGTTTAACCCTCCTTTACGGCGCCCCAGGATGTCTGTATCAGCACTTACGTTGTTTTAGTGTTCTAAAAGTGATGTTCTAATGTTCTAAAATACATGTTCGTTTTACCTTACATGTGTTTTTCTTGTATTTTTTTTTATCTACTTCTTGTATTTTTCTTATAAAATTTTTTAAGCCACTTACAGGTAATAATAATAATAATAATAATAATAATAATAATAATAATAATAATAATAATAATAATAATGGATTAGATTTCTGCAGTGCTTTTCAAGGCACCCAAAACGCTTAACATAATTGATTGATTATTCATTCACTGTCACATTCACACTCTGGTGGTGGTAAACTATGTTTGTATCCACAGCTGCCCTGGGGAAGGCTGACAGAAGCGTGGCTGTCAGTTAGCACCAAATAGCCCCTCCGACCACCACCGAACATTCACACGCATTCATACACCAGTGTGTGTGACACTGCCCAAGGACGCAACAATACATGACTAGGACAGAGCGGGATTCAAACTGCCGACCCTTCAGTACCCCTCTACCTCCTGAACAAGGAACCAAATATGGTAACTTCATTGACTTTGATTTTTTTTTTTACATGACAATAAAACATTTTGAAAAATTTCATAAAAATAATCAAATGTTGTTATGTCCTCCAATAACACACTAAAGTTGAAGTGTTGAATGTCAGAGTACTTCTACGAGTGTCCTGTAAAGGGTTAACACAAAGTGTTTCTTTCCTTCCACTTTGAGGCTGACTTTCAGCCTCCTCTGCTCTTCATCATCATGTGCAGACATGATGTGAGTGATGGTGAGTTGAGCCTGTGCTTCATTCTCACCTACACTAAAAGGCAAACAGTGACAACCTCCAGCCCAGTATAAAGTATAACACATTCTCACAAATGCACCCCCTCCTCCCAAAAAAAGACAAGAAACTTTCAAAAGGTTCATGACTCTGAGAGAGGACAGAAAAAAAAAAAAAAAACAACAAAAAAAAACAAGATGTGTTTTAGGGAAATATTGGCTGTGAAAGCTTTGGCTGTGTCTGAGAGTTCAGGACAGAGAGAGAAGCACTAACAGAGGAAGAGAGAGACAGAAACAAAAAGGAGACAAATAGAGGCAAACACAAAGAGACAGTATAGAGGCAGGGGATGAGCATCTGTGTCTGTACATACACCCCCACAAGTGGGAGCGAAAAGAGATAGATGCAGAAAAAGAACCAAAAAGAGGCCAAAAGAGGATGCGTTGTTCTTCCTCTCAATTAAGTGGCATACTTTATCTATGGTTACTTCTGACTGCCTGGATCCTCAAGCAGCTCTCAGTCTGCTGGGGGTGTTTTTAACCAACTTGTCCCGGCGACTGGGTGAAACAGATGAAACCGATCCTATTTGTTGTCTGAGTGCTATTTTCATGTCAGCGTCTCTTGTTCTGTTTTCTCGGGGTCTGTGTTGTTTTTGTTTTTCGACACTTAGAGATGGGGAACTTTGCCCCCTCCGGAACTGTTCCACTTCTATTTTCCCAGTTTGCTCATCAGTGCGTGTGCGTGTCTGTAAGTGCACAGAAGGAACGGAAACAACAGCAAGAAATCTTGATAGTAAGATCAAGAATCCTGCAGCTACCTTTATACAACTGATGAAATGGAACATACCTTCTTACTATGAATAGGTGAAAGCTTTAGTTATTAAAAGAATACATGCTTTTATGTGCATTACAGGCACAGCATGTGCCTTCATTTGTTCATTTCAAAGAGAGAGGATACATACACATAGAATGGTACATATTCATATTTTTACATATTCTTCAAGTATATCAAAGTATACAGTATTGTATCTTCTCTTTACTCACTGAGGGGAAAGCACCGTTTCTTTGAAGCAGTTATCTTTCTTAGATGCTCTCTTACACATATAAATTAGGTTTGGTTTCCCCCAAGCTGCTTCAGATACAGGTCAATAAGGGGCCTCTTTTGCATGTAACAGCATAAACTGGCCAGTTGCTGTTGAACTGCAGGAAAAATACATCCTTGTAATTTGTCAGCATTACAGCTTGAAAGGGTTCTTTTGATTGAATAACATGAATAGAATGTAAAAACCCAAATACAAACTGTTTTCTGTTTTTCGGTGTTAGCCGTTGACTATGACAAACAATTGTTCCACAGGTTTGCTGGTCTTGTTTGTATACAATAGATGGTAGGAGCCCGAAGTTTTAGAGCAGCAAGCATGAAGACACACTTACACTCCCACAGACTCACTCACAATAGTTATGTAAAACGTAACAAATGGGATGTAATGACAACAACATAACTGTGTTTCTTTCTTTCTTTTTTTTCCATAAATCTTTTTATTGGATTTTCATACACACATGGTAATATCTAACATGTACAATATTTCCAAGTGTTCTAGTTGAAGGTAATAGACAGTTGTCTTGATACAATGTATTTTGAGAGCCACAATTTTAATCTAACCTAAATGGCTTCTGTGAATGAACTATAATAAGCCATTATCCCTTCCCACCCACCATTGAAAGAAAAGACAGAATAAAACAAAACACACACAGAAGGAAAAGAAACAAAAAAACAAAACAAAACAAAACAAAAACACAAATGACCACTGCTGAATTTACAATGAAATAAATGAGATTAAAGTTTGACGTGGATTAAGACTTCTCTAAGCCAGCTATTGTGTGAAGAGGGGAGAACATGTCTCCACTTAAGCAAAATAAGGTGTCTGGCCAGTAGTTGTGAAGGCTAATACCCGGCAGGTAGTAACTGTGTGTTTCAATGTGAAAAGAAAGTGACTGCCCGATGGCCAAGACTGATGTGGCAGTGAATATTCTCAGACTGTGTTGTCTGTTCTTGTACATAATGATGATTTTAAGGGGTCATATTTTGCTAAACCCACTTTTATTAGTCTTTGGTGCATTTATTTGTGCATTTGGACCCTAATAGTTCATAAAGTTTGAAGTTGAACCCTCCAGGTGCTGCAAAACTATCTTTGTATTCATTCAGGCAAAAACCAAGTGGATTTTTACGATCGTTTCAATTCCTTCTTAATTTGCTCTGTTTTAGAACTAGTTACATCACAACATTTGCTCATATAAGGTCAAGACTTCTGATGAACATTTCTCAGAGTACGCCATAATTGTTTGTCAGCAATAGTTGTAGTCCATACAGGCTCAGAAGTGAACACAGAAACACCGTCATGTTCTGCAGCAGGTTTTCACCCATGGAGTGGTTACCGATGCTATTTTAGGTGTAGTTAATGATATACTTTTCAGAAAAAAATCACTTTTGATTCAGTTTGAAAAGATCAGTAAATTAAAGACAGAAAAACACCTAATTTTCACTGAAAAAATACAAAATGCAGAGGATGTTATAAGAAAAATAAATAAATCATTTGTAAAGAAAAGTTCATTTGGAAGTCACTACGGAAATAATGCTATGTCTTTGAGGGTTGTCAACACTTGAAGTGAAACAATAGGACTGAAATGGTCTAAAGTGTTATAAGAATGCATCTAAACTCTACTTATGGTCAAATGTAGTTATTCATTAATAGGGATGGGAATCGAGAACTGGTTCTTAAAAAGAACCGGTTCCCAGTAATTCAATTCCTTGGAATCGTTTGCCTGCCTGCTTAATGATTCTGCCCATCAATTCTGCCTTCGGTGCACAAGCGTGATGACGTCACATACACACAGCATTGTTTTGGTCAGAACATAGCCAATATGGCATTGAGGCAGGAACGGTCCAAAAAGACGACACCAGGTCCACTTGTAACACTTGCAAAGCTTCTATTTCTTCAAAAGGGTGAAATCC
This sequence comes from Sphaeramia orbicularis, assembly GCF_902148855.1. Classification (NCBI taxonomy): domain Eukaryota; kingdom Metazoa; phylum Chordata; class Actinopteri; order Kurtiformes; family Apogonidae; genus Sphaeramia; species Sphaeramia orbicularis. The sequence continues at coordinate 19,985,065 of NC_043969.1, read as the reverse complement.
CTCCAATCTGCTCAAACATTTGTCTACACAGCATGTGATTCATTTACAGGAATGTCACGTATTTGATACGCTACTTAGCGACGCTTATGAATCTAGAGCAAACATCAGGCCATCATCCGGGCAACAAATGTCCTGCCCCCTCAAATACAAGTGTCCGAAGGTAGGGGAAGGGAAATGAGGTGCACAACAATGGGAGACAGGAATTAGTAAAGCATCTTAAGTTTCACTTCCACACACCCCCTCCCCACACCCCGAGAACTGGGCCATCTGTTATTATTATTTGTGCATACTGTATATGTCATATTTTCTGCGCAGAGATATAAATATAAATATAAATATAAAAGACAGTCAATGCAAACACACCTGTTTGTACTCTTTTATTCCCTCACCCAATGAGAATCGATAAGGAATCTGATCGATAAGCAAAATCGATAATGGAATAGGAATAGTTAAATTCTTATCAATTCCCATCCCTATTCATTAATTATAGGATATTGAAATGGATATTAATGTACATGTTCACACAGTTTTCAGCTTTTCCTCATGGTTTGGGCTTTTAGACTGTATCATATCTTGCAACTCTACAGATTGGTTAAGGATTAGAGTTTGTTTTTGTCAGAAATGTGTAGCTCTAGACCAGTCCATGTTTGCCAGTGGTCATCTGATGCCAACTTTGCCCATTTAAGTGAAGAGTCAAAAAGCCTGGGGTGATGAAACACATTCATTTCAGTTGTAAGACTTTGTTGAACTGTAGGGAAGGTACGGTGGCCCAGAGGTGCAACAGGCCAAAAAATTATCCACTAGACGAAAAAAATTATCTACTACAAGAAAAAAAAGAAAACAGCCCAAAAAAATTATCCAGTATAAGAAAAAAAAAAAGAGAACAGCCTAAAAAAATTATCCACTAGATGAAAAAAATTATCTACTACAAGAAAAAAAAAGAGAACAGCCTAAAAAAATTATCCACTAGATGAAAAAAATTATCTACTTCAAGAAAAAAAAGAGAACAGCCTAAAAAAATTATCCACTATAAGAAAAAAAAGAGAACAGCCTAAAAAAAATTATCCACTACATGAAAAAAATTATCTACTACAAGAAAAAAAAAAGAGAACAGCCTAAAAAAAATATCCACTAGATGAAAAAAATTATCTACTACAAGAAAAAAAAGAGAACAGCCCAAAAAAAATTATCCACTGTAAGAAAAAAAAGAGAACAGCCTAAAATAAATTATCCACTAGATGAAAAAAAAAATCCCCTATAAGAAAAAAAAGAGACCAGCCAAAAAAATTATCCACTAAAAGAAAAAAAAAGAGAACAGGCAAAAAAAATTATCTACAAGCCCAAAAAATTATTCACTATAAGAAAAAAAAAAGAACAGGTGAAAAAATTTATCTATGAGAAAAAAAAGAGAGCAGCCCAAAAAAATATCCACTATAAGAAAAAAAAAAACATCATCCACCTTTTCAATTACGGGGGCGCTGTTTACCCGAAAGGTGTCTTGCTTTAAAATTAAGACCACCACAAAAAATAAAAGGATAGGCTGAAAAATTTTAAGGCTTTCGGCTAATGTGGCTAATGCTAAGGAAGTACCCCACCGGAAGTGGAGGTCGTGCGCTAAAAAATAAAGTTATTTTAAAATATAGATATTTCCATTAATATAGTTTGCAAAGCAGTTAAATGATTAAATACGGTTCCAGTGTCTGCTCAAGGTTAGGCATGGGCGTTAAATGGTTAAGGTTAGGGTTAGGGTATGGTTGGGGTTAGTTTTCAGTGGTAAATGGCCCTTGTGTGCACTGTGTGAAGGTTTGTTGCTAAGCTAATGCTAACGCGAAAAGTTGACGGCAACTTTGTGTTATTTTATTTTGAGAGGAGGAGAAGAGGAGCTTCCTGTGGAGCTCCACTATCATGGCATTGCCCATTTGTTTGCAGGTAGACCTCTCCTCCTCAACTCAGACGGAGTGTCTTCACTAACACTAGATCAAGAAGGACATTTTGTGGAGATAAAGATGTGTGCCGTGGTACCGCAGTGCCTCGGCACCTGGCAACGAGCTGAGCTGTGGTACCGAGCCATGGTATGCGGTACGTCGCGGCACCAGCCGAGGTGCCACGGCACCTCGCGGCATCAACCGTGGTGCCGCGGTACCTCGCGGCACCAGCCGTGGTGCCACGGCACCAGGTGTCGGTGCCGCAATATGCACTTGCTGTCTCTCAACAAAAGGGCGATGCCATGATAGTGGAGCTCCACAGGAAGCTCCTCTTCTCCTCCTCTCAAAATAAAATAATTTTAGAACTTCTTGTAGCGAATATTCATCAAAAATGATATTGAATGTCAGGCAGTTGAACAATTCAACACCGTAATCACAAAATTGTTTACTCGCACTGGTAGTTCACAAAGTTGCCGTCAACTTTTCGCGTTAGCATTAGCTTAGCAACAAACCTTCACACAGTGCACACAAGGGCCATTTACCACTGAAAACTAACCCCAACCATACCCTAACCCTAACCTTAACCATTTAACGCCCATGCCTAACCTTGAGCAGACACTGGAACCGTATTTAATCATTTAACTGCTTTGCAAACTATATTAATGGAAATATCTATATTTTAAAATAACTTTATTTTTTAGCGCACGACATCCACTTCCGGTGGGGTACTTCCTTAGCATTAGCCACATTATCCGAAAGCCTTAAAATTTTTCAGCCTATCCTTTTATTTTTTGTGGTGGCCTTAATTTTAAAGCAAGACACCTTTCGGGTAAACAGCGCCCCCGTAATTGAAAAGGTGGATGATGTTTTTTTTTTTCTTATATTGGATATTTTTTTGGGCTGCTCTCTTTTTTTTCTCATAGATAAATTTTTTCACCTGTTCTTTTTTTTTTTTCTTATAGTGAATAATTTTTTGGGCTTGTAGATAATTTTTTTTGCCTGTTCTCTTTTTTTTCTTTTAGTGGATAATTTTTTTGGCTGGTCTCTTTTTTTTCTTATTGGGGATTTTTTTTTTCATCTAGTGGATAATTTATTTTAGGCTGTTCTCTTTTTTTTTCTTACAGTGGATAATTTTTTTTGGGCTGTTCTCTTTTTTTTCTTGTAGTAGATAATTTTTTTCATCTAGTGGATATTTTTTTTAGGTTGTTCTCTTTTTTTTTCCTTATTGTGGATAATTTTTTGGGGCTGTTTTTCTCTTTTTTTTTCTTGTAGTAGATAATTTTTTTCATCTCGTGGATAATTTTTTTAGGCTGTTCTCTTTTTTCTTGGAGTAGATAATTTTTTTCATCTCGTGGATAATTTTTTTTAGGCTGTTCTCTTTTTTCTTGGAGTAGATAATTTTTTTCATCTAGTGGATAATTTTTTTAGGCTGTTCTCTTTTTTTTCTTATAGTAGATAATTTTTTTCATCTAGTGGATAATTTTTTGGCCTGTTGCACCTCTGGGCCACCGTAGGAAGGATATTCTGACCATGCTACAAAGTACACAGTGATACTTTATTAATCCCCATAGGGAAACTCACTGTCCATCAACTGAAAGAAAAAAAAAAATACAAGTAATCGGTGAATTATTTACACACAGCCTATCTTCTGTTTAGTCTCCTGTCTGTTTTCAACCGACTGAGGTGTTGTACAGTCTGATAGCAGCAGGGAGTGGGAGTGGGGGGGTGGGGTGAGGATGTGTCTTCTACTGCAGCAGCTTCTCTAGTTGCTTAGAATGTATGTTGAGATTTCCTCCACACTATTCTGTGTGCGTTTCCCCATCCCAGTCCCCAGTGAATCCAGCTGCCCTCCAAACACTGAGCCAATTCTCTTTGTCAGTTAAAGATCAGCCCACTTTCCACCACTGACCAGTAAAAAGTGCAGCATTTTAGTGCAGATGTAATAAATAAATAAATAAATAAATAAACACAAGAGCCCCCTTAGATTCAACAGCCTACAGGTCATTGTTTTCACAACTTACAAAAAAAAAAAACAAACAAACAAACAAACACACACACACACACACACACACACACAGAGTGAGTGTCAGAATGGGTGTAACCAGTTTCTTTTACGCTGTCTTCATTTGTAATTGACGTGTACATCCAGAACCTTCCCTGCAATCAAACTGTCACCAGGGAGCTGTCGGTGACCCGGTCATGTATATCTGTGTTTGAGTGGGCGTGTGTGTGTTTACTTATTTATGTTTATCTGCTTGTGCTTGGTTTAAATCATTAAAGTGCACACATTTACCTGTGTATAACGATATGTTTAGGGAGTCTGTTTGTGCACAGAAGTGTTTATTGTCTCCTTTGACCCTGAGGATGAAGTGGATCTGGGTGGGGGAGTGCTGCTATTGATTTCTCTTCACACACAGGGTTAATCTGAGCTTCTGCTTGTGTGGAGTGTGGAGTATGAGTGTGTGTGTGTGTTTTCATGGTCACACAGGCCATTAAAGAAAAAGAAAGTTGATCATTTTGGACCAAAAACTCGAAGTTACAAAGCTACCTTCATTGTGTTTTACACACTTGAACTCAATAAAATTCAACCCCAGTTTGACCAAACTCAAGAAGTGAGTTATTTTGCTTGTAACAAATTGGGTATTTTGGGATTACACTGGTCTACCTTTATGTATTTATTTAGAAATTATTTGTCTTAGAGATAAAATGTGTTAAATCTTAAATACTTTAATAAGATGAAAACAAATGACAAAAGTACTGGTGAGTAGATGATTTCATATGGACATATTATTAAGATAAGATAAGATAAGATAAGATAAGATAAGATAAGATATACTTTATTAATCCTCCAAGGGGGAAATTCAAGTGTGTATGCATCAATACAATATAAAAATGAGATAAAAATATAAACAATATTAACAAGTTTGTTAAAGTGGCTAAAGTAAAAAAAAAAAAAAAAAAAAAAAAAAAGCAATAATAATAATGATAAAGTAGCAAGTGTGCTGTCGGTGATTTTTTTTTTTTTTTACTTTATTACACACATATGTTGGTTTATGTACATTTATAACATATATTTATAAATCTACTACAAAGAACCTGAAAGTGAATGTATTATAATGTTCAGACAGTGTTTTTAAGTACATCTATCACTCTGAGACAAAGATTCCTTTTGAGTAAAACCCATTCTCTCGTTCATTTTCAGAATTTCACAATTTGACCAAATACTGGATTTTGGAAAGTACAGCCAACCAGCATTTTTGACGTAATTTTCTTTATTAGTGACTCAAAGTTGGTAAAGTTTCACTACTGGAGGAATTTTACTTGTAGACCAGAGTTATCATTTTAATACTTTTAATAATATACAAACACCTTTCAACAAACACATCTAGGCTTGATAACTTACAGGGTTCCGACAGGTCTCTACAAGTTAAATTTAAGACTTTTTAAGATGTTTTTAAGACTACTTAGAACAGAATTTAATGCCCATTTCACAGCTATAGTGCCTAAAAATTTGTGACTCTTTGAATTTAGGAGAATGTATTTATTTACTCCAATGCCTTGATTCCCACTGTTCAATCATTTCTCACCGGCGGATGCAAAGTTAATAATTGGTTCCTAATTTCATAATAAATTGTCAGGATGGAATGAGTGGAACTGAGTAAAATAACATTACCTTCTTTGCAGTTTGGACATTTAACAGATACATTTAAACACAATACAGCTAACAAGTTTATGGCAAAATAACTTCTAACCCTCCACATCAAATTTAATACCTTTTAAAGACATTTTTAAGGTATTAAATGCAGATTTGTAAATTCAAGACGTTTTAATACCCCATGGAAACCCTGTATTAGTCGTTTTTTTACATGTTTAGTTCAAAGAAGCGTCATCTCAGAAAACAAAATAAAAACAAAACAAAACAGTAACACTTTATAATACTATGAAGCATTAGCTAAGCATTAACAAATACTGAATTCATTACTTATAAAGCATATTTCTGACATAAATACTCATTAGTATATGGTTTATCAGCACAGTTATAATGGTTTTTACAAATCATTCGTAATCATTCATCATTCAATCATGCAGTTTGTTTAATAATCCCAAGAGCTTTGTCTTTCCTTTGTTAGAATAACAGACTTTTGTGAGTCTTTAGGCATTGCCAACCTTTAAATGTCATTTGTAAATGTTTTATATGGCATAGATAGTCCACACTTTAGATGAGCTCACATTATATACTTAATTAATGAGTAGTAAGTGCTTTATAACTACCTGAAATAATGAATTCCTTTATTAATAACTGTTTATAGGACATCTATTGGAAAATAAATGTGTGACTTAGTATAAAATACACATTAACATATTCATGACCTGTTAGTACATGTCTGAATAGTGTATGTGCGAGCATGAATGCACATCATGACTTGTTTGTAAGTGATGCAATACTAAATGTTGAAATGCTGAATCCATAATTTCTAAAGTATGAAAACACAATCATTAAGCACATTGTAGATGAGCTTATTAATGATGAGTAAAACCATTATAACTGTGCTTATAAACCATATATTAATGAGTATTCATGTCAGACATATGCTTTATAAATAATGAATTTAGTATTTGTTAATCCATAACTAATGTGCTTATTAATAATGAGTAAAACATTTACAACTGTGCTTATAAACCATATATTAATCATGTCAGAAATATGCTTTATAAATAATGAATTCAGTATTTATTAATGCTTAACTAATGCTTCATAGTGTGTACTTATTATAAAGTGTTACCAACAAAACATTTTAAAGTAATCCATAATTTCTTGAAGTGTCACCTGTGAAATTATTTTTCTTATCACCACCTTTAGTTTATTCTTGTGGTTGTATGTGCATTTGTTTATGTACAGTTTTGTTAAGTCAACAGTGATCGGTAAATATATACCTGTATTATGTGTACAACATCAAGAAAGAATTAATTAAACTAGTGTTAAATGCATAAAATATGAGCTATCCTTAACCCATAAAGACCCAGTGTTACTTTGTGGCGGTTCCCAAATATATATCACAATTTATTATTACATAATCCTCTGTATTTTACATTTTTCAATGAACATCAGGTATTTTCCTATATTTAATTTTCTGATGTTCGTAAAACCTCAGATTAAAGTTGAGGTTTATTATATCAAAAACAAAGAAAACTGAGGAAAAAATGACTTTTTCAGCAAAGTACATCATTTACTGAACATAAAAACAAGTGTCTCCATCCACTGTCATTGATCCAACTCAATGTTGTAGAAGATGACAGTGTTTCCATGTTAACTACGGAGCCTCTGAACGTCCAAATGGGTCATATCTGATGACCATGAAAAGATGACAAACTGCATTTTACACCAATTATTTACATGTATTGATAGGATTAGTAGATCAGAAGTTATTAAAGATTTCAGATCATTTAATAGTTATTATTATTATTTTTTTTGTCGGTGGCTATTTGGGTCTTTATGGGTTAAAGGAAAAGTCCAGTGATACAAAAGGTACATAAGCAACATGCAGAATGAATACAATCAAAGGAAAAAACAAAATAAAGAAATAATGGCATAACAAAAACAAATAAGAAAAACAAGACGACCAAATGAGTATATGAATACAAACTTTGGATTAAATTGAGTTGGACCACTTTCTTCTCCACAACTCCTTTAAACTACATAATCTCCTCAGTATAGGTCAAGTGAAGCAGCCTCTTATTAGTATTAATTCTTGAGAAATGAATAGACCAGGTGACATTTCAGTCTGCCCACTAAAGGGGTATGCAGAGGACATTGCTCTTGTCATTGCACATTTAAAAAAATATTGCTTGATGTCTCCGAGGCCTCGAAAACATGGAAATGTGCATCACATACCAATGTTTCATCGCGGTTTAGGAAGGAAGTGGTGATCAATCTCTCTCACTTCTCTTTGGAAAAAGTTCAGGGAAGATTCATAGTGACGAGGCTCGTGCCCAGTTTTCTCACTCAGGGTAAAAATCAGTATGCCTCTTTACCCCTGTACAGCACAATAGCAGCAGTGGTCAGGGCAATCCATACCTGGCGTAGTGAAACTGAATCGAAGCCAACACTGGTGTGGGTTTTTTTTTGGCTGACATGTCCAAGGCTTTGACTGACTGAATCATATTAAATGAATGCAGCTCATCCTGTTTGTATAGCTAGTTTTATCAAAGAAAAGAGACAGAGGGTGATGGTATATATGTCTCTTGGACTGATGTGCTTCCAGGTTTTCCACAAGGAGGAGTAATTTCCAGACATTTGTTTCTTTTACACATGCCAACCTGAAGCACAATGTTCAAGGATAGACTGGACACTGGCCGTGAATATGATATAGGACTGACACCAACGATTTCTTTTATGAATATCTTGGAAGACGCCATGAATCACAACTCTAAGAGGGTGGATACGTGGACAGCAGAACCCGCTTCAACTCTTTGACCCTATATGGAGTTAGAAGTGTTATCAATAAGCTTTAAAGTACCTCTGCTAACACACAGCATTCATTTTGAGGAGGCAGTGAAGAGGGAGAAACTCTGAAACGCTGTATTTTGTATCACACAATACAAATTCATATTGATTTTAATTTTCCAATCAGATGAATATAGCAGCAAACCAGTTAATATCAAAATAACAAGTGGTGATTATAAAAAAGAATGAAATAGGGTTATGAGAATAATGCATAGGATTTTGTTGACGCATATTTGGGCGCTTCTATGAAACTGGTTCCTAAAAACATGACAGAGGGGTTAAAAATTCCAACCAGATGTAGACTAATGTTATGAAGCAAGTTTGGAAGCACTTTGGGTCTATTTTAAAAATAAATATTTACTGAGATAAAAGACACAATTTTTCAGATAAAACTCATTTTTCTATTATTTTCATACAAAAATTTGCATGTAACATGGTTAAAAAGGACACGAAAATTATACGCTACTATTTTTCAAACATCTTTTTATTCTCTCACAGGTACATTTTGGGAATCAAAGTAAATATGCAAGGCAGAGCGCTTCACAAAAAATTACCATTGTTGCAAAATCACGAGCGATTTATTTGTGTTTAACTGGGCAGGTTCTGCATGTAATGCCAGTGGACACAATGGGTTACATGCAAAACATGGAATGAGACATGAGAAAAACCCACAAATCCGGATTACAAAAACCACTCGGATCGAAAAATTTAACACAGTGTCTTTATTTATAGCGCTATATAAGATCATTTCAAGCCATGTTTTCCAGATCAAATGCACTGACACCTTGGTAGCTTTTCCTGTTCCAATTTTGGTCCTATTTTTCGCCCCAATATTTTTTATTAAAAACTCATTAATTTTGGGATGGTTCAGAGCAAGAGTATAATTTCTATTGTATTTATCTGAGGTCATCTTTAGGTACATCCTGGGGGAAATATGTCTAAATTTCTTTTTTATTATTGGGTCTAAAAACTCAGTTTCATAGAAGCACCCATACAAAAAAAAACAAAAAAAAAACAGAAAGCACAGACAATATCTGGCTGGATTGCCTTTAGCTTTAATAACAGGATGCTTTCTCCATGGCATTGCTTATGCCATGCAATGCAATGTCACAATCACTGTTACAACATTTGTTTTCATTCACAGTTGCATTACTTTTTCTGCAAAGTCTGGAATTGCTTATGGGAGAGTTGGACCACTGTGTAAAGTCTTCATCACATCCAAAAGATTGTCAATGCGGTTCAGGTCTGGACTCTGTGGTGGCCAATCCATGTGTGAAATGATGTCTCATGCTCCCTGAACCACTCTTTCACAATTTGATCCTGATGAATCCTGGCATTCTCATCTTGGAATTCGTTTGTGTCATCAGGTAAGACAAAAACCCACTGATGTTCATAACTGGTCATTCAGTATATTCAAGTTCAGCTGATCACATTTTATAGACACATAATGTTGGTGAACCTAGACCTGACCCCAGATCATAACACAGCCCCCACAGGCTTGTACTATAAGCACCAGGCATGATGGGTAATCACTTCACCCATCTCTCTTCTCACAATGATACATCCATTACTGTGGAACAGGGTCAACCTGGACTCATCAGACCGCATGACCTTTTTCCATTGAAACACACAGTGTTTATGCTTTCTATCAAACTAATGGTTGTTTAAGAAATAAGAATCAACTCACTGCATCAGCTAGAGTTAAACAAGTTGTTGCAGCTGAAACATATTATCCAGTGCATTAGTTCTCCAGTGGAAGGCTCTTACCTATTTGTAAATTACTGATTAATCCAGGAAGTGATTTATTTTTGCTCAGCAGAGTGTTATGTTCTTTTTGTTGTGAACTGAAAAATGTTCCGAACGAAAAAACAAAGTGTAAATTTATTGCAAACTATAAACTTTAAGGTAAAAAAATCTATATTAACCCTTTCATGCATAGTGGTCACTACGGCGGACACCTATTCTCCAGCAGTTCTCTTGTATGTTCATGGGTTTAGGTGTTTTAGTTCCATGTCCTCCTGAGACCCACAGCAATGCATTTTTGTCCTCTGTAGGAGATGAAAGTTTGACAGTTTCACTAAAAGAAATGCTGTTCATTGCAAAGGACATTCCATTAAAAAATAAATAAATGAAAATAATTTTTAAAATGTATCTGAAAAAAATATTGCATTATGCAGTTTCCAATCAAGATGACTAATGTAAAATGACTTTAATGTAAAAAAAACAAAAAAAAAAACAAAAATGTTCACTTTCCTGGGTCTTAGGAGGATATCAACCAACACAGTGGACGCTCATGCATCATCTACACTGACATTCAGACCATGACTTTAACTTTGCTGTTCTTGATAAACCTGATCTGCACTAACATGTTTGAGTGTAAATCAAATGCTAATTTTCTCAAACATTTTTTTTTTTTTGCGTATTATCTCCATAACTATTACAATATGATAAAATGTGTGAAAACATGAGATTAGCTGCATTAAAAATATATATACAGGGTGGGGAAGCAAAATTTACAATATTTTGAGGCAGGGATTGAAAGACAGTGTATGACCGATTAGTTTATTGAAAGTCATGAGAATTTATTTGCTACAAGAAAATGTACATAATAGAAAATGTTTCTATTCTATGTGTCCTCCTTCTTTCTCAATAACTGCCTTCACACGCTTCCTGAAACTTGCGCAAGTGTTCCTCAAATATTCGGGTGACAACTTCTCCCATTCTTCTTTAATAGTATCTTCCAGACTTTCTCGTAATAGTTTTGCTCATAGTCATTCTCTTCTTTACATTATAAACAGTCTTTATGGACACTCCAACTATTTTTGAAATCTCCTTTGGTGTGACGAGTGCATTCAGCAAATCACACACTCTTTGACGTTTGCTTTCCTGATTACTCATATGGGCAAAAGTTTCTGAAAAGGTATGGATAATAGTGTTAGGTATGATTATGACATCAATATATGTTTGGTTTCAAAACAACTGACGTAGTGTCTGCTGAGAAAAAACAACTAAATGTTCATTGTAAATTTTGCTTCCCCACCCTGTATATATTTCATAGTTTTCACACAGTATATCACTTTATGATGATGGGTTTTAAATATATGTTTCTTTGATTCAAAAATCAAATGCATGCTGTCCAGCTGAGTGGACATTTTTGTAACTCTGTGAAAAATAGATTCATAAAAAAAATTAAATCGCATTGTTTTTTTTCATGCCTAAATAGGAATAAAAACAGTCAAGGAAAAAAATCTTGATAAGGGTTCTCATAATTCATGCATGAAAGGGTTAAAAATACTTTCCTTAGAGTTATTCACTGGCGTCATCAGTGATATCCATCAACTCTAGTTCAACATATGCAAACTCTAGTAAAATAAAACTAAACGAGCAATTTTTAAAAGTTAGTTTTATGTCCATTTTAACAGTTATCTAGTTAGCAATAAAGTTTTTAAAAACGTATAATTAAAATAAAGTCATGTCTGAGAGTGATGTTTTAACATTTTCAATGATAAGCAAGATGAAGTTGAATTTACATACACTTCATCATTTGTATGTTTTCATTTTACAACAAATTAATTATACTTTTAATGTTCATTTTTAATGTTAATCTATAACAGGGGTTCCCAAAGTGGAGATGCCGGCGGGGAGTTGCGATATGATTTTCAGGAACTTTTTACTGTGATTCTTGAGGCGGTTACAACAGATTAAAGACAGTAGTGGTATAGTGTAGAAAGGACAACAGGATTTATTTTTACTTTGAAAGTGTAAAGGTATCATCAGTACTACACAATTAACAGCTCAACAGGTAACAGGTTTCAGCCTACAGGTTTGACTAATGGTGTCACATTAATAAAGATAAAAATAATCATAAAAAGGCCAATAAACATACCCCCCCCCCCCCCCCCCCCCCCCCCCGAACCCCTGCACATAAAACAGAATACAATGAGTAAAATGTTAAGTACCCACAATGCAATGCAGCAAATATTCCACAATATCATAGCGTGACTTCTGTGCACACATTTTTCCTTTATGTTTCAGTCACTTCATGGATAGTGGGGGTCGTCAGTCTCTGGTACCATTATTCTGGGGGTTGTGAGTTTAAAAGTTTGGAAACCCCTGATCTACAGCATGGGAAAAAAAAACTGAGAATTTCTGTATTAATGTATTGAATGTGTGTTAGATTACGTTCAGTGTTTTTACACAACAATATAATGTGCAACGTATCCATACAAATAATCATCAGAAAAAATGACTTTTTTTTAAACTTCTCATTAACATTAATTTTAATTTTCATGGTTTCTTAAGCTTTTTAGCGATGCATGCTGTACATTTTTAATTTTAACACAAGTTTTTTGGCAAAGGAAGATGCCAAACAATGACACACATGGCTGAAAATGTGATGTGTTTCCAGGAGCGAGAACCTGAAAGAAAACTGCTCCAGTCATCTTCACCATCACCCTTGAGTCTACCCTTGAAGTCTTTAATAATATGATACTTTAGGTTTGAAACTTCTCTTCAGTATAGTGAAGGAAAGTTCAAGTAACAGTGCACCAGGAATCTTCAGGTAAGTTTTCATCAGATAACTTTAAGGTAAACAGGAGTAACCTGTGTGCAACTATTCAGTAACATATACATTTGTGTTTATATGTGTGTGTATTTATATCCATTATTTATGACAAGGTTCCATTTGGGGTTTTCAAAGATTCAGGACTTGCTTTAAGTAGACAGAAAACACTTACAAGCAAAGTAAAATAAATCTTATTTTTTAAATGTGTGTGTATGGGTTGCTACTTTGAGTCTGTTAAAGCAAATGAGTGTTATCTAGGTATTTTTTCTGAATGTAGATCACTGAGCTAAACAGGGATAACAGTGCCGGTATTCCACATCATACATCACAACACAATCTCAATTACCCGCACTAGTGGGCATAATATGAATGGTGAATTTATGCAAGCATCCTTAATGCACTATTACTGTTACTATTACCACCCCTGCTCCTGTGTAGATACAGTAGTTGTGTATCTGCATTGGTATGTGTGTGTGTGCATGTTATGTGTGAATGCTTGTACTTAAAAGTTTTGAGAAAATTCAGCTCCTCTTGCATCAAGGTTGAATTACAATGAGATTTGCTGTGAGGGGGAAAATGTTTTGTTACGAATGTTGTCTCCCTTGATGTGCAGCTGAGCAGACCACTGAATCTACTGAGGAGAAATTCAATGTCACAACCAAACAAAAGACAACAACATTTCTACGTCAGAGCAAACAAGAACCCAGAGGAAAAGAGAACAAAAGAAAAAAGGAAGAAAAAAAGAAGAAAATGCAAGTGCCAAACTCAGAGAGAATGGACACCCTTCCTCTTGAGTCATTTAATCCTCTTGATTGTTTGTAGAACAAAAGGGAAACAAGGGTGAAAAGTTTGTTTAAACTGTTTCTCTGAAGCTAAACCAATCTTAGGAGAAAAGAAATGTGGAAAAAATGACACAGTTGGAGGCAGCCTCTTGAATGATGACCCTCTTATAACCACTCTTGAGATGTGGAGCAAGCTATTCTCCTTCATTCTGGCACTCTCACAACCTTGGTTTAGTCAAAAGATGGCACTAGCACCACACCTCTACACCTTGGCCTTTTCTTTATCAGCCATAGAAAGAGAGGGGAAACAGATGAAAACGAAGGCTTGGGGTGGGGAAAGGACACACCAAGAGAAGATATGAGGAGGAGAGAAAAAAAAAAAAAGAAAAACCATGAGAGAGACAGACAAAGAAACGTGTGTGTTGTTGCGTAAGAGCCTGATTTAGAATGTAGTATAATTGATTTAGAATAGCAGAATGAGCTAAACCTGGGCTCATTGCTCACGCAGGGGGTAGGAACTAATCTTCCACTGCCGGTGGGAAGAGAGGGATCATTTTACACTGCCGCTCCCTCCTGGAATCCTTCCTAAAAATCGGAAGTGACTCAAACTCCTCATCTAGAATATAGTCAAAGCAGTGGAGCGAGGAAATGCATTCCTACTGGACATAAATGCTGTCACCGTCACTTAGTGTGTTTGTGACTTTGCTGCTTTGCTACAATGGAGGTGAGCAGAAGAGGTGGAGAAGATGCATATGTGAGAGCTGATTGGTGCTGATTGTTTCCTCATTGGAACTTACAGGCAATTTCTAAACACAAAGTGGCAATCACAGAAGCTGCTGAGTGACATCCTGATCAACTGTCGGCCCTTTTCTCCACATCTAGGACAAACTTTTGGTCTTCGATCGATGTATTGAGATGAGTCTATTGTTGTCAAGATCAAACCCATGCAGTTCATTTGAGTGAGACAAAAGTGGCATACTGATTGAGTTATAAATGAGTTATAAATCTTTGGCTGTGGTTTCACTCTATTATCCACACATCCACACAATCAAGGGGATTTTTAAAAAGTCTCCTTGATTATGTAGAAAACTGGCTGAAGCCATTCATTTGACAGATTATTGGTTGAATTTTCCAGGGTTTGAACCACTCTTGTTAAGCCTGAATGTTTCGCCATCGCCTAGTCCTCCTTTGCCCGACCATTGCCAAGTCACACAGATGTCTCTTCATTAGCGACTTACATCTACACCCACTGCTGAACAAACCTCTGTTTGTCATCATCAGCGGGCCATTGTCTTGTCTTGTTGTAGCAGCCAAGCCCCCACTTTTCCCTTTTTTGCTGCCTGTATCAGTAGTTTCTTTAGTGGGTGTTTCTTCCATCCTTGTCTGTCCTCTCTTTCTCAGAGTACTCCACCCAAGTGAATTTCCTTGCAGTTGTCTGCTTGAGCCTGTTAGTCTCACCTCTACACAAAACCTGTTACTCTCAGTTCAGTGCTTGGGCAGACAACTCTGCCCAGTCAAAAGCTGCATCCACTGTGTTATACTGCCCATGGCTCAGTTACACTTATGTCTACTCACTACCTCAAGTTCATGCACAACACTAAGATCAGATTTTTATGAAATGAAATGCATTGACTCTGCGGTGACTCTGCTTCAGTGATGATCTGGAACATCTGGGCATTCTTGACACAGACAGTCCATCACAAATCCTCCAGACATGAGCAACTGAAGGGAGCAGACCAGCAGAGTCACCTGCTTTGAAATATAGAATTTACTGTATTATATATGAGACTATGTGTAGAGACAAGCCTTATGGTCATGCAAATGTACATAACTTTCTCATATACATGCACAAAATTCAGCAGCAGTCAAGATGCAAACAGACAAACATCTGGCAAAGTGCTGTGTAGTGATTTGATACAAAGGAAATGCACAATGTGAGACTATATGTAGTGACATGCATGTCACATTTCCCTTGTCTTCATGCAAGCATGCATGACCTTCACGGCTATACACAGAAATTCAGCAGCCTGCTTAATGCAAGCACATGAACATCTGGCAAGCCACCATAAAAGTAACTTCATACAAACCAAATATATTGTGTGAGGGTATATGTACTGACAAGAATGTCACTCCTCCTTTGAATTCATGCATGCATACATAACCTTTGCAACTGGATGCAAGGGAAACGCAGCAGGCTGAATACAACCAGACGAACATCTGCCAAGAAAACATTAGGTAACTCGATATGAAAGAAAAATATTACATGAGAGAGTGAGGTTATTGTTTCATTAATTTGTTAAGAAAACAGACTGAGGAACACCCTGAGTGATGCTTCGCTATCATGAAGACTGAAAATTTGCTTTATGGACCATTTACCTCCCCTGAGGAAACAATAAATAGGCTTAAGGATAAATCTGAGCAGCATTGAACAGGGGGTAAACAGGCAAAGATGAACACTCTTAACCATATCTCTGTAAAGCACATGCTATTGAAAGGGTAAAATATCCCAAAACTAATCTGGAGAGGATGGTGAATAAACCAAGTGATGGTAATTTCAATGAACTGTTATTTGGGCAATATGAATATACAAAAAATTGACTGACAAATAACTGCCACAAACCACAACCACTTTCACTTTGTAACGCCTCTACAAGCAACATCCAATAGTGTTCAGGTGTGACAAGCAACAACCATCAACACTCCAAACTTATAAAGACACAGTGCCCAGTAGATGGCCCCTGCTGGATTAGCCAGGGATATGCAGTAGTGTTGGCATTGTTTTACTGTATATAGCCAGACGTATCTCCATATGTTATTAGCTTTGTGCCAGTGCTATAAATAGGTCTAGCACCTTCCACTATCATTCTAGAATACAATTAGATTTACCTGGCTCATTTGCAAAACAGCATTTGGACTGAAGATATTTTGATGGAAGATGTGTAAAGTCTGGTTTTGACCAGCTCTATATGTAAAGTGTCATGAGATAACTTTTGTTATGATTATATAAATAAAATGTAATTGATTGATGCATGCATGAGCAGTTGCTTCATGACTTTTAAGCAACTAAATCCTTCCAAAAGAAAAACCAAAAGAGACTTGTATCTTTGTCAAAACTTTCCATTTTCAGTGTGTGTTGCAACTTGGAGGTTGTTTTTCTTGAACAAAACGAGGGAGACTCAAAGATACAATACACTGAGCAGTAGGAAGAAGGGGAATTTGAACACCACTGCTACTGTGGAACAGAAACATTCACTGTCTTTCCAACAGAGTACTTCCGGCAAGCCAGACTGGTTGTGACGCCAATCTGGTACCAGTTGGTGTGAGAAGGACCAAAAAGACGTTGGGGATAGAAGGTGTAGCTTTGGAAACTTGGCTTTCATGGTTGACAGGGGAAGGAGCTTTGAATGAGGAGTTTCCTGGAGACAAGAAATGAGGTAAAGTATAAAGACACAAAATCAGACGATGACGTGGAGGTGAATAAGTGATGATTTTTGTCATGGATGAGTCAGGTGGTGTGTATGTCATAATGTAGGCTGCATTAAGTGCACTAGTTGGAGTAGGACCATGGACTGTAAAAAAGATGGATATCCCACTGTTTAAAAAATGAAGCCAATATCCAGTGAGCTGCCATGTTGCCTGTGTGAATTTGGATCATGGATTTGGAGTCTGCCCAGTGACGATGAGGGAATGTCATGCTACTCACTAGATGCCAGTCTTATTGGCTCCTGCTTGTGCACCTGACGGACTTGGGACCACGCCATTACAGCTGTCACCCATTTTTATACCATCAAACAATCATTCATTCATTTTCTGAACCCGCTTTATCCTCACTAGGGTCACGAGGGTCGCTTGGAGCCTATCCCAGCTACATAGGGGTGAAGGCGAGGTACACCCTGGATATGTTGCCAGTTCATCGCAGGGCTGACATATAGAGACAAACAATCACTCTCACATTCACACCTATGGGCAATTTAGATTAACCAATTAACCTATTAGTGCATGTCTTTGGATGGTGGGAGGAAGCTGGAGTACAAACAATTTAATAAAATAAACAAAGTACAAAGATGACAATGTTGATTAAGAGGCTATGTTGTCTTAAACCAGATGTAGATCAACAATATACACATAATACACATGGACGTAACCAGAAGAACATCGCCTAAAAGCTAAAAGACCAGTGGTTCCAGGCACAACAAATCCGGCCCTTCGCACGTATTCTAGCTTATTTTGGCGTGAATCCAGCTGATGTCATCATGTCAGTGCATGTGCTGATGTCAGCATACCAACTGCCTCTATATATGTGGCAAGTTTTAAGTAAATTGAAACAAAATTGATGCTTTTATAGACATTAGAAATTTCACCCATTATAAGTAAATGCAGAAAAAATATTTTAAAAATTTATGAAAAATTTGAATTTTGACCAACTTTTCCCAAAATGTAATCATGTGTTGTGGGTCACTGGCAATCTATGATCCAAATTTGGTATAAATTCAACCAATACTTTTGCTGCTACAGACATGAAATTTTGCCCATTATAAGGAAATGGAAAAAACAAAGATTTAAAAAAATTCATTAAAAATTTTAGTTTTGATCTACGTTCCTCAAAATGTAATGACATCTATTCTGGGTCACTGGCAATCTATAAACCCAATTTTGTATGACTTCAACCAATAGTTTTGCTGCTACAGGGATTTGAAATTTCTCCCCTTACAAGTGAATGGAAAAAAAATAAGATTTTAAAAATTCATAAAAAAATTTTAACTTTGACCTACTCTTCCCAAAATGTAATCGGATCTATTCTAGGTCACACAAATTGAACTATAAATGATACCCCTTGCCTCTCCTTTTGGGGGTGGGATAATAAAAATCAGAAAACAGAGCAGAATCCAGACAGCAACCTCTTAAATGTGCAAATATTGAAAACAAGCTAACAGTCTGAAACCAGCGTGAATAATTGAATAAAACAACAGACCAAGGCGACAAACCTTGCACTAAGCGAACACTAAGCAGGTCCTACTTAGACTCATTTAAAGAGCTGAACAAGTGGAAAAACGAAGCACACATTATGAAGGGATGGTTAAGAAATTTGTCTTATTGTTGCACAAATCTACATGGTGAAATCTACCAAGATTTCAAAATCACATTGTTGAAGTTTAGTGGATATTTACTGTCATTTTTACTTTGGAGATTGAAATATATTACCTTCTGATTTGAAGAGTTCTTACATTGTTCATTTATGTACAGTCGAGTAAAGCAAACTGAAGTTGTGAATTACTGAAGTTACTGAAGTTAAAGGGGCTTGTGACTAGTTCTGGCTGATTTGCCGATAAGCTCATTATCTATTTATCCGGTTTAGTCGGTTGAATCATGTTGTAGTAAGTCACTATGAGTATTCTAGACATAGACAACATGGCACCGGTACTTTCCAAGACCGACGGATTTTAGCTTGGAGGTCAATGTGATCAGGAGACAATATATTAAGAAGTTGAGTGAGACAAATAAAGTAGCATCTGTTTTTGTGAAGGTAATAATGACTGTTTAATGAGTGTGATAATGATAATCTAATTTGACGACGCATTCATTTGTGACTGCAGGGACATCTCTGTCTTTTTCCTTTATCGGTTCTTTTCTTCTGTGTCTTGTTGTGGGAGTTTCTGCTACTTTTTCATGGGTGCATTTCCTCTTGTTTTGTCTCTACACCAAAGGACTCAGGTTTAATTTTCTTCATTTCGGGTGACTCTCTACTTTTACAACCAGTCTGTTCTCTTTCACTGTTTGACTCATTGTCGTCTTCTCTTTGACAGTGAAATCACTGAACCCACTTGGTACCTCATCTTGAATTCACTCTTTTAATTCTGCCTTCACAAAATTTCGTCTCTTGTATTTTCTCATTTCTTGAACACCTGGTTTCGCGACAAAATAGGTCTTTTGATTCAACTTGAAGGCTTGGAACTGTTTAACTCCATTTACTCTGAGGCAGCTACAAGTACAAAGATCTGTACTTTTAAGAACCTCTACAACACCCTTTTACCCTCTGCTTAAATAGTCGAGTTCAAGGAAATACATGCATTTACCCCAAGTTTTTAAACTCTATTTCACTTCACTTTGTGTTTATTTGTTCAAGCATGTTTTTCACACATTCAGTCTTTTTTCTTTTCTTTTCTTCATTGTCTGTGTATCCCCCTTTCTCTCTATCACCACACTATAATCTAATTTATTTTCTTAACAGTTGTATTTCGCATAATGTTTTGAAAGCAATTATTTTTAAAGTGTGTGAGCTATTGTTTCCATTACTTAACATTTATATAAGGGCATGTACTAAAAGTGCAGGTCAGCCTAGCCATAAATTGAAATTCAGCATTGGTTCTCTGATCAAGCAGGAGGTCAGACATACAGTACATTTCTGTAGTTGTTTGTGAACTTCCCATCCTCATTGTCTTTATGGGAGACACTGATCGATGTGCTGCTCTAGCAGACTGTGACAAGGTTAGGATCTCTGCTCCCTGGGTGTATGTGTGTGTGATGAACCCAACTGTTGATTGTGCGAGTGTGTACTCATTTATGTACTTGTGTGTGTATGCGGGTGCACAAGTAGGAAGAAATTAGTGATAGGCGATTCACGACCAAATCGATTAAAACACTCAATTTGTGAATGCAACTGAATCGATTCAGCAGCAGTTTGCTAATATTTAGTTTATTATCACATAAACTAGTCAGAAAGTTAAGACAGAGGTGGAAGTGCTGTGTGATGCACAATGCAGCAGGTAGTCTCTACTGCAAGATCTCCGATTGTATCGCGAGACTGGGCCGAGTTGGGCCACGTAGAGCCAAGTCGCTGAATTGATTCTGAATCGTTCACAAATCGCTGAATGTTCACAAATCGCGGAATCGTTCACAAATCGCTGAATCATTCATGAATCCATGACTCGGTGAATCGCTCACAAATCACAGACTCAGTGAATTGTTTTGCAAATCGCTGAGTCTATTGAACTGCTGAACAAGACTAGATACCCCTAACGTAAGAAGACAGAACAGAAGTCATATTAGATCATGAACAAACAAGGCAAATGTAGCGATCTGAAGTTAACTATTTTTTTAATGTTTAAAATAGTAAAGTTTAATTACAAGAAAGCACACAAATAAAATGTAAACACACAGAGCCCAAAGTTGTTTAAGCAACATAAAGTAGATAGATAGATAGATAGATAGATAGATAGATAGATAGATAGATAGATAGATAGATAGATAGATAGATAGATAGATAGATAGATAGATAGATAGATAGATAGATAGATAGATAGATAGATAGATAGATAGATAGATAGATAGATAGATAGAAAGTCAAAGGCATACTAAATACAGTTAACTATTGACAAAGTAGTACTACATTGATATACTAGTGGAAAATCTTTATTAAGTTTTGTAATTTTCGAATTACATTATTCATTGAAGGACAGAAAATACAGACATTAAGTGTTAGACCTATTGTCACTTCTTGTCAAGTAGTGTAATGGATTAAGCCTACACTTGGCAATTTGGCACCACCAGTTTGCAATCAATGCCCACTCAATGTTTATTTATTTTTTTTAAATTGGTGAATCAAATTAATCAATTCAGAATTGATTCGCAACAGATGAATCAACCAAAAGAATCGAGTTAGTAAAAAGAATGGGACTCCCCATCACTAGAAGGAATCGTGGGATGTCAACATGACTGTGAGGAACGCATGAAGCATATTATTTGAAAAACACCATAGTATTATTTTTTTTGTGTATATTTTCTTTGTGCTTGTAGACAACGTAACTGTCAAAATAATGATTCCACCATCCAATTTCCTGATGCTCTAGCAGTGAACTGAGTCAATAATAATGACAATTCAGAGTCCAGTGGTGTTTTACTGTGTGAACACTCACACACACAAGCACAAACTGTCATACATCTGCTTTCTCAGTTTGAACTAGCTATATTGATTGCTCAGCTATTGAAACTCCTGTTAGGAGGTTGTCATATTTTTTTTTAGCTCATTGCTTCCTGACAGCTCAAAAACAGTTGAGTATTTTTTTTTTCTCTCCTTTCAGTGGAGGTGAACGTACACATTTACTGAAATAGACACTCGGACAAACACATTTTTGGAGTGTTTATTGACATGTTCAGTTTCATATCTGTAATGTTTTTTTCACCTGCTCATTCTGTAGATTTTGAAGACCATTTATTGAGTCTAGAAAAGGTCTATAACACAGGTGTCAAACATGCGGCCCGGGGGCCAAAACCGGCCTGCCAAAGGGTCCAATCTGGCCCCGAGGATGAATTTGTGAAATACAAAAATTACACTGACAATATTAACAATCAAGGATGTTGAAATCATTTTAGGTCAATTCAATCTAAAGTGGATTAGATTAGTAAAATATTATCATAACAACCTATAAATAATGAAAACTGCTAATTTTCCTCTTTGTTTTAGTATAAAAAAATAAAATTAGAAAAAAAAAAAGTTACATTTACAGACTATCCTTTCACAAAAAATATGAATATCCTGAACAAATATGAACAATGTGAAATGTCTTAAGAGAAATATGTGGAATTTTAACAATATTCTGCCTGTCACTAAATGTTTAAGTTGTGATGCACACGTATAAAGGATCAACTTAGGCGTAATATTGCTAACATTGCACTTTTTTTCTTAAGAATTTTCAGGTTGTTCATATTTGTGTAAGTACGGTTGGTAGGTGTAAAATTTTCATCATGGAATTTTACTTTTTTCACTCAAAAACAGAGACAAAAACTTTGGAGTTGACATTATTTATCAGTTCTTATCCTATTATTTATATCATTTTACTGGTCTGGCCCACTTTATATCATATTAGGCTGTATGTGGCCCCTGAACTAAAATGAGTTTGACACCCCTGGTCTATAAAAATGAGTACTTAATAAATGCACAGAACACTTGACAAGGAACTGGAAAGATGCATTACCTGGTATAATACATTTCTCACTATACGGGGCCATGTAATGACTGGTGTGTGGGTATGAGTGTGTGTGTGTATGATTTGTTTGTGTAAGTGTGGAATCAACATGTGATTCATTAGTTTGAACATTTATTGAGCAACAACAGACACAACAGAAAATATGAAATCTGAATGAATTAGAAACACAAACATAAAGGCCTTGAATATGTGATGTATGTGCAGCAGATAAATGGATTGAGAGGGTGTGTGTGTGTGTGTGTGTGTGTGTGTGTGTGTGTGTGTGTGGGTGTGTTTGTGTTTGTTTGTTTGTTAGACGTTGACCCCTAGGCGTCCTCTTGTCATCTTCTTGATTTGCTTTGATGTCCAGTGTTTTGGTTCTGTTCACTGTGGATCCAACTGGAACCAGCAGAAAACCCACAGATGGAGGTTGTTCTTGTAGAACTCCATGGTGACCCCAGAGATCATGTGGAGAAAGAACCCACCCACATCCATCAGCTGCTGCTGCCGTGGTGGTAGTTCCAGACCACTGTTACTGCCTTCACAGAAACCACAGGGGTTCTTTCTACATATGATCTCTAGGTTTTTTAGTGTGAATATTCATCATAATAATATAGATGTTGTGTTATTTGATTGTTTTAATTCTTTCCTATATTCAGTTAATGAAAACAAACATGAAAAATAAACACAGTGGTACTAAGTCATAGTTATTTCAAGGTTTTCTATCTTTAAAGGAGTGATTTTTTTGCTTTTTTAAATGGAATTATGCATTTTAAAACATTTCCCTGTGGTCTACATGAACTGTAAATGCAATACTTGGGTCTGAATTCTTCATTAATTCAACTCCACAGGTCCATCTTCAATCCTATTTCTGAGTAGTTTTTTTATTTATTTATTTCTCTTATTTGTTTATTTGTCTCAAACTTTAAAGGAAAAAAGAACTAAAAAACAATAAAAGCAAGAAGTCAATTACATATGCACCCATCAATGGTCATTAATCACAGAAAAAGTAAGGAAATACAATAAATTTAACATAAATGTACATATGAATCAACTCATAAACACATTGAGAAGGGACAGAAAGAAACAAAGGCTTATCTAATCCTGCCCCTTCCATACTTTCAGTGTCAGATTCATAACCAAATATATTTCCTTCATCAGCTATTTATCACATTCAATTAGGAAACAAGGAATAACTAGTCATAGTACCTTTGTATTGGTTGTATCACCATTGCGCAACCATTCTGCCAGAAATAAAAATGAACAAATAGCAAATGACACCTATAAAAGTCATTTTGAGCGCTGGCCCTTTAAATGCACCACCCCCTCCAGGTTGTTAGCTGTGCTGCTCTGTCCCGTTCAACCAACAACTGAACATTTTAGGTAATCGGTTCGAACTTTGGACATATTTTCAGTATGGACTACAACCGCTGCTGCTGACAAACAATTATGTCATACTCTGAGAAATGTTCATCAGATGTTTTGACCTTATATGTGCAAATGTCGTAATGTAACTAGTTATAGACGTAACAAATTGAGCAGGAATTAAAACAGGTTGTAGAAATCACATGATTTTTGCTAAAATGAACATAAATACAGCTTTGCAGCACCTGGAGGGTTCAAATTCAAACTTAACCCTTTCATGCATTAATTGTGAGAACCTTAGCCAAGATTTTTTTCTTCAGTGTTTTTATTCCTCCTTAGGCATGAAAAAAACAATGCAATCGAGTTTTTTTTTTTTTTCTAAGGAGTTCCAAAAATATCCATGCATTTAATTTTTGAAGTACAGAAACATGCGTTTAAAACCCAATATCAGAGAGGGATTTGAAAACAATGAAATAAAAACATTTTTAAGGCTGCTAATCTAATGTCTTCTGAAATTTTAGCATATTCTAATGCTAGTAATTACTCACTTCATGGAGATAATATGCAAAAAAAAAAAAAAAAAACAACACAAAAAACCTTCTTGTCTAACAAATAATTGATTTACACTAAAAAATGTTAGTGCAGATCAGGCTTATCAAGAACAGCAAAGTTAGAGTAATGGTATGAATGTCAGGGTATGAGATGGTGCGTAAGTGTCCACTGTGTTGGCTGATATGGAACTAAAACAACAAAACCCATTATTATACAAGAGAAGAGCTGGGGAATAACTGTCCACTGGAGTGACCTATGCATGAAAGGGTTAATGAACTATTAGGGTCCAAATACACAAATAAATGTACCAAAGACTAATGAAAGTGGGTTTAGCAAAATATGACCCCTTTAATACTCGATGGGCCTGTTTTTCAATGGGTTCAGGTACTTTGCAGGCCACAGCTTATAATGGTCTTGTTGACTGCATAAAAGATAATGAGATAATGACATCTTGTTCTGTGTCAAAAATGTGTAGAGTTTAAGGATTTTGGAATGTATGATGAAGTTTTCATGACAAAAACTGGAAAGTCATGATGAAATGGTTGTTGGTGTAGGATACACTGTATAAAATCTCTGAATAGTTTCACATAAATTTTCTGGGGAATTCCTCTGAGTGTGTAATGTGGACACTCATTCAGTATCTGTGTGTACCTTCTCCAGGGAGTTTGTCTTGTCGCTGCTTCAGTCCAGAATCAGTGGAGACCAGAGATCCTCTTGAGTCCACATGATGAACCGAGCTGACACCAGGAGTGGAGCTGTGAGGAGAGAAAACACAAAATATTATAGCAGGACTTAGGTTTATGGTGGTGGAATGTAAAGAAAAGTACACACACATAAGTAAGGTTTTGAATGAGTGGGAGGTTTTCTTTGTAGCAGTGTATTTTCACAGTCCTTTGTGAGTAAAGCATCTAATTAAAAAAATATAAAATGCATAAAATGGCATTAAAGTAAATCTGGCTACCTTTGTGATATACTTCATCTGAAAAATATTTATGTCAGTTTTATTTTCGGGCACAGTACATGACCTCTGATAACACATACTGAGATCAATACATATTTTCAGGTGTTATTTGCCTGATAATTCAACTTAACCCTTTCATGCACAGTGGTCACCACAGTGGACAGCTGTTCTATTTATTTATTTTGTATTATTTATCAGTGTATTTAATAGGGATCATGCATATTTATCCAATCCAACTTTATTTGTAAAGCACTTTAAAACAGCTGCAGTGGACCAAAGTGCTGTACAGAAGAATAATTAAAACCAAAATAGAAGAATAAAGAATTTGTTGTTTTCTTTCCATATCAGCCGACACAGTGGACGCTTATGCACCATCCCATAATACACTGACATTCATACCATTAATGTAACTTTGCTGTTTAAGCAAAGTTACATGCTAATGCTAATTGTTATTAGATTGTAATTAACAGTTTTGTTTTGTTTGTTTGTTTGTTTATAATTTTTTTTTTTTTGCATATTATATCCATGTAGGTATGTTAAAATGTGAGAAAATATCAGATTAGCAGCATCAAAAATGTTTTTATTTCATCGTTTTCTCACAGTAAATAAGTAAACACATGATTCTTTGCGTCTAAAATTAACATTGTTTTCAGCTGAGAGGACTTTTTTGAAAAATAGGTTTGTGAAAAATCAATTGCATTATTTTTTTTTTTTTCATGCTTAAAGAGGAATGAAAACACTGAGGAAAAAAATCTTGATTAAAGTTCTTATAATTCATGCATGAAAGGGTTAATGTTGGTTATGACGGCAGATCAGTTCACATCACATCACGCAGAAAGACAGAGGTCATCACAAAAAGCAGCGATTTACCTGAATATTATAATTTTGTAGTAATGCAGTTCAGAGAATCTACTTCATTGATTCACAGTTAGTGACAGTAAAGTTAACTAAAGTTCAGCAGCTTTGATCCAAACCCACCACAGAGTTCTGCTCTGATGATGCATCCCCATGTTCCCACTGGCTTTGTCTGAGTTTTGTCCTCCTGCTGAGGCTGACGCTGCCTGTCTCCATACACCAGTACCAGCACAGAACTATTTTTCTATTTGAATATACATGCGATGCTTCACTGTTCTGTGGATTTTTGTGTGTTTTTGTGGTTACAACGATGACAAAACCAACTTAAAGTAGCTACTTTGGTTTCTATGTTAACAGAGACAGCCAGCTTTGAATCCTAAATCCACTTCTAGATGAAAACATTGCTGTTTCTACATAAGTTTAGGTAAAGGTGGATCAGCAGCTGATCAGAAGAGCTAATCATAAGCACACAATGTTAGCTTCGCATTATCCTCGACGGCTGTAGTCTCGCAGCCAGGGATTCACTATACAGAGGAGTTTAGCAACAAATCTGCAATTATACCAAAACAAAAGCAGAAATAACAAAGCACACGCCGACTTACAGTCCATAGTGAAACGAAGTGAACACAGTGAAAGGTTGGGAATGAAATGTGGAGGAGTCACACTACCAAAAGCTTGTTCTAACTTTCTGAAATGTACAGTAATGTATTGTACAGTGCAATTGTGGAATTTGCTGCCAGAGAATGTTGTACTGACAGAGGGTAAAATGGGTTTTAAGATTTTGTTAAACAGCATTTTATGGAATGTGAGATTTTGTAGTTGTTTGTGAGGCAGAGGTTGGAGGATGTGATTTCAGTTGCTTTTCGGGTTACTTTTCAAATATGTTTTCTTTTAGTTTTGTTTATTGCTGGCTGGTGTCTGAGTGTGTTTTTGTTGATGTAAATTGGGATTTTTCTTTATTTTTTAATGGACTACTTGAAGAATAGTGGCAACTTTGCTGCAGCTAAAAGTGGCTCCAAATAAATGATAATACAAAAAAAAAATGTTAAGAAATAGTAGATAATAGAATAAAAATGCATTTGAACCATTTGTTCCTCAACTATTCTTCCATTGGATGCGTAAATGAAAAAGTCTTCTCCTCACAGCTCTAAAAACTTCTAGACACGGTGCCACATTTATCCTGGTCTCCGATCTGACGACCACTCATGGGCCTGTCAAACGTGACACTCCCTCTGGCGTGCACTGTCGACTGTGAAACTTTGCTGACTTTTGAGATGCACGAAATGCTATGAAGCACACTACTGGAAAGGAGGAAGTGGGAAATACATGATCAGCCTTCTTTAAAAATCGGAGTAATTTTCCCATAGTGCATGCATGAAAGGCATAAAAACAAAACGACAGTTGGAACAAGAATAACATGTCTATTTGGATTAACCCTTTCATGCATAGCGGTCAGTACAGTGGACAGCTATTTGAAGCTAATTATACTTTTCTTTTTCTATTGTTCAGACAAGGTATAGTTTTTAGATGTTACCTGCTTGACAGTAAAATCAAGCAGGTCTTTTGTCTGAACAAAACAAAAAAGAAAAGTGTAATTACATTAACAGAAGACAAAATTAACATCATTAGAGCGATTCTCCAGCTGTTCTCTTATATATTCATGGGTTTTGTTGTTTTAGTTGCATATCAGCCAACACAGTGGACACTTATGTACCATCCCATACACTGTAATTCATACTGTTACTGTAACTATGCCGTTCTTGTCATGACGTGTTTTAGTGTAAATCAACAAACAAAACAGGTTTTTTTTTGTTTTTGTTTTACATATTGTCTCCATGAAGTGAATAATAACTTGTATTAGAGTATGTTAAAATGTGGGAAAACATCTGATTAGCAGCATTAAAAATGTTTTCATTGCATAGATTTTCATATCACCTTCTGATATTAGGTTTTAAATGCATGTTTCTTTGCTTCAAAAATTAAATGCATGGTGTCCGACTGAGTAATCATTTTTGTAACTCCTTAAAAAAAAAAAAAAAAAAAAAACTAGAAAAGCACTCGGAGATCGTAGACCTCCACCAAAGCAAATCAGTAACCCCACCCCCCTCGATCACCACCAAAATTTTATCATTTGTTCCTTGTGCCAGTATCAACATTTCCGGAAAATTTCATCCAAATCCATCCATAACTTTTTGAGTTATCTTGCTAACAACCAGACAAACAAACAAACCCTGATGAAAACATAACCTGCGCTGTTCCTTGGCGGAGGTAAAAAAAAAACTTGATTGCATTGTTTTTTTTCATGCCTAAAGAAGAATAAAAACACTCAGGAAAAATATCTTGACTAAGGTTCTCATAATTCATGCATGAAAGGGTTAATATGGTGTCTTTTCTCTCCATTGTGGTACAGAAATATCACCAGATTTTTTCTCAGAAAGGAAAAATATTTCTCAACCCAGGATATTTTTTTTTTGCACCATCCGAGTTAAAGATCTTTTCGGCCAATCTTTCCTCTAATAATAAAATACAGTGGTTCCATGATCTCACCATTTCACCCCTTTTTTCTGGCTCTTGGCTTATTCAATGCATTTGTGGTGGTACTTACACACATGGCTAATCCAAATAACATCTTCAGCTCTTTCAACACCAAGAAAATTGTTCATGCGCGCTTTTAAAACCAGTTCATCAGGATTACATCTCCATAAACTGCAAACATGACTTCATTTTGCATATAAATACACAATTAAAACAAACATGATCCAGGGATTTCACATCATTCCAGCAGCTTGTAGCATTAGTTGGTAAATGATGCAATATGTAACAGTCACTACATCAGCAAAGTATGAAAGGAATTGCAGACGATCATCACGGGCTATAAATTAAATGTTCATCTCTTTTACCCGTGGCTGCAGAGATCAGCGGAGAACATGTCAAAATGTCCGTGTTAGAGATTTAAATGCAGAACAAAAGAACAAAGCAAAAGCATTACTGTGTCAAACACCTCGCATTTCTGCATCTGGAAACTAGCAGTTACTATGGTGACAGAGTTGGCGAGGTAATAACGATAACATCTGCCGATTACACTGATTATGATGAAGCTGAGTTTAGTGGGAAAGTGGAAAAGGATGGAGATGGCAATGACATTGTGGTAATTATATTTACCTAATGTTGATAACTCTACATGAGCCTTATTATTGATTTTTGCCCGCTTCCTCTCTTGGTGTGTGTTATGTAGAGACTTGCCCGATGACATAAGAGCTTTACATATATTATAAAGGGTGAACTTTCTCATCAGAGGCTAAATGACCACCCTCTCAGACAAAACATGACGGTAAAATAACATTAAGCATGCTTACCTCATTGTTCATGGCCCAGAAGGTTTGACTGATTTGACCGCTCAAGGACATTCTTTTGTCTAAGGTAATGTAGTTATAAATCATTCTGTTGTGACACACATGCACACAAACAAAGTCATGGTCAAATTCGCTATACATTGGGGATATTGAAAGCTTTATGTGATTATGCAAAACCTTAACCCTCATGTCGCATTAACTCTAACCTAAAGTGACTTATATTAGTAAAATAAAATAAATGATTCAATTTGAAAAGAAGATACTGTACTGTATTTTTGTTGCGTTGTGTGGAATACAACAGAGACAAACAAAAATGAAGCAGCAAAAGTTTGTCTAAAAGGAGAATAACTCAAAAAAGCAAATTCTTATTTGGAAATCACACGTTCCAAATAACAATAATATTTATTTTCTCTTTGAGTACCATTAGAGTCACAATTCACTGTCAAAACCTCTTGTTCAGAAAATCCCTCTTTGTTTCTGTCATTTCTTTGTTTATTCTCTGAAGTAGAACTCTTTCTGTAGGGAAAGTACTCTTTTCTGGCAGACTACAAACTGAATAGCGAACAAAACCTAATGAATAATGTTTGAGTGGTGAATGTTTTTTTCTATCGCTCTTAAATGGAGTGTTGGCTTCCCACTGTCTTTATGTAATGCCATTAGTTCTTTGATATGGGCTATAGAGTGAATATGAAGAGGAGAGTGTGTGGAGAGATGACTTTGACAGAGTGTTATGAGCTGATATTCATATCAGAGGACAAAGGGACTCGCATACTTTCGGAGAAAGTCTCTGCATGCTCGGAAAGCAAACTTGCATTTTATAAGTTTGAGGAATCATATACAGTTACCATATTGTACTATCTGGAAATGTGTTTCATGCATCAATAACAGCATTTTAGTTGAGATGGTATTGTGGATCTGTTACTTAAAATAGGGAAATTAAATGACCTGATGGAAAGGAGTCACAACTCAGTATGAAACAGTCCAAATTTACTACTTAAAATTTACTTAGGGGGTCAAATGAGTGGCCATTTTTGTCAAAAAAAAAAAAAAAAAAGTTGTAAGAAATGCATAGAACTGTGTTGAAATAATGCTAATACATTTGTGCACAGACTACTGGTATTATTTGACAGTGGAAGCTATATTTTCAGAAATATTGGATTTTGAATAGCACGTGTATGTGAAAACTTTTGCTGGTGGACGGACGTGACATTACCCATGATGATCTGGTTAGTACCAGTACTTTATTAGTAATAACCTTATATACTTACTATTGATAATTATCCTCTTATTCATAAATGTTAGCACTGTGGATCTAAAACAATAACAGCTGACACAAAAACACAAAATGTGGCAGTGGACGGATGTGACATGGTTGTTACAGATCCCATCATACTGATGCTCGGCAGCCATGTCACCGTTTACACTAATGATCCCTGTGCAAAAACTAGGATCATAATTATTTATTGTATATTTTATCATCATACTAAAGAGTAAATAACAATATAGAATTGTTATTTCTTTATAAAAATGCTTATTATTAGAAAACTGTTGATTTAAGAAGTGATGTGTGACATTCTTCATGTATGTATCGGTGTAACATAAGCAGGATGGATCAGCACCATACTCCATACTGCAACCTGTAAAAATAAAACGTGATATGTAGTGTAGAATCTTGTAAGAAAAAACTGGGGAATCTGAAAGAAGAGAATATTTGTTTTTCAGGTAAATTCAGTTAAAATATAACTTGGCCATTTGTGACATGAAAATGTAGCATTAATTGTGATGAAATTGGACATTTTTGACCTGAAAACATAGTTCATATGACCATCAACATGTTGAACAGAACTGAAATCCTGTAAATTTGCATAACTTGCATTTACCAACACAAAGTTCCTTTGTGGATTCACTTATATTGATTTCTTATGCACAAAGACATAAATAAGACCTCTAAGCAAATTTTAGCTGAAACACAATTACAGGCACATGTGTAATGATGGAACTGAAATATAACCTCCAGTTCCTAGATCAGGGGTGTCAAACATGTGGCCCGGGGGCCAAATGCGGCCCGCCAAAGGTTCCAATCTGGCCCAGTGGATGAATTTGCAAAGTGAAAAAAATTACACTAAGGATATTAACAATCATGGGTGTCAAATTTACATTTATAAACTATCCTTACAATAAATGTGAATAAGCTGAACAATTATGAACA
The DNA here is from genome assembly GCF_902148855.1 of Sphaeramia orbicularis. Classification (NCBI taxonomy): domain Eukaryota; kingdom Metazoa; phylum Chordata; class Actinopteri; order Kurtiformes; family Apogonidae; genus Sphaeramia; species Sphaeramia orbicularis. The sequence goes on along the minus strand of NC_043969.1, from coordinate 19,953,031 downwards.
ACCTGAAATGTTTTAAGAAAAAATAGTTCAACTTTTATCAAAATAATAGATTCACTGTGATCTGCAAGTTGTGTTAATGATAAGCTGAGACATATTGTTGTAGAAATGGTTCTTATTTTAGTTCCAAACTCTAAAATTTTAACAATATTATACCAGTCACAAAATGTTTGTGTAACATTGTGTGTAATGTGCATGTATAAATGATAAGTTGAGGCATAATATTGTTAAAATTGCACATGGTTGTTCAGGTCATTCATATTTTCATAATGCAATTTGACTTTTTTCACATTAAAACAAAGTGGAAAAAATTTAGATTATTAGGTAAAGGTTATTATGCATATTATTGCACTGGTCCGGACCACTTCAGATCACATTGGCCCCAGAACTAAAATGAGTTTGACACCCCTGTCCTAGATCTTTATTAAATCGAAGTTAAATTAATTATTAAATTACAGAATAAGGACAGGAAAAGGATGATCAAATGCTTCATTAAATCACACAAAAAAGAAAAATTCAGCAATAACAAAATTGTTAATAGAAGGGCACAGTGAATTAGCAAATTTCAAAGCTTAAAACGCAGATAAGATAATTAAGAACTAAAAACTGAATTTGCAAGCTAAATGGCAACAATGCTGGTTTTTTCAGCTTATTAATAGAAAACTATGACACCTCTGAGCAATCTCCCTAAACTAAAAAAGTCAAAAACACTCTAAAAGCAGAATAATAGTGTGTAGAAGTACCATGCTTCTCTTTACAACTGTCATTATGCACCTAATTAGGAGTAATCTGCAGTCTTTATCACCTCCACAGGAAGGAATCTACTGTTCATACAGACAGAGTGTTTATCAATAACACGATTCAGCACATTAAAATGGTTAAAAGTTATATTTAAAAGGCAGTTTATGGGGTGTCTGTCTTAAAAAAAAAAAACCAAAACATGATACCCTGCATAATCATAATGCTTTTTTTGCCTGTCAAGTTCATGTGGTCACTTAGTGCTTCCAGTTCAACAACATGTATGTTAGATTTAACGCAAATTCTACCATTCTGCTGTTAGAACGCTGGACAAGACAAGCAGGAAAAAAAAAAAAAAAAGTAGTGTGAGATACTCCCTGGTAAAATGTCCAAGTAAAAGAGGATACACAAGCAAAGGTGTTAGAAAAATGGGCAATGATGACTGGGAGTACAGTTGGTGTCAGCTGCTGCCTTATCGGTACAGACAGCTGCCTGTCAGCCAGCTGAGCCCATAAAAAAAAGAAAGAAAAAAAAAAAAAAAAAAGATTTAACGAAAATTCTCAATCACCAAAAGGTGTGAAAGGTATTGTTTGTACAGTAAAAGCAGCACCTGAGAAATAAAGTCAGATTCGCATACATTAATCCATCCAGACGACTGTAATATTCATATAAGGCTGTAATCTATCAGTCATTGGTAATGATTCATGCTGTATGTAGCTGTATCTGATAGCTTGTTTTGTTAATTCTTTAAAATTAAAGAAGGAATACAAAATTGTAACTTGGGAAACAAAACATTACATTGAAACTATTTATTTTGACATGATAGAATATGTGTAGGTACTTACACTCTGTTGGAAAAGTCCTGTCACTGAGGCTTTTTTCCATATTCCCAATCATAGTGGATGGTGCAGTCCTTTCACCACAACTGTCACAGATCTGAAATGTTTCAGTGTGACTCCAGACCTCCATATTATATGTTCTTTTTTGTGATCAAATTTTATTTTCATTTTCATTTCCATTTAAAAAACTAAGTCCAACAGAGATATTTCAGGGGATACAGTATTACTGGAATGGATTCTCAGAGCAAGAATAAAAACAGTGGGCCCAAGACATGAGAATGTGTCATGGGATACTATAGAACATATCGTATGTTCTTGTTGTTTTGAGCTGATGCAAATGTGAAATGAGATAAATTTATGTTCATTTAACCCTATAACGTCAAACGTATCATATTTGATACATGAGTTTTGAAGCCCTCTACATGATCAGCGTGATATTTTTTTTTCTTGAAAAACCTGATGTATACAAATAGACACATGCAATACACAGATAATCCACCAGGGGGAGAAATTCATTCACTAGAGGCCTTTCCAGTGACACTACAAGATTGTCATTAATGAGGAAGGAGGCAGAACTTTGCCAGTTTTGCAAAGGAATTAACTATTTGTTAGACATGTTTGTGTTATATTATGTTTTTGTTTGTTCAAAAATAATATTTGAGCACTGAGACCTGATGTATCAAATATGATACAAAATTGAAACTCATACATGATAACTGATATTTGAAAAAAAAAAAAAAAGGGGTTCAGAAGGACCAATAAAGTCTCCAGTTTCAAAGAATTGGAATTTTCAGTCAATGATTTCGTGGTTCAGGCTTTACAGGGTTAATAGTCATTCAGCTCCATGATCTGATGCTAACATTACACAAATATTCGATGAAAACTGTTAAGAATTTGGCATTAGCTGTCCATGACCCCTGTGAAGTTTCACTTTAAACTCAAATTCGTCTGTCACTTTACTGCTGTCTTTTTATTGATTAATTTATTCTCTCTATCCCCAGCTGCTTATAGACACATTGTATGTTTATAGTTATATTTTCTATATTTTTTATATTTTTCCAGTATGTTCTTTATGGCACCATGGGCCTTAGAGTTCTGTAATTTTCTGTATGTGCTGATCATATGTCTGAATCCATAAAGCCAACATGGTGATGACTAAAGTACACATTTGTTGCTTCAAAACAACAACAGCAACTAAAAAAACAATGTGTGACATTATGATACCTCTATTCAAAGCCAAGTTAAATAAGGTAAATAAGTAAAAATCTGTAAAAATGTGTTAAAAGAAATATGGATGCAAAGTGATTTAAACAGGATTCATGTGTTTTCATTCTGAGATTGGAAAGCTAATTCTTTCTTTTCTTTTCTTTTCTTTTCTTTTCTTTTCTTTTCTTTTCTTTTCTTTTCTTTTAACTTGTCTTGTCCGGCATCCTAACAGCGGAATGGTAGTCTGGCTGCCTTTTGGTGCAGAACAAATTTGCTTTGCCAAGGGTAACTTCATGAAGTATATGAAGCTCCCCTTGATATTCTACTGTGTTTATTATGAGCTTTGTTGAACTACATTTTGATTTGGACAGCTAATTCTAATCTCATTTGTTTAGCTTTTATTTACTCGTCTGTGTTTGATGATGTCTCACCTAGCTACTTGCAGAATTCTTGCTTCCTGTTTTTTGTACTGAGAGCACTGAAAAAGACCCCTCCCACTCAAATCTGTTGTCTTTAGCAATTTTTTTTTATGTTTCACACTGGTGTTTTACAGGTTCAAGAGTTGTCTCTTTCATGAAATAAAAACTGTTTTGTCAAAATTGTTTTAAATCTTCCCAAAGGGCATAGTTTGCAGCCAGAAACCAAGACCTGCAGTACCTAACAAGTATACTTGATGCATAGTTGAAAACAATTTATGCTTATTTTCATGATTGACACTCTCTCAGACCTGACCAATAAATTATAGTGATGCTGTGAATTTCTCTGCCGTTTCTTTTGGGAAATAACATCAAAAAGTAGGTAATTTGATCTAGACAGTATATTTAGCTGTCAGAAAATGTATTATATTTTGTATATGGCTGATTTGTCATGTGGAATAAATGTCTACTTTGCACTGCTAATTGCTTTTCTTTATTACATCTCTTTATTTTCCCCACCCACTCCACCCTTTGGACTTAATAATTCTAATAAGAATCTATTATGAACAATAGCATAGAATAATAAGTGGCATGCAAATGAGTATTATGTCATTAACAAATGACATATGAAATGAAAATTTAATTGATCCCACCGATGAAATCTATTAAATCAATGTCTATGGTTTATAACGGATGCTATTTCACTGAATCTGTTAAAAAATATAACACTTGTGACTATAACTAATTTTACTTTTAAAACTAGAACAGCACTCGGAGAGTGCAGACCTCCGCCAAGGCAGATCAGTCATGTGCACCCCACCACCACCACCACCACCGATCACCACCAAAATTTAATCATTTTTTCCTTGTGCCAGGATCAACATTTCTTGCAATTTTCATCCAAATCCGTCCATAACTTTTTGAGTTATCTTGCTAACAAACAAACAAACAAACAAACAAACAAACAAACAAACAAAGCAAAGTGATTACAATACAAAAAGGCATACAAAGGTATTGTCAGATGGGTATGTAAACATACACTGTATCAACATTAAAGGCATAGCAGTAATCACAGCTGCTTTGGTCTGTCTTCACAGGATCCATTCAGTTACCATTATGTCAGCTACATTTTGCATTGAACACTGTACTTACACATTAAATACAAACCAATGAACTTAAAGCCTTAAAGTATGCATCTACATGTGCAACACACACTATCTTATTCTACACACAGCAGATGTAGACATGGTAGATTAAAGAGAAACATACCTGCTGTGTAACACGTGTGAATTAAAAGTGAGGCTGAAACCCTTCCACTGTTAGCACAGCATGTGTTTATGCACATTACTTTATGCATCTTGCTTCTGTTTCTAGAGGCACTGAAAATGGGCTTTTGATTTAAGCATTCTGTTGAATGTTGAATGTAGTAAGGGCTACCATCACAACTTGTTAGATGAAGAGTTAAGTGTAGTAAAACACTGCCAAGAGAGCAGTATGCATTTCTTATAAGTAGTAGTTAATATATGCTATGTTACTTTGACCGCCTTCAACTTTCTACTCTCTACTTCTAGTGCGTCTTGTGTAACCAGCTGATTCGGATGAGGAAAGTGAGTGGCAGTGGACCGCTCACAGTGAAGCACTGACTGTGAGGTAAGTCAGGTGGCAGGAGGCTAATAAGGTCCTGTTAGAAACCAGAGGGCTGATTGTTGAACTCTGAATGCCCTGACCTTTTATTTTACACTTTAAAAAGCTTTCATTAGAGTGAAGACGTGTAGGTGTGCGTGTGTGTGTTTTGTGCACAGACATGTGTTATTGTGCCGTAAATGTACACTGTATGATTGACAAGCATGGGAGTGTGTGTATATGGCTTATTACTGATTAGGTCTGAAGAGTTCGTTGGATCAAACATTTAGCTGAATCAACAACTCCTGATTTCATCACACACACACACACACACACACACACACACACACACACACACACACACACACACACACACACTAGCTCTATCTTCTTTTGTGTCTTGGTTCCATTCCAGAAATATATTATTATTATTATTATTATTATTATTATTATTATTATTATTATTATTATTTTGTGCTTAATAGGTATATTACGTCCCTACTGCATCTGTTTTTTTGTGCATGCACCCATGATCTGATGCCATTTGCAACAGACGTGATGGATCAGATGCTGTAATTTATGGGAATCATTTAACACAACATCTGTTGTTTTTAAAATTAAACAGTTGGACATCACCAACTGAACAGTCCATTTGTTTAGATTAGTACTTGATCACAAATGTGTTTCTTTTGTAAGTTAATTTAACATTAGTGTCATAAGTATTTTAAATGGAAGGACAGAAAGTTTCAATAAAGGGCTACACTGAAGCTAAGTTTGTAGTTCCTGAGGGAATATTTGTCACAGGCACAGTGCTACAGTCTGTTACATCACAAAAAATTACCACATGCCAATTTTTGGCAACACAAATGACCAAAGTGACAGTCAATATACAGAACAGCATGAAAATAGCGATAAGACACATTATGCAAAAAAAAAAAAACAAACAAAAAAAACAAAACATGTATAGATTACACATTGCTTCTGCAAACAGTTGGAGGTGTACCATGGTGTGTATTGAAATTGCTCAACATGATTATGATCTGTAATATTTTCCATATTTGTCTTTGTGCTGTGGAATCTAAAAGCTGGAGCAGCATGTACAATAGCTAATGCCTGCAATAACTGTTCACAAAACTGAGCAGACAAAGATTGTTACTGGTGTTACTTTTGCATCATTAAGCTAATGACGGCTTTACAAAAGAAAACCTGAGAGAGTTTGATTCACAGCTAGATAAATATATAATGATTAAATAAATCTTCGGAGGCAATCCAGATGATGAACTTACATTAAATAGTTTTTCAGGTAATCATCATTATTTCTCTATTACCAGCTGTGTAACAATAGTGATATCTTTTACATCATATGTTTCTGATGTATTTGTTTTTGCTCCCTAATGAAGGCACCACATCACTGGCACAGACAGCTCTAATAAGCTGCAAAGGCAGTAACGGTAAAAAAAAGAAAAGAAAAAAGCAAAACAAAAAAACCCCACATTTGTCTCAGAATTGAACAAACCTTCAGTAATGTGTCTCTAAAAAACTCTGACCTGTTAGATAAATGGATGTGAAGTACAGCACCAACACAGTTAGTTTTACTCTATTGTGTGTAACATGTATCACTGTAACCCATAAAGACCCAAATATCCACTGGCGTCCAAAACCATCTACTGATCTAAACTGTTTAATACCTTTTGATCCACTAATTCTATCACTATATGTAAATAATTGCTGTAAAATGCAGTTTGTCGTCTTTTCATGGTCATCAGATATGACCCATTTGAACATTCAGAGGCTCTGCAGTTACCATGGAAACACCGTCATCTTCTAAAGCATTGATTCACCAGTTAAACCCATGTACTCTGATAAATGACAGTGAATGGAAACACTTTTTTTCTGTTCAGTTAGTGAAATATTTTGCTGAAAAAGTTACTTTTTTCTTCAGTTTTCTCTGTTTCTAATATAGTAACCCTTAAATTTAATCGGAACTTTTATGAACATCGACATGATCGGTAAATTAAATGTAACAAAATATATGATTTTCACTGAAACAATGCAAAACACAAAGGATAACATTACAATAAATGGCGATAAATCAATTCAGAAAGGGTACATTTACAGGCAAAAACTATATGGGGACTGGCAGAAAAGTAGCACTAGATTTTTATGGGTTAATTCTAAAATTACTGAGTAAAATTATTATTCTAAACTGAGCATCTAAAGTTGGTTGGCTTTCTATTTTCATCGTCATTTTCTTGGTCATTAAATAATGCAACACAAACATAAAAAAAGACATATCTCATAGCGACGTGTGCGTGATTCCTAGAATTTGTTGAGTAGAGAAATCCTCTGGAACTCTCCTTTTTCCTAACACCAGTACACTGGAGAGCCTTTTGTGTGTTCCATGTCTTATTGATGAAAGGCTGTCTCGCTGTCTTGTATCTGTCATATATTTTTTGTTGTGTTTTGTTGCCACACTGGACAGTAAAAATGAAAGTAAAAGCATTTATGGCCTTTGTAACCGTTTCCCAACTGCAAGCAGGTTTTATGAAGGATTGTTAGTGCTTAACTTTCAGCAGTGACTCCCACACAAACACATACACAAACCAAGTGCAGAGTGCAGATGATTACTCATATAGACTTCAACATGACTCATTTAACAACACACATGTTAGTCACTGAATGTGCATGTTGCAAATGTCTAAAAATAGGTTTTAGTAGTAGCAGTAAGTTATCCTCCAGTGTGTGAATTTGTGTATTGATCTGTTGAGATGTTTTCAGAAGTGTAGTCACAGATGAGGTGATAAATTGGTCACAGTCTACTAAATGTGTCACAAACGGGGGAAAGTCAGCCCTCGGTTGCCACGGATACGGCTTTGAGTGACAGTAAACCTGTAATCAAAGAGATAAACAGATAAATTCACTGCTTCTTTGCTGCTTATAGTTTGTACATAGTTGTTCTGTTTTTAACCTTCCCTTGAACATTTTCTAATAGATGCAAATTTTAGGGGTAGCTAAAACATATATAGGTTCGTTCTCTTGTCGATGCCCCTCACCATGGCGCTGATTCAGATCTGGAGTCGGTCCCTGCACCTCCAGTAACAGATCACTGCTCCTGAATTATATGCAGTAGGTGGCAAATGCTACATGTATATGTCACAGTAGAGACTGAAATCCAGTAGGATTCGTAATCCTACTAGGACAGATAGGAATTTTAGTTTGTCCTAGGACAAACTAAAATCCTACAAGAAATTAGGATCTGAAGATTAACCCTAACCCTAACCCCCCCCCCCCCCCCCCCAACCCCCCCTAACCCTAACCCTAACCCAACCCTAACCCTAACCCCTAACCCTAACCCTAGGACAGATAGGATTTCAGTTTGTCCTAGGACAAACTAAAATTTCAATCTGTCCTAGTAGGATTACGAATCCTACTGGATTTCAATCTCTACTGTGATGTATATATATATATATATTTTTGTTATTATTGAAACAGACACCCCCCAATATTTTTTTTTGTTAACTACCTAAAATAATCTAAGTCGAATTACAGTTTTGACACGAGGTTAGTTTTGACATTAGGTCAAAACTGTAATACGTCAATAGATGGCGCTGTGGATTCGCGAGGGAGACTTCAGATATGATTTCCGCTCATGCGCAGCTCAATATTAAATGAACGGTGACCGGAACAACACGGTAACTTTCGGTCTTCTCTCATATTAATCCACAGGTAAATTCAAACTTATTTTCCATGGTCAGCTTCACTGAATATCTAATGTTGGTGCTTTGTAGAATGTTCGGTAGAGTTTTAATAAGGTTTCGAGATGTATTTCGAGTACAGAGAGGTTGTTTTTGTCAGTCTATGTCCCGGCCGTGACCGCCATCTTGTACAATTACCTCTGTGAGTTTCTGTTAGCCACAGAGTTTTTGTAAGTGTAAGTTACAGACATTACCTTGAGGTAACATAAGTAAATGTTTTATAAACATTGTTTATGAGTTAAAGCCAGTTAACTGTGAGTAAATGATTTGTCATATGCAAGTTAGTTTCACTTTCAGCCGCTGGTTAATCAGCCATTGTCGGGGGCTTGACTAGTCCGAATGACAAATGGCATGGAATAACGAATGACCACAAGGAGTAGGGTTAGGGGTTAAGGTTGGGGTTAGGTCATTCGTTATTCCATGCCATTTGTCATTCGGATTAGGAAGGCCCCGTTGTCGGGCACTGTAGCAGACAGTTAAGTACAAATCTAACATTCAGTCGCTCATCAACCGGTTATTGTCGCGCCATTTTGTCAGACAGTGAAGTGCAAGTTTAAGACAGTGTTGTATAAATGTGGCAGAAAGGTTTTGTGACCATCATATCCACGTAGTATGTTATTGTATTGTATGTGTTGAAGTGTGAGTGAATGTAAGTATTTGAGTTAAGTAAATGTGTGTTTTGGGTAAAATTATTTCTGTACAGTTTCATATTATAATTGAGTCAATTCTTATGTATCTGGAATATAATTTAAATTATTTTGAGTTCATGTGCACTTAATTTACTTTAGGTTTGATATGGTTTATTGCCAATTAGATTTTTTCATTGATTTTGGTTTTGTAATATATTTTTAGGGATGCACCGATACTGATGTGAGTATCGGCATCAGCTCCGATACTCAGTGTGTGTACTTGTACTCGTAAAAGTAATGCGATACAAATGCACCGATACCACTTACAGCCATTTGACATTCACAGTTCAGTGCAGCAGGTACGCGGCGGTGGAATAATGTGTGAAGAGTGTGGAGATTTTTCAAAATAAATGACCGTGATAAAAGTAACGCTGGCTGCAAGTAACGTTAAAGACACAGATACGGACGCAGCGTTCTGTCCTTCTTCTGCGTGCATTCCATCCGTTTACCAGGTGCTCGCGGATGTGTAAACAGAATGAGAATACCAGCGGGAGTACGGAGCAGTGCAGACCATCACCAACAGAAGTGAAAACAAAACTTATCACTCATTTCTCTTTTCTCTACCTGCTGAAGCTAAACTTTTAAACCTTACCAGTGAAAACGCTGCAATATTAGTATCACATTAGTGTGGCCTCTGTCGTCTCCATGTTTGTTTTTTACTGGCTTTCTTCTTCTTCTTCTCAAAAAACTTTACTCTTCTTTGTGGTATTTGTCCAGTATGATTAATTCAGAGCAGCGCCCCCTGGTGGATCAATTGACTAACGCTCATTCCAACACATTAAATGTCAGTAGCAGCACTTTTTTCCAGTCAGACTAATGACAACGACAATGAAGCACATTTACAAAAGGAACTAAGAACTGGAATGGGATTATTAAGTATTCGTATTGGTACTCGGTATCGGCAAGTACTCAAATGTCAGTACTCGTACTCGGTCAGGAAAAAAGTGGTATCAGTGCATCCCTATATATTTTTGTATAAATGTGGATAATGAACTTTAAACAGAAAAGCTTTTAGATAGCTGACATGATGGAAATATAACTGAGGTTTATGCAGTTTATTCAATATTAAATGAGTGGTGACTGGAACAACACGCTAACTTTTGGTCCTTTCTCTTATTACTCCACAGTCCACACACTCTCATTTTATTGGTTACACAGTGCACCCTTGCCTGTGTAACCTTTGCTGCTGGTCCAGATTTCCCCTAGGTCTGGTGCTGGTAACATATACAATATGCTAATTTTAATTGCTAATGGTAATGCTAGTTACAGTGTGTGTTAGGATGGTTGAAATGCACAAACCAAATTTCCCTACAGAGGTAATGAAGTTAGTTAACCTTTAACCTTTGACATATTGGATAAAACAATGAAGCCCTGGCCCCAACACCAAAATTGGAAACTGGAAACACCACCTACCTAATACTGTCACTGTATGAGCCACTGATAATTTCACTTATTTGTGAACACATACAGGTATGTCAACTTCACAGTGTAGAAATACAAAAGATTATATATGTCGAGGCCCAAAACGGAATCTGGCCCGATTCAGAATCGGGCCGACCCAGAATGGAATTCTATTCTAGGCCGGCCAAGAAAGGAATCCTGCTGCTATAATGTTATTTTTATACCATGTTTAACGCAAATGATCCATAATTCCATAATTTGTCATAATTTTACATTTTCAGTCTTACATACCTTGAGTAACTATTGTCAATTTCAGTCGATTTCACTGTACCATATATTGGTGGGGAGTACCACTAGGTTCTATTTGTAAATAAAGTGTATTATAGTTTACAATTAAAATGTTGTTTGTTTCATTTTTTTTATATATACATATACATATACATATACATATACATATACATATACATATTTGCAAATTCCATGTATTGATTTTTGTAATAATTTAGATCATTTGCATTAAACATGGTATAAAAATAACATTATAGCAGCAGGATTCCATTCTAGGCCGGCCTAGAATAGAATTCCATTCTGGGCCGGCCCGATTCTGAATCGGGCCAGATTCCGTTTTGGGCCTCGACATATACAAAGATGAATGCCACTAAGCCACTTCCTCCCACAGTGTAAAAATGAAGCCAAAATCCCTGGCAAATTCTGGACTGTGACTGATCATTATAACTATTTTTAAAACATCAAATAGCTTATTAAAAACAGAATGACCAGAAATAGGACAATTAGTTTAATGCAGTGGTTCCCAACCTTTTTTGGCTCATGACCCCATTTTAACATCACAAATTTCTGGCGACCCCAGTCATTCAAAACGGAGAATTTTTTTTTGCTAAAATTGATTTGTTTTTGATCATGTAATAGTTTGCTATACTATGTTGCCAATAAATGTTAATTTTAGACGACATTTAGTCTATATAATGTATATTATTATGGACAGAAGCAGAAAAGCCAGATGTAGATTATTGCACAAAGTGAGAATTTTATTTTCCTTGGTCAGGATATGTACAGTCAGTCCAGCTTGGATTTACGAGGCTGACAATTAACATTGAACAAACAATAACTCAAACTATGAATTATGAAAGAGCTGCAGCATCTGAAACCGACCACAATGAACATTTGACAGATAAACAGTACCACAGTGCTTCAGTTTCAGCTTCACAGTTTGTCCATTCTTTTTTGTATTGTGATTGTCTCTGTCTGCTCACCATATATTTTTTATTGGTAAGTTGTTTTTTTTTTTTTGTTTCTTTTTTTAATTTTATCAATTACTAGAAATTTCAGGCGACCCCATTTGAATTTCAGGTGACCCCACGTGGGGTCCCAACCCCAAGGTTGAAAAACACTAGTTTAATGAAATCTACGTAATTTAAAACCACCCTTTCACTGGATGTGTTTGAGATTTTAATCGTTTGATTGAGTCTCACTGACTATTGTGAAGGATGCAGGATTTATGATCTTTACTACAGCCAGCCAACAGGTGGTGATGGTCAAGATGTTTCAGTCTCACTTTTAACCCTTTATGGGGCACTCATAGAAATATGCTGAAATTCAACATTCCAAACTTAGTGTGTTATTAGAGGACAGGGAGGACAAAACTTTATTACTTTAGTGAAATGTTTAAAAAAATGTTATTGTTATGTATAAAATCAAGGTTAATGAAGTTGTTGCATTTGGTTCCTTGCTCATACAGGGTTTCTGCAGGGCATCAAAAAGCATTAAAAGTCATGAACATGAGCTGGAATACACTGAACAACAAGTATTTGAATTTGAATATGAATGAGTTTTAGGCTCTTTTTTTTCTAAACCAGTCCAGCTGCTTTGTGACACCTGGTTGAATTCCAAAAAGCAGTAACACAGTCAAAACTCAGAAAAAAATACAAGAAAAAATAAATAAAATAAATAAAGGAAAATCACCACGAGACTGCAAACAGCAGTAAAAACTAACAAACAAAGAAATGTAAAAAAAAATGGTGCAAAGAAAAAAGAAGAAGAAGAAGGCCAAACGTCTATTTTTATAGTTGGTCTCACTCACTGCTCTGTGTTTTGCCCTCCATTACGCAGGTGGCAGGGGGTGAACTGAGCATGCTCAGATATCTACAGAAAGAACAAAACCTATTCTAACAGCACATTTTGAAACTTTTCCTATTGAGCAAACGGTTGAACTTTTATGAATATGTAAAATAAATCATACATTCAGAATGCTCACCACAGACACGTCAGGAGTTAAAGGGTTAACATAGGAGTTGATGGGGATTGACTTTTGAACCACCCTCAAGTCGTCATTTCAGGAATTGAGACTTTTTTTCAGCCTTGGAGTTTGTCACTTGGTCTGAGCAACACAACGGTGATAGTACTAACATTGACACTGCCTCTGTGTCTCTAATCGCAGAATTATTTATTGACAATTATTTTTGCAGTTTGTAATGAGATAACTTTTATTAGTTCAGTAAATCTGGAGATAATTAGCTCTGTCTCTGTTTAGTCTTAATGATCTGTAACATCATGTTATTTTCAGGCATTTATATCGCTTTTGCATTGCTTTTTGTTCCCAAGTGAACAAACTTACACTGTAGAGAAATGCAATCTCAAAATGTTGAACTCTTTTCTATTATCCCCAAACTTGTATTTTTTTTTTTATGCTGTCTTACTTTCTTTTCCCCTGTTAATTCCTATTACCCTGTTCCCCTTAGCATTTCCCCTATCTCTTTTCTCTCGACCTCCTTCTCTCACAGTCATTCTCCACTGGGCAGTTTTCCAGGCAGACTGTATGTGGTGCTGTCCACGGCTCTAATTCACTCTGACAGGACATTCATCATTAGTTACAGCCCTTAATACTGCATCGCTGTTAGGGATTCTGTTTATCCTCAAGAACTGTAATGTTGGCAATATAGATAACCGTTACAGAACAAAATAAATACACATTTTCTTGGAACTCTTCTCATATCTAGGACATCTAACTCCTGAAGCAGCACGGCCTCCCAGAACATAAACACCTGTTAGGCTTTAGCTTTTATAGTGCAAAAAAAAACAAAACCTTCTGGAAAATGAGAAACAATTATTTATTCATAAGACCTAAGAGACTGGACAAAGTTTGAGAGTGAAAATGTGAAGTGTCCCAGTCGAAAATTATGAACTCTTGAACATAAATAGACTCAGTTGGTCTATTGCAGAATGCAAATATCTATTTAAAAAAAATAGAAAAGAAGAAAAAAAAAAAAAACTGGCACAGGCAGTTTGACTTCATTATGCTGATTTTCAAATTGAGCTATTTTCTGAAGAGTCCATCAGTAAGAATTAAATCCATCAAACGTAGGTCCACCGAAGCCTCGTCTTCGGTCTCTGTGTGGATCGTTGGCTGTACTCGTTCGTCAGGCTTGTTTGTCTCCCCCATTCATCCTCCCTACTGATTATTCACTTTAGAATGTGAGCGTCTCCATGCTTAATTAATTCATACAGCACATTCTGCTGCCAATTTCAGATTTGCGTTCGTTGCACACACAAAGACACACAAAATGAAAGTAGACTGAAAACATCTGCTTTAACCACATGGATGAATCTGAACTGCACATATACTGACCCCTGAAACACACATGTATATATACGTTATGTTTCCATCACTTCAGTGAGCATTGCATTAATTATCATTTCCTATCAACTGTACCATTTCCTTGAAGAGTTACCACAATGTGTACCTAAACATGCCTGAACCTACCCTGACCCCATCATTAGTTATTATCCTAACTGTAACCGCACCTGCTTTTATCAGTGTGTTTGTGTGCACATGATAGCTGTGTGTGCTTTGGAGCAGTGGTCATGCATGTGCCCAGGATATTGACACTACACCTACGCAACATGGTATATCCACATGAGTGTTTCAGGGACACTATGGAAATTATTGCATTATTTTTATTAAGTGAGACAGATGAACCGACTGGATCACTGTATAAGTTACATCCTTGTGATAACAATGGTGGTATCTCACAGGCAATTGCATTGATAGAAAGAGATGCTCAGTGTTTTTATAATGTGCTCAGTTTAATACATGTGATAGTGCTACTGTCTATTTTCCACCAGGATCAGATGATTTGAAAGATAGAAACTGCAACTGTCACCACATTTTTGGTAAAATCAATCTGTTATAGTAGTTATATACCATCTGATTTGTCAAAGAGAATGAGTGGAATCCGCTAGTAACATATACAGTACATAGCCAAGTATGCAAATAATTACATTCACTATCCAACCACTCATCAGTTAAATTTAATTCTAGGGCTGGACGATAAAACAATAACGATATGTATCACAAAATACCTTTTCCTCATTAGAAAATATTAGACATGTTTGATACAATTTTGATAGAATTCATTCATCCATGTTTTGACAGACATAACAGCCAATCAATTAAGTAGCACTGCGCTGAACCAATCATGCTAGAGTCATAGCAAGTTAGGTTGACGCACACAGCACAGGTGTAAGAGCAGACGCAGCACACACGCTAATGTTTGGGCTGCAGCGGGAGGTAATGAGTGTTCCCTTGGGACAAAATCTGACCGAGAACTCGGCCGACCAGGTTACTGAAAAGTAAAGTAGACTGTGGCATAGAAGCCGGGAGTCGGATGTTCAAAGCAAGTTAAGTTTAATTTTCGGTTTTACACCAGTTATGGCAGTTACGGAACGCACCCCAACATATATACCCCCGGTACTGTTTGGTGAAGATGGTCTGTTTTGTTTGTGTTCTCTTTTAAAACTTGAAAGCTTTTTCCTGCTGGTCAGACTTTTAGTTTAGTTTTAAATTTATGGACCTGTTTTATTTATCTGAAACAGTTGTACAATGTTCTTCAGCACATCTGTCATGTTCAACCTCTGACAGAAAATAAATCATCTTCACAACTAACTTATGAGTAACAAAAAATAGAGGCTTGACAAAAATAGTGATTTGATTTATATTGCGATACATATCGATATTGTCTGATATGAAAAAAATTACCATGTAGGGCTGCACGATTTTGGCAAAAAAAAAAATCCCGATTTTTTCCTCTAAAAACTTGATTTTCGATCTTGATTTTGGGGTAAAACTACAAAAGACAACAGAAGTCAGCATGTCGTTTTCGTGAGCAGCCAACAATGCAAGGCACTGCTCTGACCTCAAATCTGTGATGGTATCACGTGATGAACTCACAGAAGTTTTTTTCTTAATTAAATCTTTATTGAATGAAGTAGAGAACACAAACAATGTATACAACAAGAAAATAACAGAAGTTTGCCAGGGGGAATACACTATAATACAATGTCCAAATCAGAGCAAATACTTATGTTTTTTATACCTTTTTTATACCTGCCTTTTTGTTTCCAGATTTATCTAACAGCTTTAAATAAAGTTCAACATCTTTCAAAAAATAAATAATGTTTGGTTTTGTGTTACAGAACTTACATTTGTGAATGAAAAATTTAGCAAGTAAGAGAACTAAATTAATTATCATTTATTTATTTATTTATTTTCTTTCCTGGGTATCTGGGCCCACAGAAGAGACACCAATGTAAGTCAGTGACAGGCATCAGTCATGCGTGCGTGGACCACGTTAATATGAGTGATCTACATGCGGTTCTATTTAAACTGGGGGATCCGTGCGTGGAATAGACTGACCCAGGACACACTGGAGGGATTCTATCTGTGGAGCTGGTGGATGTGTGTGGGCACAGGGCTGTGTGGGCTCCTCTGCTGAGGCTGATGACCCGAGACCCGGACCCGGTTCGGAAGAAGACAGTATGGTACAGATCCGGGACAACGTAAGAAGAGTGATCCGCATGCAGTTCTATTTCAGTTGCGGGATCCGTGCATGAAGTCACGGCTTACATTGCTATAAGTACTGCGGGCTCATTAACACATTTAAAGTCCGGTCATTACATGGACTTCTGTGACAGACCGCTGTCACTGATAGGAGGAGGAGCCTACGGGAGCCCGCAAGCGCGGCCCGCAGGCACGAGAGAGATGAAATCGATTTTACGATTTCCCTATTTTAAAAATCGTCCTAATTAAAAAATCCGATTTCGATTTAAAATCGATTAATCGTGCAGCCCTATTACCATGATATGATTTTTGTTCCATATCACCCAGTTCTAGTTAATTCAATTCAGTTTTATTTATATAGTGGCAACTGTAAAACACAAATTGAAGTCAAGGCCTTAAAAATACCTTTGGCAGAACCAGACTCCAGGTTTCTCCATGACTGGTTTGGAGGGATCGGCAAGAGGACAGTGAAAAGAAAAGCATAAAGAAAGCAACAAACAACACAGACAACGAGTTCATAACAACACATCAGGAATGTACAGCTCTGGAGCCACAAATATGGTATCAGGAGAAAGGGAAAGTACTATGTTAGTGACTCATAATGGTGACATATTTTTAGCATGACTAACTGGATTAAAACTAAATGCATTTTGACTTAAAGGAGTAATACTGTGTGTTTTTTTAAAAAATGGAATTATGCATTTTAAACATTTCCCTGTGGTCTACATAAACTGTAAATGCTATGCTTGGGTCTAAATTCTTCATTAATTCAACTCCACAGGTCCATCTTCAACCCTATTTCTGAGTAATGACACCAGAAAGGTTGTTATGAGCACTGGCCCTTTAAATGCATATGAGCCACTTCAAGCCCCGCCCCCTCCAGGTTGTTGACGGTGCTGCTTTGTGCCGTTCAACCAACAACTGAACATTTTAGGTAATCGGCTCAAAGTTTGGACATATTTTCAGTATGGACTACAACCGCTCCTGCTGATAAACAATTGTGCTGTACTCAGAAATGTTTGTCGGAAGTCTTGACCTTATTTGTGCAAATGTCATGACGTAAGTAGTTATAGACAAAACAAATTACACAAGAATTAAAATGAGTTGTAGAAATCCACTCAATTTTTGCCAAAATGAACATAAAGATAGTTTTGCAGCACCTGGAGAGTTCAAATTCAAAATTTTTGAACTATTAGAGTCCAAATACACAAATAAATGTACCAAAGACTAATAAAAGTGGGTTTAGCCAAATATGACCCCTTTAAGGGCCCAATGTGTAGGATTTAATTACATCTAGCAGTGAAGGTGCAGATTGCAAAGAAGTTGTTTTAACTCAGCAGTGAAAGACCCTATGATCAGGTCTATAGAAAAGGTAATGAAAAAACAAAAATCAGGTGATTACATGCTAATGAAGACACAATTATAAATATTATGCTTCATTTTGCGAATAGATCTACCCGAACATTTAACACTAATTTAATAATGAATAGAAACCTGGATTCTGTGCCCTGAAGGGAGCTGAGTCCCTGGGCGTACATCCACAGAGAGAGAATAATAATTATTCAAAGAAAAAAATATCTAGACACACCCATTCTGAACCACTTACAAGCAGGCAAACAATTAAACCACATACAATCATCTTGAGAACTACTGCAAAGTGAATATTTGAGTGTTCTCTACACGGTCAGTTGGTCGATCAGGTCCCATTATATTTATTTGGTCATGTTTCAGAAATGGCTTGATAGAGCGTCTTTACATTTGGTACAAACATTCAATTGGGCTTAAGAATGAACTGAAAAGAGTTTGGGAGCCAAAGGTCATAGGTCAAGGTGACGATAGCTTCTTGCCTGTCCATTTTTATGTTCTTTAAGGACACAAATATTCCATTAGTGTCAAGGATAAAGTCATTAGGTTTTCTTGGGTAAAGGTCAAATTGGCTGTGACCTCACAAACAGCAGATAACATGAAGAGAATATCATCCATAAAAGAAGATGCATCTGAATTTCTGGTTATGTTTTTGACTTATTTTTTAAAGCCAGAACTGTCCAGAACCTTTGTAAATACTGATTTCAAATACAAGGTAATGTTTTCACTGTGCTTTCCACCATTTCTCTGACAGAAAAGGCACATTTTCAGCCCTTGTGAGAGTAAATTGAGGATAATCTTATTTTTTTTCTCCATTTTAGGGTACACTCAGGGGCAGCTCTGCCAATTAATTTAGATCATCAACTCTCTGAGATTTCCAAGTTTCTGTCTTTTGTGTCTCATTACCTATTGCAGGCTACTTTGCTATTCTCTCTCAATTTCTATTCTCTGTTGTTTCTCTCCTCCTCTGGAAATGCTTGTGCATCTCCCTGTCAGCTCTAGCTTTGTAGTTTACATTTATCCTTGGTTTATCCCTTACTCTTTGTTTCTCATCATTTTAACAGGTCTGTCTCATTTGGAAGAGGATGAGGAGAAAGACAATGATGGGAGGAGAAGGAGGAGGAGGAAGAGGAAGAAGGGAACAAGGTCAGCTAGATAAGAGTAAAGCAATATTATAATAATATGGCTGTGGTAACTAAGTAGTTGGTAGTCTCTCTCTCTCTCTCCCTCTCTCTCTCTCTCTCTCCCTCTCCAAGCAGGCTCTTGCCATAATTTTGCTTAATGATTCCATGCAGTCTATCCTCTGATACCATGACATCTAATGATATTAACCTTGAGACACACAGATGGAACTGACTGACACACATTTATGTACATGCACTAGGTATGGAACAGTATTTAGAAAAGCACAAGTACTGAGTTTTTCTATGTGCATACAAATAAATAAATAAATAAGTAAGTAAATAAATAAATAAAAGAATTGTACGGGGGGATGACTGATTTGTGTAGTGATGTGGTCGCAGTATCAGTCTGTGGTGTTAACCCTTAGGGGTCCACGGTCTGAATCACATAACATTTTCAACACGGCGTAGCATTGGAAGTCGGTCACATAGACCACTGGGGACAATTGCATTCAAAAGTGCGGACTTGAAACACTCTCCCACTGTTTATTTGATGTTGATAGAGTAAATACAAATGGAAATATGACATTCTGAGACCGGAGCAAACAAGCGATATAGTGTTATTATAGCGATATAAAGGAAGGGTTATATTTCTTACCATGTTATCGTCATTTTTTGCCCTTTTTCAAAATGGAAAAACCTGGCTGAATCTGGGTGTGAAGACAACCCCCCACCTGAACTGGATGCGGAAACCGGGATGACTGGGGGGGGCTATGTAAAGATATGCTTTTATGTCAGATACTTGAGTATAGTTTTAATTTATTACAATTTTAATTTTATAGACCTAATATTTGGAACCAATATTTACTTTTAAAGTCTTTGAAAAGGTTTGTTAAGCATCTTTGTGTTATTTATGCAATACATTATTTAAAATTTTCAAATCAAATTTTATATTTTTTGTGTTTTTTTTGTTTTCTGTTGATATAGCATGTTTAAGTGAAAAAATACTAGGCAGATGAGATAGATGAAGTTGTGCTGAAAAAAAAGATACCAAACATGGGTATAATAAACAATTTTTTTAATATATAGTATATAAAGGCATAATCAAAAGTACTCAAAATGGCCAAAATAGACTCAGACCCCTAAGGGTTAAAGAGGGAGCTGAGCGTAGACTATAAAATTAGTGGTTGGACAAAGTTTGGAGGAACCAAACTGAAGATCCCGACCTATGGAACTGAACCAAATGTCACACATGTGCATTTACCAGTACATCTATTGTTAGCACTAACCACAAACTGTGGGTGCTCCAAAAGAAAGAGGTTTTACAGGCGGTGGAAATGCATTTCCTCCACAGGGTGTCTGAGCTCTCTCTCAGAGATAGAGTTAAAAGCTTGCTCATTTGGGAGGTACGTCAGAGTAAAGCCACGGCTCCTCCTCAGTGAAAGGAGAACAAGTCCATGGTTAGGGGTTTTGGGCAGATCAAACCAAAAGAAAACCCCAGGGCAGACCCAGGGTCCACTGGAGGGACTGCATCTCCTGGCTGACCTAGAGACACCCTTTCCATCCAAAAAAGTTGAAGAGGTGTCCAGAGAGAGGAAGGTCTGATCATTCCGTTTAGGCTGTAATGTTCTGTAATATAGAGTCTGACAAGCAGCAAGAAAAAAAAAAAAACATATGAACTGATTCTACACATTACACACATTACTGTCACTGAAGGGTATTTTTGTGGAATTCCACTTAGCACTGCCTGTGGACCACTTCCATATCTAAGCCAGCACCTTGCTCAAGGACAGCAACCAGAGAATTAACCTAGCCTATATGAAAGCCTCCACTGAAGTAGCTGAAGATTTGACAACAACAAACCATCCCCCAGAAATCATATTTTCTGTACAAAAACAGAACACCACTCTGTCAATGCCAGTCAGTTCTCATATCCAACCTAAACTCTATGCCCAGATTGTACCTATTGATCCTGAGGGTTCACAATTTTGCCATTTCATGGAAGTGTTTGTGCTGCCAAGTACAAAGATAATTCAGTTAGAAACCTGCAATCACTAAATTTTGAGATTTGAAAACGACTTTTCTTAATTTTAAACCACTTTATGGTGCACTATAAATTAAAACTGGAAACGTATATATTTTAAATTGGAATGAAATTAGATACGTTTAGATGGATTTTATTCCATGTAATGAAATATATATTGGAGAATCATTTATCATCCTAACCAGTGAATTGTGAGTGCAAGTTTAAAAACAGAGCAAACAAGGGCAACCTCCTCATAGGTGATCCTATTGTTTTTCTCTTACCGTCTTACCTATAGCTGTTACACATTTTAGTGAGGCACTGTGTGCAGCTGCTGGAAGCGAGAATCATTAGGGCTACTGGCAGTCCAGTACTGATTGCAATTTGGTGTCAAGATGGACCAGGTCTGCCAGCCACCTGCCTAGCCCAGGAGAGTGGAACCCAGCACATGTGTGTAATAGTTTATAGCATTTTAATGATGATGCACCTCCTGCTTGTGGAGTTTTAAAGCCACACAGACTATCATAAGGGTCATTTATTACTGCAAACAGCCTCTCAAAAAAAAAAAAAAAAAAAAAAAGGTTTTAAATAGTATATATTTATTCATTCATTTTCTGAACCCAATTTATCCTCACTAGGGTTATGGGGGTCGCTGGCAGGGTACACCCTGGACATGTCACCAGTTCATTGCAGGGCTGACATATAATGACAGTCACTCTCACATTCACACCTATGGGCAGTTCAGATGAACTTTTCAGTGCATGTCTTTGGGTGGTGGGAGGAAGCCGGAGTACCCTGAGAGAACCCATGTAGACACAAGGAGAACATGCAAATTCCACACAGAAAGGTCCCATCCCCATCGACTGGTGCTGGAATCGAACCCAGGACCTTCTTGTTGTGAGACACAAGAAAGCTATCCACTGCACCACCGTCTTGCCCTTATTACAAAAAACAACAGCGCCCCCCACCCCCCCCAGAGCAGCACATCAATGAATCAACAGCAATACAGTCCTGACAACAATAAATGAATATGCTACAAATTAGTAATCATATAGAAAACTAGAAGCACTTGGAGAACACAGACCTCTGCCAAGACAGATCAGTACCCCGGATTTGGATGAAAATTTCAGGAAAGGTTGATACTGGCACAAGGAACAAATGATTAAAATTTGGTGGTGATCGGGGGTGGGGTGGGGGGGCACTGATCTGCCTTGGCGGAGGTCTGCACTGTCTTTTCTAGAAAAGCACTCGTAGAGCGCAGACCTCCGCCAAGGCAGATCAGTGCCCCCCCACCCCACCCCCGATCACCACCAAATTTTAATCATTTGTTCCTTGTGCCAGTATCAACATTTCCTGAAATTTTCATCCAAATCCGTCCATAACTTTTTGAGTTATATTGTGCACAGACAGACAGACAAACAGACAAACCAATGCTGACAAAAACATAACCTCCTTGGTGGAGGTAATAAAAGAAAACAAGTGTATGTAATGATGAAAAGAGCAAGGTCAGTCATTCACATCAGTTACTTCATTGAAGAAATTTTAACAAAGGGTCCATATCTGGTCAAACATGCGGCCCCTATCATCATTATAATACCTTAGGCATTACAGATGCAGTGTGTTTGCCAGTTCCCCTTACCAAAGATCAAACGTGGACGTTGAGTCCTTCTTCCACTCCCTGGATCAGCTTTTAAGCAGTCACCATCACAAACAAAACAACAACTTTCTCATTTATTGGCTGACGGTAAAGCGCTAGAAGCCCCATTGATGATAATGAGTGGATCTGAATCCCAGTTCTTCCCAAAAGCCTCTGAAAAACAATGAAAAGTAGTCTTTCAGTGTAGAGTTTACTGCATGACCAGAAGGAGTGAAAAAAAAAGCTTACATAGATGTGGCAAACATAGTGAGGACCAACAGTGGCTGACACTTGTGTAAAAACACAGGTACCATAATCCAAAAATAACATTGTTTTATCAAAGTATTCATATAAGACTATAGTTAGAGTCATGAAAGGGTTAAACACAGAAAATGTTGGAAACGATTAACTTTTATTGTAATTGCCTGAGGTGTCCCATAAAAGTGCCCATTACCAATTTCTTTCTGTGGGTGGTATTGGACAACCTAAAAGATTTTGCAACAGGAATTTATAATTGGTATCTAATCTTGATCAAGGTGACCCAAGCAGAACTGCAGAGAATGGATGAGAATACAGAGAAGGGTGTAGAGGGATTGTTAAAATGCACACTGGCAGAGAGGAGGAGCAAGATTTATACAGAGCCTGTTGCTATTATGTGGGAGTCACAGACAGTGCAACAACAGGATACAGCATTTAAGGACGTGCTGTAGTCAGCTGCAGAGATGTTCACCTGATGGTAACTGTATTTCTCAGAGACACGGGACGGTAGAGAAGCAGTTCACTGGGAGATGAAAGAGGGACGTGCAATGAAAGAAGAAGTAGACTATTTGGGTCAACCATTTATGGAAGATTCTCAACTTCATGTAATCTCCACAGAGTTTAAGAAGAAGCCTTATTGCACTTTCCATTTAAGAGGGGGAAAAAAATACAAAGAAAGAAAGTGTGTAAATGAAGAGAAGGAAAAAACAGCTTGGAATCTAATCAAACCAAGGACACTTTGCTGATTGCCTCTTCAAAAACAAGAAGGAGAAAATTGGTTTGGTTTGTTTCTGTCATGAAGGCAAGAGACAATTGATACTAAAAATGGTTAAATTGTTGCTGGGGAGAAATGAAAGAAGCTTAAAGTGAAATAACTAAATTACTCGTTCACAGACCCCGATGGGGGAACAGCGAATGGGTAATCTGTGGCGTCAATCCCATTCTCTACTCTTGCCTTTTCCTGCAGTCCGTTCCTCCCTCCAACAATTACATAGCTGTTCTAAATCCATTTCTTTCCCCTCCTCTGCCTTCAACTCTTTCTGTCACTTTCTTAGTCATGCAAAGATGCAAAAAGCCCACAAAAAGGGAAAGCCACCAAATAAGGAGTTTGCTTCCGAGACTTGCTGACCACTGATGTCAGGACGTGTTTAGTGTATTCAGCACCCCACAAAGAGGGGGAAGCAGATATTTTCAGTTGTGTGCCTAATTATTTACAAGTAACAAGTGTCGACTCCAATAGCTCCAATGCTAAAACAGGTCAATTAGCAAAATAACACTTTGTTTACTGACCTGCTGCTATTGACGTATGTTGTACACAGTTTGTAAAGGAGATTTCCTCCAAGTCAGTGTTTTTCAGCCTTGGGGTCAGGACCTCACATGGGGTCACCTGGAATTTCTAGTAATTGATTAAAAATTAAAAAAAAACCCAACAATTTACTACTAAAAATGTATGGTGAGTTGAGAGAGACAATCAAAATCCATAAAAGACATGACAAACTGTGAAACTGAAACTGAAGCACTGTGGTACTGTTTATCTTTCAAATGTTCATTGTGGTCAGTTTCAGATCCTGCAGCTCTTTCATAATTCATAGTTTGAGTTCTTGTTTGTTCAGTATTAATTGTCAGCCTTTTAAATTCAAGCTGGACTGACTGTACATATCCTGACCAAGGAAAATAAAATTCTCACTTTGTGCAGTAATCTACACTTGGCTTTTCTGCCTCCGTCCTTAATAATATACATTTTATAGACTAAGTGTCATCTAAAATTAACATTTATCTGCAACGTAATATAGCAAATTATTACATGATCAAAAACAAATTAATTTTAGCAAAAAAAAAAAAAAAGTCTCTGTTTTGAATATCTGGGGTCACCAGAAATTTGTGATGTTAAAATGGGGTCACGAGCCAAAAAATGTTAGGAACCACTGCTTGAAGTGTTTATTAACGCTGATGAATAAATAAATAAATAGTCCAACATGGCGGCATCTGATGGTGAATGATAGCCTTTGTATTGTATACCAGTGCTTCAACATATTAATGGGGAATCATCAACATCCCTAAAACAATCACAATATTCATTCATTCATTCATTCATTCATTCATTTTCTGTCTTTTCTTTCTTAATCCTTGAATATCAAACTGAATCGCCTGTTGGTGTGAATGTGAGAGTGACTGGTCATTCATACTGGTGATGTACCCCACCGCTGTCTGTTAGGACAATCACAATACATGAGCAAAAAGTATATATTCAATACAAGAAACAATAAATAGTGGAGAAGTATCCATATTTTAATAAACCCCCAAATTATCTTTATATGAACAATAAAATATTTAACATCAGTAACTCAAATACAACCTTCTCCTCTTCAGTCTTCACCTCTACTGGAACCATTAAAAGCTGTTTTCAGGGACTCCTTTAGCTGAAACACCCATGAGACACAAAAATTGACGAAGAACTTTGATTGGGAAGAACGGAAATTTAATAATTACTCCATTGCAGCAGCATCTTGCAACAACCGAGCAAGATATCCACTTTTTTGGACTGAGTCACTGACAATTTATCATTTGTACTTACATTAACAATGAAGTTAACATCACAAAATACTGCACTGGACACAACAAACACTATGAATAGTAAGAGGGCAACGCTAAGGTAATAAGAGAATTAAGTCATATTATTTTAAGAAAAAAGTCAAACTTGTGAGATTAATATCATTTCAGATCAAAAGGAAAAGTTGTAATATTATTAGAATAATGATACAATTTCATCTGCTTGAAATGTCTTAACTGAAATAATAAGGAAATCATGTAGCATCAGATAACACCATCTGTTATTAAATCAAATCTGCTGCTGTGTTTGCTATTAATTGTGACAACTCTAGTAATGTGGATAATTAATAGGAAAAATGTTTTTATTCTTTATTCTCAAAATATAATGAGCGTTTTGATGCATATTATTCTCCTCATATATATTACTAATTTTTCAACATTATTCCTGTAATAGTATGACTTTAAAATACACTGTTGCCCATAAAGTTGGAATAAAATAATTTTACCTCTTCTCATGAAAAGATTTATTCTTGATAAAGTGTAACTGGGACTCAGTATGTATATACTGATATGTATGAATAGGAATAAAAAGAGGAATGTGTCTGAAAACAAAATTACTCAAACTTTATGTCCTTATTCTGAAAATGTCTCCTTTATTTTAGCTTACTGGCCGACAGGCTGTAAGCTATTGTCATCATGCGGCGTCCAGCGGCAGCGTTTGTCATCTGTTACAAAAATTTCAATCGTCGCCTTCTCCAAAACTACAATTCCAATTGACTTCAAACTTGGTATACAGCTTCTTTATGATGATGTCAACAAAAGTTAGTGAAATTATTTGGATCCGGATCTGATTCCGGATTTGGTGCGACTTTGAAAAATTTCCACATTATAACAGATAGGAAGTGGATCGATGCAATAACTCAGTAAATATAAATAATATCAAGTGTAAATTTCTACAGTCCAGCCCTGATGGGGAGATGACCAAAACATAATGGCCACATGCGGATCAGGATCTTCTTCTGGATCCGGGAACTTACAGAAAATTTAACATGGGCTGTTATGGGGAAAAACATTTCAATTGTCTTTTCTGAAACTCCAGTTCTGATTGACTTCAAACTTGGTATACAGCTTCTTTATGATGATGTCAACACAAGGTATTGAAATTATTTCGATCCGAATCTGATTCTAGATTTGGTGTGACTTTGAAAAAATTTTCCCATTATAAGAGATAGGAAGTGGATTGATCCAATAAATCAGTAAGTATCAATGATATCAAGTTGGATTTAGAATTTTTTACAGATCTGATTGGAATATGACCAAAACATGGCCTATTTCTGTAATATAATAAATACACATAACTGGGTGATAATAAATAGCATCTGGATACATTTCCCAAAGCTTTTAATTTGGCCGGTAGGCTACAGGGCCATTGGTCCTATTTTTCTTCTTTATTCTGAAGATGACACTGTGCTCCTAAATCTCCTTCATAGTACTGCACCTACTCTTTCCATCATTCACATTTCAATTAGTAAATTATCTAAAACGTGACTGGAGTTTTATCAATTTATCATTTACTAATGTTCCTCGTGACCTTGCCTTCCTCAGTAGCTGCTTAGAGGCAATGGCCCATAAAACATATCAATCAAAAATATTAACCATTTCAGTTGTTATCTCCTGTCAAAAATCCCGTAACGACTAAAACCACGTATTTGTATAGCTAAAGAGGGAGAAATAAACAGGGCCTTCATTACATATACACATGAAATTATAACATCTTCCAAACCTGCTGAAGAAATTACTGCACTATGGACCAAATAAATAAAAGAAAACCACAACTTAACTAACATACTTGACTTGCCGAGCCATTGAAAAGTGAGCAAAGCATATGACTGAGTGTATTGGAGGTTTGAGTGTCAACAGTATGGCAATGAAGAGGAGATTGATGGCCTCTTGAGTACACCATGCTCAGCCAAGTGCAACAATCCAACAAACAACATCAGCTGCATTAGCAACGACAACAACCACCAACACCAGCGCGAGGACATTGTCTGAAACGCAAAGTGCGGCGCCAGCTAATTAAAACATAAGTAAATCAGAGCTTAATGAGTTGTAATTGTAGATAATTGCAGAGTTGTTGATGTATCATGTCTAATTGGCTTGCATTGCTGAGATAATGAGAAAAGTTTGATTACTTTATGCTAAATGTGTTAGTGAGGTAGCAGGTGTTGTTTCGAAGAGGTGTCACAAGCAATCCCATACCTCACATCTCAATCTCATCACTCAACCTCTACAGAGATAGACAGGAAATGGTCTCTCCCCCCTGTGTCTCCCCACCCTTTAATTATTCCCATGAACTGCCTTTGTTTCTACTTTGTTATATTATTTGTATAATGATGGTATTTTTCTAAAAATCAAAGTCAAAATGCTGCGCTTGTTGTCAGTTATTGCTAAAATAAAGAATATACGACATTCCATTCCATATTGTATACATGGACAGGGTTTGTAACTTTATTTATTTCGAACATGCAAAGAACCAAAGTAATACAAAACAAAGCAAATTAAGACAAAAACAAGATAACATTTAAATGAACAGAATCCATTGTCAAGTACGTACAAGTCTGAATTTTGCATGGTCGAAAAGGAGTAGGAAGAAGTATAAACTTATTTAATCCTACCCCTCAAGTGCTTTTACACCTTTACCATTAACTTAATACAATAATCAAACAATACATTTTCCTAGTTTTAGCATCAAACCACAACAAATACATAATGCAGTAACTGAATTTATACACAACAATATGTTCATGGCAGTACAGTCATACAAACAGAGTCAACAATTCAGCAGTTTTCTTCAATAATTACAGCATATTTATCAGTACAACATCATCCATAAACAAACAGCCCTCATTGTCATTATTAAATACTGTACCTCTCAAGAATCACTTATTTGTATCTTTTTTTAAACTGAATTATGTTTGATATTTGTTTTATCTCCACACCCAATTTGTTCCACAATTTTACTCCACAGATGGCAATACAGAAATTTTTTAACATAGTGCGTATTTTATGAATCTTTAAATTAAATTTTCCCTGTAAATCACAGCCTCCCTCTCTTTCACAAAACATTTCTTGAATATTGCCCGGCAGTGAGTTATTTGCTTATTCTTTAGTCCATACTGAATTTATTCCCAGGATTTAATCATCTAGTTGACACGATTCTTCTTCTTTTTTTGATCTCCTGTCCTTGCTGTCACTGTCTATGAGAAAAGCCATATTTAATTATCTTTCAGTCTTATCTTTATGCTGCACTGTGAGTGATATTCATGTGCAAAGTCTGTCATCTCATACATAGTTTCACTTTGTTACTTAAAACTGTCATTGTCCTTAAGTCCCCTGATTTAATTCCCACTATATCTGTTCATCACATCTTTTGCTAGCCATCAAGAGCAGTTTTGACACATTTAAGCTTCAGTATCATTATTGATTAGCTAGGCACACAACAAAAAAAAAGAAAACAAAAAACATATATATATATATATATATATATATATATAAAAAAAAGGCAACAGTGGAACAAGAAAAAAGATTACACCATATTACAAGTAATGGAAATAAAGAGCCATTGCAATTTTCTACACAATAGAAAAACCATAATCACATTAATTGATCTTTGTGAGTATGTGTTGGTGTTTGTGTGTGTGTGTGTGTGATTGTATGTGTGTGCTTTTGTGAGTGTGTCCTGAAGGGAATCATGTCGATGTGGCTAGCCAAGCAAGTGATGGGAATTAAAGTCAGATTATGTCTTGAGGATACAAAACCTGTCTAGATGGTTTGACCTGTGTGTGCTTATGTGCATATACACAAACAAACATTCATAGTCTTAGCAGATAAGCACCCCAAAAAGATGGATTAGTTTATAAAGAGAATATTTAACTTTCAAGGAGAGTTTTTGAAGCAACGACAAATGAATTCCCAAAGAAAATAAAGTGTTTAGTTAGTTACTGTAATTGAGCTTCACATAATGATTGCATATGATTGTGGTTCTTCATTAAATCCACACAGGAACAAGACATAAAGCTATATTTACATAAATTATATTTGATTTTCATTATACATTTGTGTCAATCATAGTAAAAGCCAGAAATTAAATGACTCTGGAGGACTAAAGAAAGAAAGCTAACGCATTTTGTTACTGGTCAGATTGTGCTTGTTTATCAGTAACATTTTGCACTACAAAGATTGTTTTTCTTCTTCATCTCTTGCTCTTTCATCATTTCAAGATGACACATGAAAAACAGATGAATAAGAAAGAGTACCACTTTAAAATCTATTGAAAAAAACACTATCCTACACTCATACGCTCACAACGGTATAATACTAAAAGATGACAATGTCTAAATGTCAAAATTAATCAAAAAAATGACTAAAAACAGCTAGACTTATTTTAGATTGATTAAACTGATTTGAATTTGAAAGCACATAGACTATAGAAAGACAGATGACGAAGAATGAACCGCTCGACCTCGTGGTTTTTGCTGCTTTCTTGTCTTCCTCCCATCTGTGAGCACATGCACAGACACATGTACTGTATATCAGCACATGAGTCATTCCCTGACCCGTTCAATTGCCACCTTCTCCTATATCCAGATGCATTAACTTGCTAAGCTGCTGCATATGACTTTAAAAGTAGAACAGTAGATCCTTCATCAGCATTAACAGGATTGGAGGTGATATTGTATCCCAGACGGGCTGATCTCAGGGCTGATACTACTGGTTATCAGGCTTCTCTGGAGCCTTTGGGCGGAATATGTGGGCCCTGGCATCAAGGCTTATATCAAAGTCTTTCTGCACACCTTTGATAAAAGCTACCTGAACTCTGATTCATTGATGGATACAGATGGTGCAAAGATAAGATAAATAAAAGATTTTTATAACCTTCAGAAGACTGATTTTAGAGATTGCAGAGGCAATTAAGATGCTCATAAATATGCATTGCATATGCATTGAAAGTTTTTAAAGCTTACAACAACTATATTCGCTTTTCCATTGGACATCTGCGCAAAACTTTAACGATATTTACTAACTGTCAAAAAAACAGGAGTGCATAATGTCGGTTTTTCCATTAAATCACAAATGTGATGATTTGTTTATCTATTATCGCAAGATGACACGAGAAGTCATTCCATAAACATGGCGATGAACATAAATATGGTGTTGATTTACAGATATATTCATTATTATTATATATTACCCCTCTATCCTGGACTAAATTAAAAAATGATTTGGTTTCTGGTGTGTCCACACATACCGTGCCATTTTTCTTTTAAAACTCGTCTTCTTTGCTTGTTGTAACATCTTTCAACATCCTTTTTTTTTTTTTTTTTTTTTTTTTTATTCATGTGACTCTAGTTGCGGAAAAAGATCTTTCCGTTGCAGTTTTGCGCTACACCCGAAAAACCACCTCTTGCCAGCGCAAAAACTTGTAATCAAAAACCGAGAGTTTTGGTGAAATTGTTTGTTTTTCCATTGGGCAAATTTTTATGCACAAATTATGTTCGCACAATTTGAGGGTCAATGGAAAACCGACTATTGATGTACAACATTTTCACCTTATTTTGTGTAAACTATTGGTAGAAAATACTTGAACCTTCTGTCACCCAACAATGCATTTTTGTCCTTTGTAGGAGACAAGAGTTTCACTGGTATCTGAAAAAACGGTTGCATCAGGCAGTTTCCAATCAAGGCAATAATTTAATGGAAAAAAAAAAAAAGTTACAACTTTTACTTACTGGGTCACATTTAAAACAGTAAGTGGCTTGAATCTAATCATATGAAACTTATTATTTTGCAATTATGCACTTTTGGCACTCTATCATATGGTGTTACATATTTTTTCTGCATATGTTTTGTCCTTTACCTTAAGCATCATGAAACAAAGACAGAAGAAAAAAGAAAAATAATAATAATGGAGTTGGGAATGTTAAATACTGCAAAAAAAAAAAAATAATAAAGAATAAAAAGACAAACAGGAGTAAAGAACAAATTAATGAAAGATCACATGAAAGAAGCTTGAGGGTGAGTCACATTATGGCCATCGTTCACTTTAATTTTTCCCTTTTTCTGCCCACCCTGTCATGTACCATCCTCTCCCTCTCCCCTCTCTTGCCTCCCTGCTTGGTTTGGTAATTGGATTTCAGTGGCGAGCCAAGGGTCTGCTCTCTTAGAACTTTCTAGAAGGTCAGAGGTGGCAGGGCAACACTGTGTCACAGCTAATCTGTCCCTGGACAGCTCTGGGTAAGTCAGGAGAAATGACACTGTGCATGTGTGTGTGTGACAAAGAGTACCCATAAGATTTTGTGTGAGCGTGTGTGGCAGGTAGGGGTCATCCTCCTTGTGCAGTCCCAGTACTGGTGGATGCCAAGAAAGAGAAAGTGAGGAAGAAGAGACAGAAACACATATTCTGCCTCAGTCATTTATTAGGAGGTGACCCTGAAGAACGTCTCTCCTTTGACTGCAGCAAGCAGTGAAGAGGAAACTTGGAATCAGTGACAAGCACTACCTTCACTTAGAATACTTTCAGAAAACAATACAGACACTTAGAAGCACAAATCACCCAACAGGAAATCTGACATACTTCAAAGAATCTAAGAAGTCACTTCAGGCAGGTTGACCTCTTACAACCTTTACTTCTTCTTCTTTTTCTTTTTCTCTTTCTTCTTCCTCCCCATTTTTAGACAGGTGATTCTTACAGGTTATCTTCAAAAAGACGTTGTAGAAGCCAATAATGTAATAACAACTGATAACGTAATAATGGCCGATAATGTAATAAATTTGCCATTTTTAAAACGTAATAGGCCAGAGATGTACTATCTGGCCAATAATGTAATAAAAATCCTGAACTGATAATGTAATAGCTTTTGGCCAATAACGTTATAACTTATTATGTTATTGACTCAGTTATTACATTTGCAAAAAAATTTTTTTACCAGCTCAATAACGTAACAACCAACCAATAAGTTATAACGTTATTGGCCAAAAGTTATTACGTTATTGGTTCAGGACTTTTATTACGTTATTGGCCAGATATTATGTTATTGGCCTATTACATTTTAAAAATGACCAATTTATTACGTTATCAGCCATTATTGCATTATTGGCTTCTGCAGACGTCATATTAGACAGTTCTGATGTTCTCACCCAGACACCACTTTAACCAGGCTAGTACTTGATTACCTCAGGGAGGGGGGGATCTGAAGGCTGAGAGCTGGTCAGTATAAGTTCTTAGGCCTGTCAGTCCATACCTGAAGCATGAGTGAACATTTACTCTCATTTGCCTGCACTGTACAGCCCAGTTTACTCTACCATGTCATGAATGAATGTATGAATTATATTTTTGAATCAAGTCTATGCAGATTTACAGTTAGAGGTTTTTCACTTTTTTATAACTTTGTTGGACTGTGGGATACATATTAAACATTCAGTGTTTGGAATTACAGTTACACTGCAAATTATTTGGTTCTTATCAAGATTAAAAAAAATCAACAACTTAGATTTAGAAGACTAAGTTTTTTTTTTTGTATTGTTTTTTTGTACTTTGATCTGTGATGAGCTGGTGACATATCCAGGGTGTATCCCACCTTTGCCCATAAGTAGCTGGGATAGACTCCAGCGACCCCCGTGACCCTAGGATAAAGCGCGTTTAGATAATGGATTAATGAATGAAGATTTAGAAGTGTTAGATCATTTATCTTGTTTTAAGAGTTAATTTCTTATTTTATGTTTTCATACGTCTGTAGATGTGTTTATTTCTAGACTTAATCTTAATTCAAGAAATCTTGTCAGGTGAAATCGTCTTGCTGTATGGACAGATATTTCACTTGTTTTGAGTACCTCTTTCCTCAGATTTAGTGTTTTTATCTTGTTTTTAGACACCTCTTTTTTGCAGTGTAGACTTAAGTCAGGCACAGACTAAAGGAGTCTTGGGAGTACTTATACCAGATTCACACTCAGACAATCAGGGGAGAAACCTCATCAGGGACATTAGGCCACACCAGTGTTCAGCTCAGATTATCTGGTATTATGATGATTGCATCTTTAATCTCCACAAACAACTGCAGGGCAGACATCAGGGTTGTCCCAATAATGTTTTGAACATATTTGATATGTAGAAGTTCAATTCTGGATTAATAACAGGACTGCAAGAGCCAAAAAGACAGACAGTGACGGTGTTAATGTAATGTTAATAAAACTAGCTAGCCCACTTTTCAGAGATATTGCAAGAATGCCAGAGCTCCGTCTGTTCTTTCTCCTGTCCGTGTCCTTGACCAAGGTACTGATGAAGATCTGGAGTTGGTCCCTGAGCGCTTTCACTGGCAGCTCACTTCTCCTAATGTACTAACTGCATTTGGTAATTGATAATGCTAGGTGCAGTGTGTATTAAGGAGGGTGAAATGCAGAGAATGAAGTTCCCTATAGGGATAATAAAGTGAGTTGACCTTTAACCTTTCCAGTGTCCTAAGAAAGATTTACGCAAGTGTCTCTAGAATTCCAGCCATCACCAATCATTGTGTTCATACTCAAACAGAAAGTGCAAAGTTAGATACACTTTAGTTTTATGTCTTTAAAATTTTCTTTATTTTAGGTCCTGTCCATACGAAGACGGTTTTGGTTGTATCCGCAAAAGTTTTGTGTCAAATAGGCCTTTCATCCACATGAAACCAGCATTTTCAGTCACTAAATCCGGTCCCAGAGTGGATACATTGGAAAATGTCAGTTTTGCGTCTTCATCTGTATGACCAAACCGCAACTTGTCTGAAATGGTGATGTCATAGCCCCACCTCTCTAACCTTTCACCCCTGAAGCCAAACGCCACTTCACAACAACAACAGCAACAACAACAACAAGAATGGCGGACTACAGAGTGGAGCTCGTGCTACAACAGCTATTGAGCTTATTGGAAATATTGAATCCAAATCTTCGGCTACTCTTTCATTACAATGAGCAACAAACAACCATAGCTAAAAATATTCACTACATGCTTTTGGATCTACCGCGGAGAATTATTGTTGTTCTTCTTCTGTAGTCTATGGTTTGTATACAGCATATAAGCTTTATGCGCATGCTTCACATCTTCTCCGTTTTTTGCGAGACCATTACAACACCATATACCGGCCTGGCATTTGTACTACATTATTTTCAGTGGTTTTCAGTGTTTTCATGTGGACACAGATATTTCATGAAAAGACTCAATGTTTACAGAGCACTTTTTTTGAAAACAACAAAGAAAAAGATGAGATAGGAAAAGATGTGGACATGGCCTTAGAAAAAGAAAGTATTAAAGAATGAATTATAACTACAATAGAGATATACTGAGGTGGATGACCCAGGAGACAGAGTGGCTGGATGAGGTTGTATGAGGTGTCAGGGTCATTCGATGCTGCAAGACTTGAAGGTGTTAAGGTTGAGAAAGTGTCTGCTTTTGGTCCAGTATTTGCAGAGGATTGATTGTAATATTTTAAAAGTACATCTGAAGAGAGAAGAGGTGAATACACTTGGGTGTTTATAGCCTAAATAAAAAAACAACGGAAACTCAGCAGTGTCACATCTAGTCCTAAACTTTCTAAACACAAACAGCAGGAGTAATTACACATAGCATTCATGCACTCAACAAAGAGCTTTTCTCTCACATTAAGGCCCAGTATCTGCTATAATCAGTAATGAATATAGAACAATTTAGCTCTTAATCAGTAGAATTAATGAATACAATTATTTTAAATGAACAAAATAGGGCTCATTTTTACTAATTAGACTGAGTTGTCAATAAAAAAAAATATGGCAAGTTCGTTGGGGCTGACAGTGGATGGTTCATACAATTTGCTTTAAAGAAAAACTTTTTCCCAATTAATTTCAAGTATGAACAAGAGTTACTGCTACATATTTATAGAATTAATAAAGATTACTGTCTTTGAAAAGAGCTAATAAGATCCAACATGTAAGTATTCATGCATCACATGTTTAATTTTACCTACATGTTGGATTAATGCAGTGGTTCTCAGTCTTTTTCTGTGGGGCCCCCCTTTGGAGGACGAAAAATCTCCAGGCCCCCCTCACCCCCAACAACACTCTAGCAGTGGTGCAATTATAACTTTTATTGAGCGAAACATCAATATTGTAACAGTACTTCTTGTTTTCCTTGAATAATTTAGTGCACAAATTAAAAATAACTTAGATTTTTGCTTGAACAATACAAA
Source organism: Sphaeramia orbicularis (assembly GCF_902148855.1). Lineage (NCBI taxonomy): Eukaryota > Metazoa > Chordata > Actinopteri > Kurtiformes > Apogonidae > Sphaeramia > Sphaeramia orbicularis. Next base: position 19,917,310 of record NC_043969.1, on the reverse strand, counting down.
TGAACTCAACAAGACTTCTCCCTGGGACAATATTTTTCCAACTAAAAGTTGAAAATGTGCAATTATCTTACAACTATGACAATAAACAGAGAAAAAACAGAGGTTGTCGTTTTTGGACCCAAGGAGGAACGTCTTAAAATCAGCATGCAGCTCCAGTCACTTCAGTTAACAACTTCAGACCAGGCCAGGAATCTGGGTGTTGTCTTGGATTCAGACCTGAATTTTAAAAACCACATACAAACAATTACAAAGTCAGCTTACTATCACCGCAAGAATATTTCTAGGATTAAAGGACTGATGTCGCAGCAGGACCTTGAAAAACTTGTCCATGCATTTATCTTTAGTCGAGTTGACTACTGTCACAGTATCTTCTCTGGTCTGCCTAAAAAGTCTATCAGAGGACTACAGCTGATCCAGAATGCTGCTGATCGAGTCCTCACTAAGACCAAGAGAGTGGACCACATCAGTCCAGTTCTCAGGTCTCTATACTGGCTCCCTGTCTCTCAGAGAATAGACTTTAAAATTATCTTGCTAGCATATAAAGCACTGAATGGTTTAGGCCCAAAATCCATCAGAGACCTTCTAGTCCAGTATGAACCAGCCAGACCACTCAGGTGGTCTGGTGCAGGTCTGCTCTGTGTTCCAAAAGTCAGAACTAAACATGGAGAATCAGCGTTCAGTTTCTATGCTCCGTATATCTGGAACAAACTACCAGAAAATATCAGGTCTGTTGAGAGTCTGACTTCTTTTAAGTCAAGGTTAAAGACTCACCTGTTCACTGCTACCTTTGACTAAAAGGCTTTTGACTTTTTAAATTTTATATTCTCCTTCAAAACTCTGCACTGCAACTCTTACTTTAATATGTGTGTGTTTTTATATTTTGGGTTTTATGTGTTGTCCTCGTACTTGCTGTTTTTAATTGCCTTTTACATGTTTATTTTATGATGTTTTAAATGTGTTTCTTTTTCCCTTGTTGTATTTCAATGTCCTGTGTGAAGCACCTTGAAATGCCTTGTTACTGTAATGTGCTATACATATAAACTTGCCTTGACTTGCCTTGCCTAAAGTTACTTTTTTTTTTTAGAACAACAAACACATTTTGGTAACAACGATGAACATTTGAACAATACCAGTGTCTGCAATGAGCCTGTTTACATTGCATGTCTCAGAACATTAAAGTGCAAACTGTACAAACTGTGCAAAAACAGAAACATTGCACATTTTTATTTTCCACTACAATCCTTGTCCATTCTCCAAACCTAAAATCTTCTTCTAGTCTAGTGACAGATCACCATGGCAGTAGATTTGTTTGTTGTACGTCCCTAAAATGAGTCCAGGGTGCTCCAACCCTAAACATTAGTTCTACTTGATAAAAGTTCTAACCTGAAGAAAAAAAAAAAAAAAAAAGAAAAAACACCCAGGAGTGATCCCTCACCCCCCTGGTAAGCTTTCCCACCCACCCTAGGGGGACCCTCCCCACAGTTTGAGAGACACTGGATTAATGGGATTCACCATCACTTAGTTGGAGATTCACCTTCTTTTTATTTTCTTAGTTTACGTATGTTTAGAGAGATTACGCACAAGAATATTGGTAAAGCTTTGCCTTATGTGTGTGATGCAACATAATGTCAGAATAATTTTGGATTTTCTAACATCTGCTGAGTGAGCCCAGCTTAAGGCTGTTCAGTAAATATAACCTTTAAAACTTTATCACGCTTAGCAACCTGAGATATCAAGTACAGACGCCACAGGGCAGATAAAGAGAGACGCTGCTGGACCTTCAGGGCATTAATGAGGTCTTAAAATGATATTTTAATTAAACATATTCTATCACTGATCAGCTGTAAATTGCCTGCTTATATGTAATGATATGTAATGTAATTACTTCAAAGACTTTGATTAGGTCTAGGTTATTATTTCTTATCATAATTTTTCTGTTGCAGATGTAAGGAAACTTTTATTGCAAAGTTATGCTGCTAATGTTGTTTAAAGACCCGTTTGTTCATTTCATGTTTGATCGAGAAAGGTCTTACAACAGTAAAATCATCAAACTAAAAACAAAAATATAGAATAAAAGTAAAAGAAATAAGAAAAAGAAATAAAAAATATAAAAACACACACAAAATAAGTACCAAAAGGTTCACATAGAGGTTTTTAGCTGCCTTTTAGAAGCAAAGCGGCAGATTGTAAGTAAAGACAAAGTGTGTTTCGCAGTGTACGGGCATCTACTTCAAAGACATACTCACCTTTAGTTCTCTAACAAGAACGATGGACAGTCAGTAAGCCCAGGTCAGAAGACACTAGCGTCCTGCTGTAATGTATGGACAGAGCAAGTCAAAGGGATAGGCTGGTGCAGAACTATATGTGAGAAACAGATCCTTAAACTGAACATGAAAGTTGTACCTGAAAGGAAGAGTAATGAGGTTAACCTGAGTATGATGGGTGTTGTTCTATTTGTCAAATGTTGCAGCAACACAGGAAACAAAGGAGAGGAAGAAAACCAGCAGTTCAACTGAAAGAAGATGAAGAGAATGGAGTGATGGGAGGAATATCGACAAACTGAGAATGAACAGAGGTGATGAAAAGTGGATATAGGCTGTATGATTATTGAATGGGAAATAGATGAGAATGGGAAGAAACAGGACTAAAGGAGGGAAAGAGAAGTCAGTAGGAGAGTGAAAGACAACTGAGAGAGAAAACGGAAAAACTGAAAAATGCTAGCAAAATAATGAATAAGTCTTATTTATACACCTTAAACATACATAGACAGATGTCCATTTCAAATGATTTAACCATCACAGTAACATATTCCTGTATGCTCTTTCCTTGAGTGGCATGTTTGTTAAGCAGTACATTCAATAGAAGGCACAGGAAAATTAAAAGTATTGGACAGCTCTTGTCAAACATGAGGGTGTGATTATAAAAGGGGATGATTTGTGAGTCCTGTGACTGTTTTATCCCATAAAGACCCAAATATACATCAAAACCATCTACTGATCTGAACTGTTTAATACCTGTTGATCCACTAATCCTATCAATACATGTAAATAATTCAGATAAAATACAGTTACTCATCTTTTCATGGTCATCAGACATGACCCATTTGGATGTTCAGAGGCCCATAGTCATTATTTAGCATTGAAATTAAATGACCCCTCAGACCTAGACAACTGCCTTACAGAAATGCTATGAACAATATGGCTTGAAGAGGCAGGTGTAAAGATAGTTCACATAGTCTTGTCCTGAAGATATGAAGAATGATCATCCCTAGCTTCAGTTTTGGGACAGCAGCACTAATATTTGCAATGTTTCTTAAAGCTGTGGGAGATGGGTTTTTTTTACCAATTCTTCATCAAATCTGTAAAACACAAGTCATAGCCTAAGTATCACGAATCCATAAATCTTTCCGTGATTACTCACCTGAATCTTTTTCCTCACGGTGAACAATTTCGAAGTGTACTCCACCATAAACAATCCATTTGTTTACAGACAGAGCCGTTAACCTTCCAGTATCTGGGTGTGCCTTTTAGGTACACTTTGCACTTCTTGTTAAAAAACTTCATATTATTTTTCACAATTTAAATAAGGTTAGAATTCAAAAGTTGTTCATTTTTGCATGATCTTTTAAATTCTGGCCACCAACTAAAATTTGCACATTGTAAACAAAAGAAAATTACCAGACTGGCATCTGTCTCCCAAGTGTGCCTAAAATGCACTATTTCTTCCTTTTGATATGTATGATTAGGGCTGACCTTGATTTACAAAAATAAAATCAAATTAGAGCAGAAAAATAAATCAATATATAATATTTAATAGTTTGATTCATAGGTGTGCCTTTTTGGCACACTTGGTGACAGATGCTAGTATTTTCGAACATTTGACCTAGCGCCAAAAATAAAAATGCAAATTAACCAGTGTTGGAGTTAATCATTGACAAATGCCAGGCTGCAGAAATTAAATATGTGATCCACTTTTTACGTAGTATATTGAAAAAAAATAATTTTTTGTGTTTTTTGCATTTTAAAAAAATGGTTTGTTTACATAATAAACACGGCATTTAAAGCTATACCTACCGATGTGTCATGTCTCACAGCACTTAGTAAAAGTTTGAACATGAACAACCCGCCTCCCTCCAAAGCCCCACCCCCTTCCCTCTGCCTGAGCACTGAGGCTCCTCCTCCTCTCATCTGATGCGCAATGGAAACGGAGGAGGAAGCAGAGGTGGAGGTCCGGTCCGTTTTGGCGTGTCCGCGGACCCCTCCCTCAGTAATCAGATGCATCATCCACCTGCCGCGGGCCTGCGGCTCCTGTTCCATCAGTAGACCTGGTCTGTGCAGTACTGGGTCAGTGTTTTCACTGCAGTGCCCAGGGGATGGGCGCGTGCACTGTGAACGCGTGGCCTCCGCAAATTTTCCGTGGACATTTGAAGTTTCATAGTCCATACAATTATCATCTTACATTGTGTGACACCATGTAATTGCACCTGTATGAGTCCCACCGTCATAAAAGCTGAGCTTTATGCAGACCTGTTCAGTTCAGTACAGCTGACTTCCGGACTTTTATCTCCATCTTTCACTAATCAGACTCCCGTTTGTGCCCCTCAGTTGTTGTTTCTGTTCATAAATTTGTTTCTTCCCTTCCACATGTGCATGTCAGTTCTATCCAAACACATCCTAGACAGTAGACTGTAGTCAGTGACAGGAGAAGCAGCGTCAGTGAAGTGTCAGATTCAGAGGGACACATATCAGATGTGAGACGGTGATAATGGATCGGATGCTGGATGGCCGTAATGGATGATTGACAGGAGGCTCAGTCAGGTTCGGCCAATTATTTCATTCGGACCGACTAAAATGATTGGTCAGACTTTTATCAGAAATATATGAGAATTAAACATTTTTGAGTTTCAATACCTGGTGGATTTCTTTTACATTTTAGTTTGACACACGCTTATTAGGAGCATTTTAAGATGACAAAAGAAAAGTATAAAAATGCCACATCACACGGTATAGCTTTAAAGGGTTAAAAAATGTGACAATTATTGAGTATTTGTTATTTTTATTTACAGCTCAAGTTGATGAAATAGAAAAAAGTGTAAAAGAATTAAAAACAAACTATGAAAATTTTTTTGACATTATTCCACAAGTGTGCCAAAAAGGCACACTTGGTGCTTAGTAAGGGCCTTGCTGGATGGGATACCGGAGGGTTAAGTCAGTGGAGCATTTTTGTAAATTTGTCGCAACGTGCATTGTGGGAAGCGGCCGCAGTAGCAAGAAGCAATGAAGCTGTTTCAGATGCTGCAGCCATAATGCGCATTAAAGTCGCAGCATATGGCCGCAGCAGCAACAAACATGGACACGGCTTCATTGCCTTTTGCTACTGCGGCTGCTCGCAGCTCCAAAAATGTGTAGATGATGCGGTCAAAGAGCAAAGACTGGTCAAATTTATTTTGACGGAGTGGTCAGTGAGTATGATTCTGAATCGCGGTGCTACTCCATGGGTTGTTGTGCCCCTAACAATGTGGAGACCAAATGTTCACCCTTGGTAAGTGGTGACTGCCCAGGTGAAAGCCTTTTTTTCAGCTGTCTTTAAGCCTCTGTAGCTCTGGCTTTTAGCTAGCACACTTTTTGTATGGAAGTTGGATTCACTTTAATGTAATGGGGTCACACCAGGTATTCACATTCACATACAGTGCAAAAGGGAGTTGGTTATGACAGGATGACAAAACCTGCACGACTCCCCAGCTTGAGCTTTTAGCAGTGTTGTTGCTGTGGGAGAATTTGTGTCAAGACATATGGTCTGACATCGTCTAATCTGTAAAGGGACACACAAGGGAGATGTTACTGTGGCCTGTGTTTGAAGCAGCACCATGCAGCTCAGTGGACATTCACATTTCCACAGCATTAAAGCTACAGTGTAGATTGATGCAAAAGAATCTTGGGGACTGTTTCAAGTTTTACGTTCGTTCAGGGCCCTTAATGTAATAATCGTTTATTTAGAAGTGCACTTAAAAGCACATTTTTTGTGTCATGTTAAGAGATTTCTAATCTCTGCTGCTGTTTTCTTTTGTACAGTTTTGGAATTTCTCCTTTTTATTCTATGGGTGTATTCAGACCTACTTCATTTGGTCCATTTAAAATGGTCATAGTTCATTTCCCCAGAAAGTCTGGAATGTTTTTAGGTGTGAATACAAACATGAGAACTCTGATTTGAACCAAACGTTTCCAAACGGACTCTGGGCTGGTTCACTTCTGGTGTGACTAGAACCGGCCTCGAGCTGAAACAAACCAAGAAACCATGCACCTGTTTGGGCACACCTTCACTGATGCAGAATGACACATAAAACATTGACAAACTGGCTCCGAATGAGCTGTTCTTGACAGTTAGTATTATTTCGTAAATCTGTCTCCGTAAAAACAGAATACATATTCTGAAAACGATAACTGCACGTAGGACCTCCCTGTTTGTTTTCATCAACACCTGCCATCTCTGATTCACTCCATCCCTGACTTTTCTGTCCAATGCCAGCACAGTTGGTCAAATGTGTGCTTCTGTTTACAAATTTTGGTTCACTAGCAAGGAGGGTGCAGGAGACGTATATCTGCCACTGAGATAACGTGCTTGTAGTTGGAAAGCTTTAGCAGTGCTGGAAACAAAGTTTCTTCTGATATGGATACTTATACATTGTGACAAATAACACTGGCGCCCCCCTCTCAGCTTTCTCCTTCCAAACACCCCCCAGTGTTGTCCCAACACCCCCTGGGGTGCTGTAGAGCCCCCGTTGAGAAACACTACTATAGTACATGATCTAATATAGTTTTTGCTTACGAAACCTCAGAATCCCTGCCTTATTTGAACCCTAAAACTACCCCATCTCAAGCTAGGTTTATTTGTTACATCATTGCCCCACGATTTGTTTTAGCATGTGTGTGTCTCATTAGAAAGTGAGTAGATTAATATTTAGTAGAGCCCATGAGATTTATCATACTAATGAACACTATCCAGAGGGGAAGAAACAAAATTTTTGGACAAGTGAGGGAGATGGTAGGAGCTCTGTGACAAATGAGAGAGAGGTGACAAACAGTTGGAGCAGCAGAAATAATCAGTGTTTACTTTATGCCAAATCAAATCAGGATGAACTTTAGGATGAGAGCTATCATAAACACCGTGTTGTCAAAACATCGTCTCCACTTATCCTCATAGTGCGCACTGGACATCGCTGCTTTGAGTGAATGTGACGTAATGCAGGCGGAAAGGAAGGGATAGAGAAAACACAAACATCCATACCATATGCATGATGCTCATATTCCCAGCGCAACTGAGGGGATGCATCACTGAGCCCTGAACTCTTCAGACATAAACAAATCTCATTCATCCAACAAGGAGACAGGACGTTATGCTTCTGTTGCGAATATTAAAGTAAGAAGTGGATAAAATAAAGATGACAAGTTGTTGAGGGGAGCAGTCACTGAGTCTGCATTATTCTGACTGATTGCTCCACGGCTGCGATTGCTCACAGATGCAGGAACTTTTGCGCACAGTGCAATAATATGAAGAATTGTTCATACCCCAGAGAAAAAGCATGGACATGCGTTCACTCAGAAAAGGCTACATACAGTACGGGTAAGCATGCACGCGTTGTTTGTCACACTGATGGGTTCTGGTGCTCATCACAAAATGAGTTAAACAGAAAAGGCCGCAGAGTAGGGCATGTGACTGCCTCTGAAGAATACAATGAAAGAGTGGAGCAGACACAGGGCATCTTGGGACACAAGGATGAGATAATAGACATTACTGCTGGCTTTAGTTTAACTTCAGCTTTTGTCCTTACACTAGTGGAGCTGGATTCTTGCAGTGACGAGCTGGTTACAAAGGCATGTCTGACTTGATGTTCTGTATCAACAAATGTTTCCACTGGTTTATCCTTGAACATTTGTTGTACAGAATAAAAAAATGACCATACACCTACGCTACACGCATTGAATGATAGTCTGAGCTAAAAGCATTACAGACGGAGAAAAATATGCAGTCATTACTATGACTGTAGTTAGTACAAACTGTCCATACTCTTGTGTCTTTTGCATCGATCACAGCTGTTGGACTATTTCCATATAAAAATGTTTAAGCTGAGTTTTAAAAACAGGATTCAGTCTTGTTTTTTGTGATATTGCCTCCCTTTTTTTCCGATCTTTATCTCCATCCAGCTTTCACCTTAAATTCCTGTTAACTGTCAGTCCAGCAATTGTTCTATCCATCTTTGACCTCGATATTCCTTCACCCATCCATCCTGCCTGCACCTATGCTTTTAGAACACTGTGTTTTTTCTCCATTACTCCTCACCTCATTCTTTATCTAGTGTTATTTGTCAAAATCATCCACCCCATCATCCATCATATTAATTAGGTTCTGTGTCATTGTTCTCATCATCATTCACATGTCTATCATTGATCTCTCTCAGTTTCAGTCAAGGATGTTTAATTGTCTTCATCCATTATTAGTATTAAATGTAAAATTAAATACACATGCGCTACATTTACTGCTCATTACACATTCCCATGTTGACAGGATTGACAGCATTGTAAGTCATGATTTGTGTATGAGTGATCTGATCATTATGTAACAAAGCTCTGTGTATTGTATCATCTGTAAAAGTACAAGTCAAAGACAATTTAGACACAGAAATATTTGTTTCTTATCGGAATTTATACCTGTACCTCTTTATGAATCTTTATGTTCTTTAATTTGTTGTGTTTTCCTCTGTGTCTTTCTCTTACCACTCCTATGGGAATATGATCATGTTTCCATTAATATCAATACTTTGAATATAACAAAAGGCCCCTTTCAACCGACTGTAAGATGAGATATTTGATGTTTATTTTTCTGGGGATTCATATTTAACCCATAAAGACACAAACATCTACCACTGAACAAAACCATCTACTGATCTAAGCTGTTTAATACCTGTTGATCCACTAATCCTATCAATACATGTAAATAACCGGTGTAAAATACAGTTTGCCATCTTTTCATGGTCATCAGATATGACCCCTTTGGACATTCAGAGGCTCTATAGTTACCGTGGAAACACCGTCATCTTCTACAACATTGATTCACCAGTAAAACCCATGGAGTTGGATCAATGATAGTGGATGGACACACTTGGTTTATGTTCAGTTGTTAATATCTTTGCTAAAAAAGTCACTTTTTCTTCAGTTTTCTTCTGTTTCTGATATAATATCCTTGAACTTTAATCTGAGTTTTTATGAGTCTGGTTTTGACCAACTCTATATATAAAGTCTCATAAGATAACTTTTGTTGTGATCTGACTTATATAAATACAATTTGATTGGTTTTCTGCTGTAAGTCGCTTTGGAAAAAAAGCGTCTGCTAAATGCATAAATGTAAAATGTAAATGTAAATGAATTAAATATAGGAAAATACCTGATTTTCACTGAAAAAATGCAAATCACAGAGGACAATATTATAATAAATGGTGATAAATCATTTAAGAAAGATTAATTAGAGAGAAAAAAAATCATTTGGGAACTGTTATACAAGTAGCACTGGGTCTTTATGGGTTAGAGTCAGAAACTATCTTTTTGCAACATTTTAATTCATATTTGTTGGAGAAATTCTAATATAACTCATGTCCTTTTAGACATCTGTTAGGTCAGGGTGCTGATCTTGTTTACCTTCTACTCAGTCCACTATGTGGGTCTGCAGACCTGGGTTTGCAGACACACTGTCTCCATTTAGGATTGTGCACATATTTGCCATTAACTATTGTAATGTATGTGTATTTCTGTGATTTGACCAATAATGGAAAGATACATTCCATCTTGGTCAAATGACTGAGTTATGATATTTGTACTACATCATGGGAAGTACAGTCACTACTCATCATTTTAATTGGACAAACTAAACTCAAGACTAACTTAACCACGTCAAGTTAATCTTACTCAATAACCCTGTATTGCTTTAATATATATCCAGTTCATTCGCTGAACTTAACCATATCGCATAAGTTTAATGTAGGCTTCATACATAAAAAGAAAGTAACCCAATTAAGTTTAAGTCACTTAAATCACTGTTGTACAATATACTTCAATCTATTGATTAAATTGTATGAAAACTAATTTATTAATGTCTCCTTAAAGTTATGTGGAACCACTTGAGACAGCAGTTTTGAGTATTTATTTATTATTTGAGTATATAATGAGCAGTCTGTGTTCTCATGTGCTTATGAGTGTATTCTTCAACTGCTATTGAAACTCCCTTCATTATCCACCTAAACAAGTTTCCTGTGAAATATCTCTTTGAGTGGGTTGACACAATGTGATCAAACTGGGAACAAAGGCACACTTGGATGCATTGAATGAACTGAAATGATCGTGGGAAAAGCTGAGGTCAGTGTATCTATCCTGTCATCCTTATGAGCCTGATCTTTCTAATGTTTGACCCAAAAGTTTATTTGGACAACTGGATGAACTGAAAAGATTCTGGTGGCCAAAGGTTGCTATGCTCACTGTTAAGTACTATCTCAGGATCACATTGAGGGATTTTCTTTTTTTCTTTTTTTTTTTTTTTTATTTGGCTCCAACATTGACTTGGCCTGGAAGGGTGAACTGATTAGGTTTAGGTCAGCACTTAAGGCTGTTGAGAGCTCAAGCAGCTGAGGGAACTGCATGAACAGATTCTGCCCAATTAATCGAATCGCAATCACAATATTAGCCAATGCAATTAAATAATCACAAAACGCAGCAATTTAGAGGCTCAGATTTTGGAAGATTTTGGGTGGTCTATTTTTAGAAATGGAAAAACAAAATGAGTACCACCTCGGCTGTCTGGTGATACTTTGGATTAACCCATGAATACCCAAACATCCACCAGCAACCAAAATCATTCACTGATGAAACTGTTCGGCTGTATTCACACCTACTTCATTTGGTCCTTTTAAAATAGACTAGAATTCATTTCCCTGGAAATTTCTTACTTTTATTTAGGTGTGAATACAAACATGCAAACTTTAATTGAATCAAACAAGCAGACCGAGTCGCAGTCCATTTCCAAATAGACTTTGGTCCGTTCACTTCTGGTGTGAATATAACAGGCCTCAAGCCAAAACAAACCAAGGAACCGTGAGCCTTTCTGCGCTTGACAAGCTACCAGTAGAACGCTGGACGTAGCCAAGCCTCATGGGTAGTCAGAGCTAATAGCAACAGCCATGGACAGATGTGGAACAATGAGGGGACTGAATGTCTCATTGACATTTGGTCAGATGCCCATATTACTAAACTGGCACTGAATGAGCTGTTCTTGACAGTTATCATTATTTTAGTGAATCTGTGAATACATATTCTGGAAACGATAACTGTACGTAGGACCTCCATGTTTGTTTTCATCAACACCGGCTGTCTGATTCACGCCGCCAGCGACTCTTCTGTCCAATGCCAGAGCAGTTCGCCACATGCATGCTTCTCTTTACAAATTTTGGTCCACTAGCAAAAAGTGCAATGAGAATGTGATCCAACACAAACGAAAAAAATAAAGTCAGCGTTCAATCTGAATCAAATAAGCGGACCAAAGGACTTTCCAGGTGTGAATACACCCTTAAATACCTGTTGATCCACTAATCCTATCAATACATGTAAATAATGAGTGTAAAATGCAGTTTGTCATCTTTTCATGGTCATGAAATATGACCCCTCTGGATGTTCAGAGGCTCCGTAGTGAACGTGGAAATGCAAACATTGATTCACCAGCAAAACCCATGGAATTTGACAAATGACAGTGAATGGAGACACTTGGTTTATGTTCAGCTAATGATATATTTTACTGAAAAAGTCACTTTTTCTTCAGTTTCCCTTGTTTTTGATGTAAGAAACCTCAAGTTTAATCTAAGTTTTTATGAACATTTTCATGCACAACAAATGAAAAAATTCTCTTTTTCTTCAGTTTTCTGTGTTTGTGATATAAACACCCTCAACTTTATTCTAAGCTTTAATGAATGTCTTCATATTAAATACAAGAAAATACCTGATTTTCACTTAAAAATGCAAAATACGAAGCATTAATATTAAAATGAATGGTGATAAATCACTTAAAAAAGGTTGAAAACAGAGAAAGATTCATCTGGGAGCTGCCACAAAAGCAGCACTGGGTCTTTATGGGTTAAGTGAAACTGGGCAAGAGGAGGCACTGTGTATGTTTCTGCAGGTTTAACTCTATATCTGTGACATTATACAAATAAGTAGAAAATGACATCACAATAGTGCCCACAACAATCACAATGTGACTCGATATGACAAAACTGTGGAGTCCTTCTGGGTGGATAGTGGATGCATGTGACTGAACCTGCGGTGTCTGTTTTATAAGTCTGTCAGTGTCATCTTGTTTATCTCTGTCCTTCAACATTAGGTTGTGTTTGGTTCCCAGCTTTCGTACATACAACAAATTGTCCATTTACATAGTGGTGCACACACATATTTATATCTATGCACAAAAACACACACTGACACACCTCTTTGCCCCTGGAGCAGCGGGAGTAGTAATCTGGACGGATAATGCTGTTTTCAGGTGCTTTTTCCCATTAATCCCTGTCCTTTTAGTCACTCCAGGTCTCTTTTTGAAGCTTGCAGGAGAAATACTAATATATGTGTGCATATATGTCTTTTTGTGATGTAGAAAAACAGAACCAAAAAGGAAGAGACTAATGACTGTGTGTATGCTGCTAAAAAGTCCTCCTCATAAAGGGCTTTGATCTGAATATGTCCTTTCTCTTGGCTTGAGTCTCACAAGGTTCCTTAATAAATGGTATGCTTTTCATCGGCCTCATTGAGACTTTACAAATCTAACATCACACAGTTGTTAGGGCGCTAAGGGTGAACTGCTGCCATCAGTGAAAATGTTGACTGCTAAATGACTAAATGAAATGAGTGTAGGAGGAATGTTTTTCATGCATGTTAGAGTTGCTTTTTTAGTTAGCTTTAGTGTGCAAGTTTGGCACACAAAGAGCAGTAATGGGAAAGTAAGAAAACCTATAGAGTAATATTCATACAGTCGGTGAAAGGGAAGTGGCAAGGTGGAAATTAAATAAAGACACGGGTGACATTGCTTGTATTTAGACTGTAGACGGCCTATAATGATGAAGAACTGAAAGATCAGGCAGCTGAAACAGAAATGGTAGAAAACAGACATAACTTAATTAACACAAGTCAAGCAATTATCAGAAACTTTGGATTAACAACAGAGGGTTTAAAGCCACCTGATCGGTCTGCTTTTTGTGCATTCTTCAACACTTCAGTCATGTCACATCCCCTTCCAAGAGCTGCCAACGTGTCCCTGTTGTAAAGACCTTCCTCTGAACACGGTGGTGCTACTATCATCACACTCAAAGAATGACAGCAACCAACCCACAAGAAAACGTTTCTATTTTCCTTCATTCACTCTTAACTTAAAGCTTAAGTGTGCAAGTGAAGACATCTGATGTGGCTGAACTCTGATTTCGGAACTACGATACACACCCCAGCCAGTATGTCCATGTGGGCCCCAGAAGGGTTACATTTGGGTTGCATATAAGGGTCCCATTTGGGTTTGTCCACAGTTTTCATGGTGGCACCACGTGTTTGCCCATATCAGAATCAGAGATCTGAATATATCATATTATTTATTCTTCACGCTATTTATCCCACGATATTTATCTTTCATGTCATTTTCACTACTTCTCATGTTATTTGCACTACTTAAATTCTATGTTTTATAAATATCTTAGTTTGCAATCCTTTTTTAAATGTAAATAACTGTACTTTTTACTGATATTTGTTGTTGTTTTGCCGATATTTGTTGTCTGTCTGTAAATTCTTGTACTGAACCTGAGAGCTTTACCTCAATTTCATTGTACTTGGTCCAGTGACAATAAAGAGATTCTGAATCTGATTCTGATATGGGCAAACACATGTGGGGCCACCATGGAAACTGCGGACAAACCCACATGGGACCCTTATATGCAGCCCAGTTGCAACCCTTCTGGGGCCCACATGGACATACTGGCCAGAACTATGGGTCACTCTATCAGCTTTTTGTACTTTTGTACTGATTCTGGCCAGTTTTGTGAGTCATTTTATCGATGGGTGGAATAAAACGCAGCGACTGTTTACTTCCAAGTCGATATCCGTCTTTTAACTCCATAACCGTCTACTGATGTCACTTAGAAGTCAGTCTTTTTAGCCCATTTCTGTTCTCATTTCTCACCATGTGCTGTACTTACGATTATCTGTGTGTCTGTATGTCAATCTATGTGCTTATTTGTTAATTCGACGACAAAAACAAGTGGTTCCAGGCACAACAAACCTCACCCCTCACACGTATTGTAGCTTATTTTGACGTCGATCCAGCTGATGTCATCCTGTCTATGCGTGTGCTGATGTCAGCATATCAGTTGCCTCTATATATGTGCCAAATTTGAAGTAAATTGAAACCAAACTGATATTTTTATTGACATGTTAAATTTCGGCCATTATAAGTAAATGGGAGAAGAAACAAGATTTTAAAAATTCATTAAAAATTTGAACTTTGACCTACTTTCCCCAAAATGTAGTGACATCTATTCTGGGTCACTGGCAATCTATAAACTCAGTTTGGTATGAATCTAACCAATACTTTTGCTGCTACAGACATGTGAAAATTTTCCCATTATAAGTAATTTCGGAAAAGAAAAATTAAATTCATTAAAAATTTGAACTTTGACCTACAGTTCCAAGATGTAATAACAAAGTAACCAATAGTTTTGCTGCTAGAGTGTTAACAAACAAACAAACAAACAAACAAACAAACAAACAAACAGAACCAAAAACAATACCCCTTGTGTCCCCTTCAGGGGGCGGGGTAAAAAATAAACTGTTGCTGCTGTAATCCAGTTTAACACAGGTAATACCTTGGTTATAACTTGTCAAATTGTGCTACAATATTTTCAAGTGAAAATTTGCCTTCATGTGCCACAGCTTTATGTAGCTTATTAACAGTTTGTCATTCATGTTACACAAGCAGAAAATGCTTATCTGTCTAACACTCACTGTGTCGAGGTGGTAAATCTGGCCTAATTATCATTCAGCTACGAGCAACTCTGCACGGGCTGTATGCTTAAGTGATGATAAACATGTTTTTTTTGGGGTATAGATGTTATTGTAGGACTTTATTGTAATAAAACATATCAATCCTGGTAACCTGCAATTATATTTTAAAATCTTCTTGAACTTTCCCACCTAATGATGACCATAATACATGACATTTATGAAGACAGTACATGTTAACACCACTAGTCAGAGGTATTCAGTCCACCTGTTCTTCATCACACTCTGCCAAACCTTGTTCATTTTCTAACGTGAAACTGAAGGTGTTCTGTTCCTCTAATCTGAACCACCAAACTCACACAGGAGCAGTGATTTTACCACATAAACTTCTGCCTTGGTCACCTACTTTGTTTGTTCATTTGCATATTAAAACAACAGAGTGATGCAACAAGCCAAGCTCCACAAATGCTATTTGTATCTGGGAACTCTGGTAGGTTTAAGAGCGCTTCACCTGCTCGTACAGCTAACAATCACCTCGCTCTCAACATCTCTCTAACTGTATAGCAATTTTCAGAATCGTGCAATGGGGGGAGTTACACTCAGCAACAGGGTACAGTTGCACTTTAAGCTCCGTCTATAAGCATACTTGTGTTCTGACAAATATTACTTTTTATTTGGACAATCAAACAGTTCTTTTGACTGTAGCACACTTCCACAGCATTAGCGGTTTTACTAGATTATATTATATAGTAGGAGTACCATTATGAATAAATACCTGAAAGCACAGACTGACCTTGCTCTGTTCTGTACCGTGTTGAATTTACAGTTCTGTGAGACGAAAATATCAAACCAAATAAATATGACTTTTAAATGGTAGCTACAATAACAAGTTACTCCTTGTTCAAGTGTCTTGTGGGACCCATTTCACATGAACACAGGTTTCTCCCTCATGTCCATTCTTTACACACCAGTCACTTTAAATACGGGGAACAGAGTCATTCCGGCTATTATATTAATCCCAGTTCTCACGTTTTCCTGAAGTCAACAACCCTGAAGTTACAGCCAAATCTTCTACACACATTTGCAAATCACCACAGATCTGTCTCAACAGCGGTGTAGCAAAAGTCATGTGTGCAAAGAAAACCAAACGAGGCCTGCTTGAGCTGTAAGGGATGACTTACTCTTAGAGGGAAATATTTTTCATCCATTAATATGTATGTGCACATTTACACATTTTATAAACACTAACATCCTATGATGCTCACTGATTGACTGTCCTACATGTCTTGTAGCATCCATCACTAGACCCCTGCCTCATCAGAGAGTCTGTATTTTCCCTCTTTTGACCTGACAACTGCAACATCCTCTCTAAATTCTGAAACACTGTCCACATAAGCCTGCACTCATCTGATACCAAATGGCTTCTGTCAGCCAGTTCAGAAATGTAAATGTAGCCTTGAGTGTTTCTGTAAACCACTTCCAACCATACTTCTCAGTCTGCACATGTAGAACTTTAAGTCTTGGTCTATTTGATCTCCTACTACCAACATCGAACACCACTTTTTTACTCAAATTAGGCATGTGGAGTACGTCAAGTTTTATCTGACTTCATAATCCACATTAGTGAATTGCCACATCTTAACCCTGTAATGGCAAATGGATCTTATTTGATACGTGAGATTTGAAGCCCTCTACATGATCAGTGCTACCAACTGTGGGCCCCATGAAAGCATAAACATTGTGGACCCTACATAAATTCAGTATCTTCTCAGTCTTTGGGACCAGGGTGGGGTGGGGGGGTGGGGAGTCCATACCAAGGTATTTATCGTTAACGAAAACTAACAAAATTATGAAAACTAGAATTGTCTTCTGGTCGTCTTCTAGTCCCCGCTTTACCTGGAAACATGGAGACTAAAGTTGGGAGAAAGCAGCAGAGTCCTGTCTTGGATTTATTTGAATATGACGGAGAAGAAGATAAAAGATACGACAAAACTAAAATTAATACTAAAACTAAACTGAACTAAGCATTTAGAAAAAAATGAAAACTAATAAAAACTAGCAAACCTGCTCTAAAAATGAATTAAAACTAACTGAATTAGAGGAAAAAAAAAGTCAAAACTAAATAAAACTAAACTAGAATGAAAAATCCAACACTATTAGAACCTTGGTCCATACATAATGTCACTTACGATAACATGAAACGAAACTGAAACTTAACATACTTTCAACTTTCAACTCCCAACTTCTATACCTCAGTTACACATTGGATCTTACATGACATTTTCACAACTTGTAACCTGTATCCACTGGACCCCCTCCACTGCTCTATGGGCCCTCCACAAATGCTGGGCCCCATGAATTTATCATGTTATTGGCGCCCCAGCATGCAATACATAGATAATCCACCAGGGGGGAGGAATTTGTTCACCAGAGGCCTTTCCAGTGACACTACAAGATTGTCATTAATGTGGAAGGAGGCAGAACTTTGACAAATTTGAAAAGGAATTACCAATTTGTTAGACATGTTTGTGTTATATTGTGTTTTTGTTTGTTCAAAAATAATAATATTTGAGCATTGAGACCCAATGTAGTAAATATGATACAAAATTGAAACTCATACATGAAAATTGATATTTGAAAAAAAAAAAAAAATCTTTGGTTGTTCAGAAGGACCAATAAAGGTTCCAATTTCAAAGAACTGGAATTTTCTGTCAACGATTTAATGGTTCAGGCTTTAAAGGGTTAAAGTGTACCTGTACTGGTTATGCTTATGACAATAATTGTGCTTTTGGTAATACTTATAAGCAAGAGAGGTGTAAATTCAGTAAAAAAAAAAAAAAAAAAAAAAAAAAAAAAAAAATATATATATATATATATATATATATATATATATATATATATATATATATGAATATATATATATATATATATATATATATATATATATGAATATATATATATATATATATATATATATATATATATATATATATATATATATATATATATATTATAATGTATGTTACTGGATGGAACTGCTAGCTTTATATACTGTATTTTGAAATAGCTAGCAATGAAAATTCACTACAGGTGCCCTTTAAAAAAGCCTGTCAGTCAGGGGTGTCCAATCCTGGTCCTTGAGAGCTACTATCCTGCATGTTTTAGATGTTTTTCTCTTCCAGCACACCTGATGGTCTTTATCAGGCTTCTGCAGAGTTTGATGATAGGCCTATCATTTGAATCAGGTGTGTTGGAGGAGGGTTACATCTAAAACATGCAGGAGAGTAGCTCTTGAGGAACAGGATTGGACACCCCTGCTATAAGTAACCCTGCTATTGGACTATTTTCCTCTGCATTAAACTTTTATATATATTGTACATAGGGATGCACCGATACCACTTTTTTCCAGACCGAGTACGAGTACTTACATTTGAGTTCTTGCAGATACCGAGTACCGATACGAGTACTTAATAATCCCATTCCAGTTCTTAGTTCCTTTTGTAAATGTGCTTCATTGTCATTGTCATTAGTCTGACTGGAAAAAAGTGCTGCTACTGACATTTAATGTGTTGGAATGAGCGTTTGTCAATTAATCCACCAGGGGGTGCCACTCTGAATTAACCATACTGGACAAGTACCACGAAGAAGAGTAAAGTTTTTTGAGAAGAAGAAAGTCAGTAATAACAAACATGGAGTTGACAGAGGCAACACTAATATGATGCTAATATTGCAGCGTTTTCGCTACAAAGGTTTAACAGCTTAGCTTCAGCAGGTAGAGAAAAGAGAAATGAGTGATACGTTTCGTTTTCACTTCTGCTGGCGGTGGTCCACACCGCTCCGTACTCCCGCTGGTATTCTCTGTCTGGGTACGCATCTGCGAGCACCTGGAAAACAGATGGAATGTATGCAGAGGACGGACAGAACGCTGTGTCCGTATCTGTCTGTCTGTAACGTTACTTGCAGTCAGCGTTACTTTTATCACCGTCATTTATTTAGAAAAATCTCCACACTCTTCACACTCAACACACATTATTCCACCACCGCATACCTGCTGCACTGAACTGTGAATGTCACACGGCTGTAAGTGGTATCAGTGCATTTGTATCGGATTACTTTTATGAGCACGAATACGAGTACACACACTGAGTAGCGCAGCCGATGCCCGATACTTGTATCGGTACCGGTGCATCCCTAACTGTATACACAAGAGCTAAATGACAGAAAATCTGTGGTTGTTCAGAAAAGTTGGAGTTATTCATTTAAAAGTAATAAATTAATTTGTAGTCAGACAAAAAGATACAAAGTGCAAAAAAAGTGTGAAATAAAAAGACTAAAATAATTTGTCTTTGATACCAGTTGTTTCAAGTCCAGCACAGACGTAGGCACAAATAAAGGAGCACTGAATAAGCTGCTGTCAGTAGGTATGATAATAAGATGATCTTTCACCCTTGGTATTTATGTTCGATATAAATGACAATGTGGTGCTAAAGGGGCAATGCAAAGACACACCAGCACAGATGGAAACACACATGCACTCGCATGAATTTATGTTAAAGCCCACAAAAGCTTTAAAGTCATTTGTCTCTGATTCTCTTTTCGTTCTCTGTGACTCATTTTCTTCGTCTGTCTCTCCTACTCTCTCCCTCTGTCATTTTTTTTTCCTGTCTTCAGGTGCCGGTGATAGATGAGAAGTGACTGTAGTGTCTCCAGGTGTCATATATGGAAACAGGGTGATGACTCTCCTAAATGGACAGCCTGGAGCAGCCTTCATCCAGACACTCATCTGCATTAAAATTCATAACTTGTTTGTCCAAGTGTGCTTGTGTGCATGCGTCTAGTCTTTCGGGATGTGTTATTCATATTCTTTTCTGTCAGCGTATATCACATTATAATGCGCACACGTGCTTCGTAGTGGTAGTGTAGGTATGTACAATACATGATAGAGCACATGTGCGGCTGTAGTTTGTGGCTGCTGAGGTGGTAACAGGTGAGAAGTTGTGGGCATGGCTGTGCATTTGTCATGCACACACACACATGCACCCACACGTCACAAGGTGTCAGGTTGCAAATTGGTTTCTCTCCTCTGGGCTGACAGAGTTGACAAGGCCTTTATGAGAGGCATAAACAAGGCTGCTTAACCCACCCCCCCTCACCCCCCACCCAACTCTCTTTCCATCCTTTCAACCTAAAGCTTCAAATCTCCTTTTAAACTGATGAACCTAATGCTACTCTGCTCCGAGTGCCCACTTATCTGTGAAACCCATACTTCAAATCACTCAGATTACCTTGTTGGATGCGTTATCGTTGTGAAACCTAAAGTCAATGTGAGTCTGTGTACATGTTTCAATAATACTGTTGCTGAAGAGTTGACTTGTTTGACCTTAAAAGCTGATAGGTATGAGGCGGGAAAGTGAGGGGTGAATGAATTTGTGGATATGCACATCAAAACAGTCACTCTTGACACAAGGGCAAAAATAAGCAAAAAATATCCAAAATTGCAAAGAAAACACACAGCTTCCATTGCATCAGTCACTTCTACCATGATTTCAGGCCATACTCGATTTTATTTTAATTAAATAACCCTAACTGTGACCTTAAAAGATATTCATCTTCATCAGAGGATAAAGAAAATGATATATTCTTCATATTTTTTTATGTCTGTGACACTTAATCAGCATTCCACACTTTACTGTTCATTTAAGAAAATTTTGTGAGACTGATTTAATAGTTGTGACATTTGTGTGCATTGCGAGAGTGTGGGCTTGCATGTGCCTATGTGTATGTGTGTCCATCCCTCTATCCATCAGTAATGAACAGCCAGTTAATGAAGGAGTCCTTGCTCCTTCCATTCCACCAGCCAGGAAATAATTACCTTGTGTCTGAAGCCATTCTCCATCTGTACCACACGGCTACTACGGCTTCATTTAGCTGCCATCTCTCTAAAATCCAATTCTTTCTATTCCTCTTTTCCTTCTTCATCCCTTATTCCTTCGTTTCCCATTTTGCTATACTTTTCACCCCCCCCCCCGCCTCCATAAAGACAGATAAAACAACCTCACTGACCACACCTGTCTCCCTTTGGCTTTAAATATGATGAATTAATTTACTCCATTAAGCAGCAGATGATTGTAAGAGGGATTTGACATTTGATGGTTTAATAAAGCCTTTTAATGGAGTTTTCTATCTTTGTGTGTGCTTCTGTGTGTGTGTTTGCTTTCATGTGGACATATCCATTATGGAAGTAAGACATCTCATACACCCCAGAGGCTCAACATGACTCTCTATTCTCTCACCTCTTTTTATCATTTCCCCCATTCATTAAATATGCTCCTTCTGTCAAACCATTTGACCTCTTTCCTGCTTTTTTCAGTGTCTTTGACCTAATTACTTCACTTGTCTTACTGGTTGCAACCTGTTCTTGCTTTTTTTTTTTACCACTTGTTTGCTCTCAAATTCAAGTGTATTTCTATAATATGTGTCTAAATAATGTGGAAAAAAGTTGTAAATCCTATATTTGGGCATTGGAAACTGTGCATACATATTCAAAAGTATGAGGATGGGGTGTATTTGTAAGAGTTTATAAAAGCAAAGAGAAACTGATGACCCATACAGAAAATAAAACCATATTGTGGCAGTCATTCTAAGTAAGGCTCATTAAACAAAGAACATATTTCCTGCTGAAGACATGTTCAAACTCATTACACTCACATCTGGAGAAATGGAGTCTGTGGCGATACTTGTGTTTACACTCAGCTAGTCGAAAGGAGAAAAAGACAATACGACTGAAGGGAAAGATGGTCGAAATTAAACATTAGGAATGGGCGTCAGATGTATAACTGCATGTGTGTGATGTGTTGAACAGGATGTAGAAGAATGAAAGTGCTGCCAAAAATGGAGACTATGAGACAGACAGAAGGTGGCACTGGTGCTGTGCTAATAGAAAGGTGAAAAGAACATGTGGGAAAAGCAGAATCAAGAAGCATCGCCTGCTCTACTCCCCATAAAATTCATCTAAAGATAACTGCCAGACTAATGTCAAAGATAGATATGTACAGTGAAAACTTATAATAATGACTGTGTCTACTTTTAGATACTTTAAACTATTATGCTTTTGTCATTTTAGTCATTTTCTAACAACTTTCTGCAACACAGCTTATGTAAAAAACACACATATAAAAAAAACACATTTACATATGGCTACCAGGCTGGTAATATGCAATATGTTAATATTTATTACTGCAGTGATAATGATATTACTGGATTCTTCAGGCACCAATGAGTCTATATCAAACATAAAATGTATTATGCACATATGAGGTATTTCTGTTTTTTTTTTGTTTTTTTTTAATTTATTTTCACATCATAAAAAGCAAGAGAAAATTAAAAAAAAACAACGTTCAAACAAGTAACATCATTGTGCAGGAGAGAATAGAAGCCAAAAAAAAAAAAACGCTTATGGGAATACCTCCCCGTAAATAAACAATACAAGAGGAAGAAAAAAAAAAAGAATTAAAAATACGATATAACTGAAATAATAATCTAAAGTAAAAACAATACAAATACAAATCAAATTTCAAATCATCAAATAATATACAGCCTTACATTTTTTCCATAAACGTATCCCAGCTTTACTAATTATATGAAAGAAAACAAGTGATACAGAATCAAATTGTGAATTTGCAAGTTTAGTAAGTAATTTAGTCATTTATAGTGAAAGTACAATAGGATAAATGGATACTTCACAGTATCTTAGAGTTGTTTTGGATCTGTAGCTGCAATAATTAAGGAAAGGTTAAACACAGTTCTTTGTTTTTTTGGAATGTAGCAGGCACTACAATAGTCCTGCTCAGAGCTACATTCAGATTTATTCTGAAACATGTTTTGCACTATATTCATAATTATGCTTTGCTCTCAAGTAGGTTTCTAAGAAAGTTTTTCTAGTTTTTACAGAGAACTTTAGGTGTCTAGCAGTAGTTCATTGAGGCTGTACTAGATGAAACATTGGATTACACTTTTGATAAGATGCTATTTTAGATATGCATGCTTACTATATGTTCTCAAGACAGAAATTTGAACTACATAAGCATAGGCACGGGAACATGGGGTGTTGCATGGGCTTAAGCGCTCAAGCATCCTCTAATGGGGGGGATGGTGGATTAGCATCTTATATTGTATTGGAAAGAGAAATAAATAAATAAAAATGATTAATAATGTGTGTAGTGTGGGTGCAGTGGGTTTGAGAAGTGTAAGACTAAGATTTTTAACATATTTTCTTGGAATGAGTCAAGTCCTTAGGAAGTAGTAGCTACAGGAGGAGCTTCTAGCCATGGCAATAACTAGTAAGAACAAGCATAAACACATTTTGGACTTTTTTTCAAGTAACAACACGGTTAATAAAAGTAAAAAGGACGTCAATGGCAATGACAGTGATGACACAGGGACTGAACTCGTTTCAGCCGACGCAAACTTTGTTTAAGCCAGCATCAATGTGCCAGCATCTGTTAGAAGTATTGACTCCATGTCTGAGGTTGGGAAACACAGGATGGCTATTGATGAGTCCTACATTATGATCACAGGCATTTTTTTCCCTATTCGTAGTAGTGATGTGCAGATCGATACTGAAATATCGATATCTCCAATACCAGATTTTACACTCGTGAATTAATTCACAAATCAAAATACCGATACTTTGATACTTCGGTCAGTTGAGGTAATGTATATCAGGAACACAGTGGAAAGTAGCTAAACTATGAGGATCTTGTCCAAATGATACGCGATCGGTGGGAACTACTTCCTCTTCTGCCTGGGTAAGTGTGTACTGCGTCGTGCTACTCAGTCAACTCTGACTCATTCAGTCTGTACCAAGATTCTAATAGTTTTGGATTTTTACCTCCGCCAAGGAGGTTATGTTTTTGCCAGGGTTTGTTTGTTTGTTTGTTTGTTTGTTTGTTTGTTTGTTTGTCTGTTTGTTTGTCTGTCCGTTAGTGTGCAACATAACTCAAAAAGTTATGGACAGATTTGGATGAAATTTTCAGGGTTTGTTGGAAATGGGATAAGGAAGAAATTATTAAATTTTGGTTGTATTCGGGGGCGGGGGGGCCCACGGGGGGGCCCACTGATCAGCCTTGGCGGAGGTCTGCGCTCTCCGAGTGCTTCTAGTTCATTATAGTTTAGTTTTGTTTAGTTTTGACTTTTTTTTCTCTAATTCTGTTAGTTTTAATTCATTTTTAGAGCAGGTTTGATAGTTTTTATTAGTTTTTGTTTTTTTCCAAATGCTTAGTTTTAGTTACCTCCGCCAAGGAGGTTATGTTTTTGCCAGGGTTTGTTTGTTTGTTTGTTTGTCTGTTTGTTTGTTTGTTTGTCTGTCTGTTAGTGTGCAACATAACTCAAAAAGTTATGGACAGTTTTGGATGAAATTTTCAGGGTTTGTTGGAAATGGGATAAGGAAGAAATGATTAAATTTTGGTGGTGATCGGGGGTGGGGGGGCCCACGGGGGGGCCACTGATCAGCCTTGGCGGAGGTCTGCGCTCTCCGAGTGCTTCTAGTTAAGTTTTAGTTTTGTCGTATCTTTTCTCTTCTTCTCCGTCATATTCAAATAAATCCCAGACAGGACTCTGCTGCTTTCTCCCAACTTTAGTCTCCATGTTTCCAAGTAGAGTGGGGACCAGAAGACGACTGGAAACCACAAGTGAAGGACCGTGAAGTGCCGTTTGGTGTCACTAGCTAAAATTGCTAGAGCGAAATAAATCGCTTTCGTATCAATCTGACATTGACAAAGACAAAAACGAAGGGAATTTTATCCATAGTTTTATACGTTTTAGTTAGTTTTATAAGCACACAATACAGTTTCAGTTAGTTATCGTTTTTTTTTTCCTTTAGTCACAGTTTTTATGTATTTCAGTTAACAAAAATGTTTTTTCAATTCTAGTTTTAAATATTCCGTTAGTTTTCATTAACAATAATAACCTTGGTCTGTACTGAGCAAAAAACAGAGCAGACTAAAGGGGAAAACAGTTAATATGCTATTGTTCAATAACAAAAACTTGTGAATGAGGCAAAGTGTCTGTGTTGGATGCTTTTGTTGAAGAGTTACATGTTCCGTATTTTCATGTTTCATGTAACGCAAATTAATATGCAAGTTTTCATTTTTATAATAGTTCCTACTAATTAAACAATAATTACTCTCATGACTTGTATTCTTTATGAAGTTATGATTTCAATTACACTTTTTTTTCAGACATTAAGTGTATTTGTGCAAAGTATCGGTATCAGATCAGTATCGCCAATACCAGCCTGAATTTTACTCGGTATCGAATTGGAAAGGAAGTCCGTGGTATTGAACATCACTAATTCATAGTTAACTATCATTGACAATGTTGGCCTCTTGACGATGTTGCATGGACTGTGCTCTTGTGATTAGTGACTGCATGCTACAGAAAAATAAAGTTTGAAGGCATTAGAAATGTCATACTCTGTTCAGGTAGTTTTAAATGGCAGTTAGTGGGAATGTGACAGGTTAAAATGCCTTATTTTTATGTAATTTAAAAAGCACATTATTTCTTTGAGATGTTCTTAATGGGTTATTAAGGCGCTTGGTTGTTCTCAGGTATTATTGTAGATTTGTATGTATTGATACTGAAGTGCACGGGTGCAGTATGGTTACATTTATGTTTAGTTAATGGGGGGAAATACGGGTTTATATGAATTTAATATTACATTTAAAGTTGTTGTTATTAAAATCATGACATATTTTGTTTAAAGATCTAATGCATTTACAAATGTTTTATTTAAAACAAGCAATACACAGTTTTGTTCAATGTTTCATGCCTGATTGATTGATGCTGTATATGAGGAAGTTGTTGTACGCATGTGTTGAGACGATTGTTGTAATGGTGGGTGTTGAATAAATCATGGACGAGTGAAGACACGGAGCGAGTCCGTGGTCATTTCAGTAACACATACGACGTAGCCATCTCCCTCAAACGTCCAGGCGGACAGCGCAACAGGAACAACTGACTGAACCTACTAAAACCGTCTGCTACAACCAGCACAATAACCCTGTGATGTCACATATTACAACCCAGCCCTCAGCCCCGCCTACATCAAACAGCTTCCCGCACACCTATTCATAAGTCATTTGGAGATCTCCTCAGAAACCATGCTTGCTTTATATCGCACCAAAACCAACACTTTCCATGCATCCATTCAGCAAAATGTCAATATGTGCTTTGTTAAATTAAAAACATAATATATTTTAAAATGTACATTCACTGATGATGTTCCATAGACAATGGTTCTAAGCCAGGGCTGTCAAACTCATTTTGGTTCAGGGGCCATATTTAGCCCAATTTGATTTCAAGCGGGCCAGACCAGTAAAATAAGGACTTAATAACCTATAAATAATGACAAATCCAAGTTTTTCTTCTTGTTTTTAGTCCAAAAAAAACCCAATTAAATTATGAAAATATTTACATTTTACAAAAAAGATGTGAAAAACCTGAAAAAACACAAATTTCCTTTGTGAAATTAGTGCAATTTTAACAATATTATGCCTCAACTTATTATTTACACATGTACATTTACACATAATGTTACATAAACATTTGGTAACAGGCAGAATATTGTTTGGAGTTTGGAATTAAAATCTGAACAATTTCTACACTATTCCATCTCTTATTATTAACACAGTTACAGATCACAGTGGATCCATGAATGCACAAAACATTTAGTAACAGGTGGAAAATTGTTCAAATTGAACATTTCGGGTTGTTCATCTTTGTTTTTATTTATGTATTTATTTGCATTTTATTGTGAAAGAATAGTTTTGTAAAATGTAAATATTTTCACAGTGTAATGTTATTTTTTTCTCTTAAATTTTTTCTACATAATTTTTCACCAAGAAAATTTATAGTTGTCATTATTCATGGGTTATTGTGTTGTTATTTTTACTGTAGATCACATTGGTCTGTATGTGGAACCTGAACCAAAATGATTTGGATAACCTCGACTGTTGAGGTTAATTTTTGCACTTTCATCCTGCGGGCCGGAATGGAACCTTTGGCGGGCCAGATTTGGCCCCCGGGCCACATGTTTGACACCTGTGTTCTAAGCCTTTTTAGATTTCTGTACATTTTTCGCTTTGAGTAACTTATGCTGCTTCCCTCATTTCATTTTTAGAGATATTTATATCAGAGTGTATGATTTTATACCACATTTATATATCTGTGTGTGATCTTTAAGAGCTTTAGCACTTGACTGCTATAAGTGATGAAAAACACAGGAAACCAGGCAGAGAAAGAGGAGCAGACTGGTTGAAGAAAATCCACCTTAATGAAACTGTAGACATTTTAGCATTCACAGCACTTCCCCCCTCATTATTTTGATATGAGGTTCAATCTAAAATGCAGCTCATTCCTGTTTACCCTTGTGATACACTGGAAGAACAGTTTGCATGCGATAGTGTCTCTTTATAAGAGTTTTGTTTTTTTAATGGAAAAGCACATTAATATAATACAAAAAAAGAAGAAACAAAAAAGAAGGAAGCACTAATGAAACAGTTGCAAGAATGTAAAACATGTCAGTACTGAAAATGTGCTGTGAACTTCAGCTTCTGTGTGAGGACGACAGCTGTTGTAGCAAAAAAAAAAAGACAGCTTAAGAAGTAGGTAGTAGAAAGGTGGATGGCTGGAACAAGAGTGAATTTTAAGTATCTGACTTGAATCCTATATTGTTAGAAGTTCAGACAATATAGGTTACATCGTACAATGGAAAGAAAGCCTGTACTGATGATTCAGTAGTTTCAGTGCTGTGTTTAGAGACAACAATCTTGAGCCCCACATTTTAGAACTGAGTATTGGTTTAGGTTTTTAACAGCCACGCCTCAGGAAAAAAACATAACCTCAACTGGGCCCTGTTTGGACAAACACTCCTGGGCTGATTTCCAAGAGCCAGATTATAAAGCTAGTAATGTCCATCCATTTTACAAAATAATTCTTTCATAAACATGCTGCACACCAGTAGAATGCATGAGTGGAATGCACCAGTGTTCCTTTAATCAAAAACAACACACAAAATACAAGTCAATCTGGCACATTTACAGCTGCAATTGTTGTAGACGTTCATTAATATGCCCTGTCCCTAATGAATGAATAAATAAATAAATAAATAAATAAAGCGTATGGACACAAATATATTAAGACATCACACCCACAGTTTGTAGGACCTCCCATTTGCATTGATTTGAAACATTATCATGATACTGACATGATACCATATCTGTTGTTGTCACAGTGAATGGAAAAATTTGATTTACAAGGAGAAAATAAACTTTGCAAATGACAATGTTTAAAAAAAAAGGAACATGAAGTTACATTTTTTTCCGATGCAATTCTACATGATAATATTTCTATTTAGTCTTTGATTTTAAAGGCGTTTTTTGACATAAGGCATAAAGCCTTTCATTCAGCACCATGGACAGCAACTGCATTTTTCACCAGAAAGAATCTGAAAAGTGACTGTATTTTGATGTACAGACTATGTTTTGTAACTCAGAGAGAAACATTCCACTGGAGTAATATTCATTTCCTCATTACTTCATATACTTTCAATTTATGATTCAATTCTATATCTTGAAAAGTATTGCCAACATCTTTGGTAAGGTATTATTCTAGTGACACTTTGTTCATAGACTTTTTTTTTTTTTTTTTACACTCTTTAAATATGTTCAATTTCATTGTTCTGATATCAGTGACTGATTGATTTTAGTCGTGGATTTTAATTTCATGTCTTGCTCTTCAGATGTGATTGCTCAAATGTTGAAATCTTTCCAGAAAATAATTTTCTCAAGGACACATATTCATACATCATCATTCCTTTGTTTACGGCTGTTTATGGGACACAGTCTTCTGAACTGAAGAAGAAGGAGACCGTTTTGTTTGTTGAGCGACAGGTGACACAAAACAAAAATATGACTTTTCTTTGTCCTTTTTTGTACATTTACATATGTAAGCAGGATCTTTTGTGGGAGGCAGCAAAGTATGCAAGTTATGCAGAGGTTGAGCTCAACCTTCCAGTATCCCTTCATTTATCACTTCACTCATTTCCTTTCCTTCTTTTGTTCTCTTACTTCATTATTTATTTCTGACCTTGGCCCTGCAATGCAGAGGCTGCAAAAATTCAACCTCTCTTCCAGCCCCACACCTCTCCCTCACCCCCCTTTTTGCTCCACCTCCTTTCAGATTTCTCCCTCTGCTGCCTTGCTCTATTTCTCCCCAGCACAGGCCGGTATTAGCCACCGTTGGCCATCTCCTTTCCATCCCATTCACTGTTTATTTCCATTCCTCTTCCCTTTCCTACTGTTAGCCTTGTTCATTTCATGCACCCCAGTCTCTCCATTAAAACCCATCTCTTTGTTTTCTCGTTCTACTGGAGTCATCTCTCCCCATTCCTGCTTCACTGCCACCCACCCACGGTGCACATTCCTCCACAGATGTCCACAAAACCTCCCACCAAAATTAAACTCTGGGGACATTCATGGGGGAGGTCTATGTGTTTGATGTATGTGAGTGTGAGTCTGTGTGTGTGTAGGTGTTTGGGGGTTGTTCATGTTTCTATTTTAGCACATGATTAATAGTGTGAGCCTCTATGGATCTCTTTGTACACGATTCTTGAGTCAAGCTCTCTATATAAAGTTACAGTTTGAGCTGAAAACAAAGCCACATTTAACACGTAAGGAATCTAATTAAAGAGTGAAAAATATCATGATGGGATTATTGACATACTGAATGCTGAAGGGTAAAAGTGAGTCACATGACTTAAAGGAGTGATATTTTGCTTTTTTTTTAAATGAAATTATACATTTTAAAACATTTCCCAGAGGTCTACATAAACTGTAAATGCTATGCTTGGGTCTGAATTCTTCATTAATTCAACTCCACAGGTCCATCTTCAACCCTATTTCTGAGTAATGACACTGGAAAGGTTGTTTTGAGTGCTGGCCCTTTAACCCTTTATAGGGCACTTATTGAAATACTCTGAAATTCAAAATATCAACCTTAGTGTGTTATTAGATATCATCATCTACCTCCTCTTGCCATAAAACATCTGAGCAGCACTTGTTAAAAAGTAAATACATGCAATGAAACAACTGTTATTAGGTCATAAACTGACAAAAATCATTCATATTCATTATTTATGGCGTCAAAATATCAATAAAATCTCTCTGAATCATTGTATAGTGTTTCTAAAACCAAACATGCTTCTGGACCTCACTGAGGCACAGGATTGGACACATATTTAATATTTGAGGAAATTACCAAAAATAGTCACTTGCCTGATAAAGGGTTAAGTGAAAAGGAGCCACTTCACGTCCCACCCCCTCCAGGTTGTTTACCATGCTTTCTGTCGCGTTCAGCCACTTGTGTTCATTAATACAACCAACAACTGAACATTTTAAGTAATCACTTTGAAGTTTGGACATATTTT
This sequence comes from Sphaeramia orbicularis, assembly GCF_902148855.1. Lineage (NCBI taxonomy): Eukaryota > Metazoa > Chordata > Actinopteri > Kurtiformes > Apogonidae > Sphaeramia > Sphaeramia orbicularis. The sequence goes on along the minus strand of NC_043969.1, from coordinate 19,886,761 downwards.
CAGTATGGACTACAACTGCTGCTGCTGATAAAGAATTATGGCGTATTTGGAAAAATGCTCATTGGAAGTCTTAACCTTATAAGTGCAAATGTCGTTACGTAATTATGAAATATAACAAATTAAGATGGAATTGAAATCCAGATTAACATAAAGATAGCTTTGCAGCACCTGGAGGGTTCCAATTCAAACTTTATGAACTATTATGGTCCAAATACACAAAGAAATGAACCAAAGACTAATAAAAGTGGGTTTAACAAAATATGACCCCTTTGAGTGATCACACTGAAATCATTATGTTGTTTTCCTTGATTGTGTTTAAGTGGTTCATGTCTTTACTTGCTATTTGCTTTTGTAAAATTATTTTATTTTATTTCTTTTTTTGTTTTTTGGATGTGTTTTGCAAAGTTCTGGAAAAAGCAAACAGATTGTTTCGCCTGCCACACTCTGTTTACCACACACTTATCCTTGATTTCTAATGCACTTTACACCACATTTAACAACTTGTCATTTCACTGAAGAGTATTCACTGTTGACTATCAAAGCACAAACCTTGATTTTTTACCATAATGTACAGCCTTGTCACCTCTTTTTTTTTTTTTTTTTTTTTTTTTAAATGCCGTGCTCTGATCTCTGTCTGTCCAGTTAGCAGAAGCATAACACAATTTGTGGCCTCTCAATTCTTTGCTCCAAGTGACATGTGACAGGATCAATGAAAGGTCAGAGGTCACTGCTTTTATGCATCCCTGTATTGTATTGGACTTGGGGTCAGCAGGTGCAATGTACTCGTCCAGGTGAATCCAGTCACTTCCACATCATCCTGTTTCATTTCAGACAACTCAGCACTAAAGTAATAGTCTCTCATCAGCCACTGGACAGATGATAATAAACTTCATTTATGTACGGTATTAAAACTATAAAATAGATCGCAGTTCGAGGTGCAAATGCACAAAAAAAAAAAAAAAAAAAAAGGATTTTCCTAAATCCCATTTTAATGTGTTTTAGAGGAAATCAAAGCCATTTCTTCTCACAGTGACTTATATTTTCATCTCATTTTATCCACATTGACATATTAATATTTTATGTGTTCTAAATCTATTTTAATTACACCACACTGCATCCTCTCTAATTACTATTTTTCAAACCCAATTAAAGATTGATCACTGAAAAAGCTGTCTTTAATGCCTTACTAAGGAGGCTAAGTTCTGTTCCCATGCCAACATGAGATAGTGTAGACTCACAGGTAAGAGTAGGTCAAAGAAAAAAAAATACTTCGAAAGTTTTATTTACTGAAAGATTCTAAGACTGCATCGCTTTAAGAGTTATGTGGTGATATGTTTGTGCTTCAACATTAAATAATACCATAACAGTAAAACAGAAAGTGAAAGTATTGCATGCAATAGTAATGGAAAAAAAACAACAATAAACAACATGTTATCTATTTAATTCATTGTTTTGGATATTAATATTTGATTTAAGGTATAAATGATGGATTTTTTCAGATAGTTATCCCACTCTGCAAATAAACTATAAATAAATTAGTTATTGTACACTACTATGAACACTGGTAAATACAATGCCAGGAAAAATAAAAACAAAAAAAGGATTAAATTAAACTGCAACACACATTGCTATTAGGAAGAGACCGAGGCCTACTGCTTTTTTGAGTATTCAGAAAAGGGTCTACACCATCTTATTTTTCATGTTCTAAGTGATCAATAGATTTATTGATAAGTTAAATACACCTGGAATACTTCCCTGGGAGAAGAGGCAGCGTTCGTGCTTTAGCCACAATGGAAATTTCTTCCCAATTATCTGCAGCAAGTATTTTCACTTGACCTTTCATGCACCCCAAGGCTACGGTGTATTTGATTTAGAAAGAATTCGATGTAATTCTGAATAAACCTTGACAAACTAAAGGTTTATGGCTGAAATGGTCATTCTGCTCAGGAAACTGTCAATGGTAATATAATATAAAAATGACAGCAGCTCACTGTGTTGCTTTTCATCAGTCTTGTCAAGGTTGTATCAGTCAAATCAAAATAATAATAAAACCTCACAAAGAACAAATCGTGCAACTGTGTTTTCAAACTGTAATATGACAAATACGAGGAATATTTTAATACAGATTTTCACTTTGGAAGGATGCTTACTTGTGTAGTAGTTGGTTCCCATAGGCATGTTAAATGTAAAGTGTTCACTGATCCTGTTATTGGTCCATCTATGGGTTTTTGGGAAAACCAGGACACCAGGCATCAAGGCATCAAGAGAGAATGATGATTCTCTCTGCTGGGCTTCAGTTCTAACCTAAAATCCCAAAACAAGCATAGAGACATTTGACTAGAAGCTTCTCATATCACGTGTGCTTCTTTACATAGATCATTTTTAATGTATTTGTGTGCAGAGACACAAATAATCTAATATTTTAGAGACTAATGCATACAGTGCATAATGCTGTCTCCATGCAAATCCAATCCTTTTTTATTATTCTACATGAGAAACAGACTGGACCATTGTTCTTAACTCTCTTACTATTCTTCTGGTAAATGCCATGGCATTCTTACTTGGGAAGCTACTGTTCAAACCACATTTATCTCCTTTTTTTTTTTTTTTTTTTGCAAAAATGAACATTAAGAAGACAAGCTGGTAAAGCCCAACACCAATGAAATTATTACCTCTGCCAGGAAGTATTGTGATCACTTTGCTTTGTGTGTTTGTTTCTTTGCATGTTTGTTTGTTTGTTTGTTTGTTAGCAACTTTACAGGAAAACTATTCCAACCATCTAGGCCCTGGGACAAACCCATTCAATTTTGGGCCAAGTAGGCCAAAGTTCAAGCTCACAGCAAGGTCACAAAATCTGAAATTTTCCTATCTGTCATCATCGAGCAATTTTTGAAAATTCATAAAAAATTCAGAACGACTCCGATTAGCCTCCAGTTTGATCCACCCGTAGCTTAGAACAATATCTTGTATCTGGCACAAAATTGTCCACATCCACAGTGGAATGTGGACTCTGTGGACATTTCAGTTTAACGTTGAAAATCCCATTTACGACACATTTGTCATCATAACTCAACAAATATTGATTGGAATTTAATATAATTTGACATAATTTTGAAATAGTCAATCCACACACGTGCACCGTTTGGGGTGCTTGGCGGAGGTTTGCCTTCTCTGAACACTTGTATTGCATTTAATTTTAAATGTTGAACGATTAATATATTTGTAGAAGGTAACAATGGGACAATTTAAACAACATATTCTTATAAGTATTACAATAATTAGTACTGAATAAGTTAGAAGAAATACAGTACATTATGGGCTGGATCTACTAAGATCCTAATTTGCATGCTCAATCTAGAATTTTGCGTGTGTGTTTGAACCACGGTTTGCGGGTGATTTACTAAGAGTGATTGCGTAAATGACAACAGATGCAAAGTCTTGGAGACCGCCCTATTTAAATGAGGATTTTGCATGCGCTACTGGTTGTCGTCATGGAGACAATACGCTGTAAAAACTGCTCTGGGATACACCAGCACTAATGGCAACAGTGCGCTGGAATGATCCAGATGCTCGGAAATGTAACATCAGAGGAGTTATGTCATAGAAGGTATTGTATGACTCCTTGTGACTGGCTTCAAATCATTCCCTAGTTCATCTGGAAGTTCTAAAATGGCATTGCTGGGCAGTGGCGCCGGATTCATTTTAGAGGTGGGGGGCCATGGGGTTTGTTGAATTGAATGATTGTCAGGCGCATATAATTTTGTTACACTGTAGCCTAATGTCAGTGCATATTTTTAATCACAATCATCAGATCTAGTGGAAAAGTAGCCTTTATAAGAATCCCGTAAAGTGTGTTTGTGTGTGTGTGTGTGTGCGTGTGTGTGTTTTTTTTATTTAATCAATTTATATAATTTATATAATTATTTTTTCTTCCGTCATTCCAAAAATGTTCACACGAGGGTGAAAAATGTGTTCTCTGCATCTTGTTTTATCGTTTTGATGTCTCATTCTTACGACAGTAACTGCAACCATGTGTGCGCAATTACACATCCAAACCATTTGCACCTCCCTTTGAGACGTGTTAAAAATAGATGCAGTTCCTATGAGCAAAATTGCTTTCAGGTTTGATAAATCAGTTTGTGTGTGCTAAATTAATATATTTACATTTTCTCCTCCCAATATGAACAATCACGTGTAAACGCCTCATATTGCATATTCATTGTGGCAAACGTACTAACTGGATGCAGACGCGCTATTTTGCACCTTTGAAAGATGCAACCCTTTGTGCGCATTGTTAGTAAATCAGTTTGTACATTTTTTTATATGTGCAATGTGTTTGCACACGTTTTTATACGCACAGACCTTTAGTAGATCCAGCCCATAGTGCCATATTTTAGTGTGAAGTTGGAACGAAAACACAGAACTGAGTAAACAAGTTGCAACACTGAGACATCCTTGAGTAGGTTGAATTTAGTCAAATCCACTGGGATCAAGTGATTTAGGAGGCTGACGGACCCTCACAAGGTTTTTACAGGCCAAATCTTGGTTGTAAACAAACAAAGAAGATGTTATCTTTGTAAATCTTGAAGATCTCGAAACAAACACAATCCATCACTGTCAGACAGATACACCTACGACTATGTGGAATGTCAAAAGGTTTACTTATCACATAACATCTTAAAGTTAAACCACAGAGGAAACAGGATGAACCTTTTTCAGTAATTCATATGAGCTCCCGTTAAAAGGCTAATCCTGCTTTATTAGAGCTAAGATGAACTTTCAGAATGAGTAGCTAGCGCCGGAAAATAGAATTTGAACTGCTAGGATAGTTTGAGTAAAGATTTTATGACTTAACAACCCATAGAAATTCAGATTTAAGGAATGGCCTCAAGCACAAAAACAGTAAAGACTAAACATTCCTCTTAGCTGTTGAATATCTTTCTTGAGGTAGTTTTTTGATAGATAAAGTACATCACAGAATCCCTTATTTTACAACTTATACACACACAACCTCCTAATACATCAAATTTGGGAACATTATTCATTTAAAGCATGGCGATGCAGCTGGAGATTCTGATTTGTCCTGTCAGAATTATGCAATTGGCTGTGCATATTTACAACGTCTTTAATTAGATTGTCTTACAAAATAATTTCAATTATTGGACTGAAAATAAATGAGTGACAATAGAAAATCGCTTTATTATTGGCAAATATTTGTTTCAGTTAAATGTCAGCTTCATCACACATTTGAGATTATAGAAAGAAAAGAAATAAAAAAGGAAAAAAACAACCTCTTACTGAATATGTTAGAATATTGTATACAAGTCCTAGGCATTAGGTTTTTTGGTTTAGAAAAGTTATATTGACCACACACATGCATTTCTCAGTCTCTAAATTAAGACACAATCTGGATATATGTGAAGTATGTACATCAATACAAAAAGAGTTTCAGGAAAAAAAAAAAAAGATTCTACAAACCAAATAGGTAGTATTTAGTGTGACCTCCCTTTGCTTATCATATATCTTTTCTGAAATGCATTACATTACATTTCTAATCTTTTATACCGTGTTTCCTTTGAGACATGTCAGATGTTTCCAACAGTTTGTGCTGTTTCATGTCATGGGGTCAGGGGTCAAACTAAATACTGACTTTAACCTTCAGGACCAATTCAGTTTAGTTTTTCTGTAAGTGTGTTTTCAGGTTATGCACATATTTCCTTTATTTTCGTCTTGTATCTGTAGAAAAGAAAATGAGAAATGCTCATGTATACTCATTTCAACCTTGCAAAAACAACAAAGCTAAAGGCAGCCTTAGATTTTGCACAGTATTATATTTTGAATGTATAGAAAAGATTCACGCCTGCTATGGAAAAGTAATTTTGACTCAAATAAAACCCAAAAATGGGTCACTAAATTTGTGGAAACCCCCTCTGGGCAAACCAAGGGGTTATCAATATTTCATGTTTCTAATAATGGAGCAAATTGCAACCAGTGCAATCGAACAACACATAAATGCATATCGACAGGATGTTACCTTGTATTCTACATTATGCTCAAGGGTTTAGGCACACACTCTACAACGAATGTGTCTGTGTGGACTACAACCCTTGCAAGGAATAAACTAATTCCAATTGCACAGAAATGCGAAGAAGCATTGATTTACATTACACTGCAAATGTCGTACAAGGCATAGCTTTCTGACTTCTGCTCACTCTTTTGGGTTTAGTTTCTTCAGTTAGGAGAAATATGTATTCACAGGAGACTGAAGCTGTGTTATAGGAAATAGAGATAGACAGAAAAACGTTTACTACAACTATACCTACTTCACTTTGATATGATGTTATGTTTCAGTTGCTGTCTTTGTGTTCCCAAATTAACTTATTGTATTCCTACCAAGACTGAAGATGTCTAAGATAAACCTCAATTACACCCACAGGTTTTTTTTTTTTTTTTTTTTTTTTTTTTTTATAATTTTTATCAGCCTTAATTAAACTTAATTATGTTGTGATCAAGAGAAAGTTCATATTGAAAACTGGATTTTATTTACAGATGAGTGGACATTACACTTAATGAAACATGAGACTCCTATCATATTAGCATTGTGAAATCCATTTAAACTCCAGATAACACTATTTATTTGTACTTGTAACCATTTGTAATCATATATATTAAAGCCCATTGTGGCGGGTCTGTATAAACATTACATAATATGACACAGTGTTTCATTTAACACATTGATATCAGTTTTCTGGCATCAGTTCCCATTAAAATTGCCTTATTCATGAATGATATATTATTTTAAATGTCTTAATGCGGAAATAATCTTTTCCTAGCAGTCAAAATGGTCACTGAACGCATTACGAAGCAGTAACTGACCCTTCACTAAGCCCTACCTCCTTAGTTACTGTTGCTATGCTGGTACTCGGCATGTCACTCTATGGCAGGGGTCTTCAACTAAAATAACAAGTGGTCCACTACGTCAGTCTTCCACTCCAGATGAAGTCTGAGCAATTATAAATGCACATTGGTGCTTTTTGACACTTTTAAAGCATTAACAAATTTTACTGAACGCATAAATGTTCTCAGTTTTAAAGTAACATGTTTGGGTTTGACGTAAGAAAAATAAGTATCAGCTTTTTTCTGCTATTGTTCTGTAGTCAGCTCAATCAATCAGTCAATGGATGGATGGATGGATGGATGGATGGACACATTTTGCACCAATTATTGACATGGATTGATAGGATTAGTGGATCAGCACTTTAGATGTTTGGGTCTTTATGGGTTAACTCTTTCATACATAGTGGTCACTACAGTGGACAGCTGTTCAAAGATGTTCTCTTGTATATTCATGGGTTTTGTTGTTTTAGTTCCATATCAGAAAACACAGTGGACACTTATGCATCATCCCATACACTGAAATTCATACCATTAGTGTGACTTTGCTGTTCTTGATAAACCTGATCTGCAGTAACATGTTTGAGTGTAAAAAAAAAAAAAAAAAGGCAATTGTTATTAGACTGTAAGTAACAGTTTTGTTTACTGTTTTTTTTAAACAAAAAGCTTTTTTTTTCCATATTATCTCCATGCAGGTATGTTAAAATGTGAGAAAACATCACATTAGCAGCATTAAAAGTGTTTTTTATTTCATAGTTTTCCCACTGTATGTCAGTAAATGCATGTTTCTTTGCTTCTAAAATGAAATGTATGGTGTCCAGCTGAGTGAACATTTTTGTAACTCCATGAAAAATAGGTTCATAAAAAGATCAAACTGTTTTTTTATTCCATGCCTAAAGATGAATAAAAACACTCAGGAAAAAATCTTGATTAAGGTTCGCATAATTCATGCTTGAAAGGGTTAAATATATGGGCACACAACTGTTCAAATGGAAACAAGAGGAAAAATATCACAGTATTTTAGCTTCATTAGCATAAACAGACAGACAGACAGACAGACATAGAGAGAGAGAGGGAGAGAGAGAGAGAGAGAGAGAGATAGATAGATAGATAGATAGATAGATAGATAGATAGATAGATAGATAGATAGATAGATAGATAGATAGATAGATAGATAGATAGATAGATAGATAGATAGATAGATAGATAGATAGATAGATAGATAGATGCACCTTATTAATCCCAAATTACAGTGTAGCAGCAGTATGGTACACTTTCAATAACAACAATATAATATCACAGCAAACATGAGTAAATAGAAATATTACATAAGAGCAAACACTATACACTGCACACTATAAATTGGAAGTATAAAAAGTGGGGGTAGGGTTCCCCTGTCTAATGTCAACTCAGGTGTCCTTTGCCCATAAGACCAGAGACATAATGTTACCAGTGTAAGTGAAAACATATTAATATAGAGTTTATCCAGGGTCTGCAGCTACAGAACCACCGTATCTTCTTGTGCACAGACAGGTATCCACAGTCCACACAGTTTAGGACCCTGATAGTGCTAATGAGTCAGCCTCGCTCTGCCTGTTAAAATGTCTCATATGAAAATGAAAGAAATAACCAAATACTTTTCTGTTTGTGTCAAAAGACTTTACAGTACAGATGAAAGCCTGTCGTGGTCCAGATTTGAACCGGAGTCCGTCCGTTGGGACCCCTGCTCAATGGCATTTTCAATGTTATGGAACTGACATTCTGAAAGGATACCAGTTGGAATCCACGGGAGAACAGTTATGAAACAGCAGAGGAACACAGAAAGGACTAGAGGCAACATCTTCATAATACAGTGTTACATTCAGGAAAACTCTACAGTAAGAGTGAACATTACCTTGTCTAGCATGTAGTTACTAATCAAGTTTTTCTTTTTTTCTTAATGTTAGTTTTAATGTATATGTTTGTGCTGCCTACATGCTGAATAAATACTTTACACCATATAAAGTTTAAAAAAAAGTTTTTGGCCCAATCCCAATTCACCCTTTAGCCCTCCCCCTTGGCCTTTGCACTTGGCACTATTCCGTTGCGAGGGGTAGGGGTTGGAATATTCCCCTATGAAATGGGACAATCCTTTGAGACCTGTTATGTCATCAGCAGTTATTGATGCCGCTATAAACAGATGCGACAACTTTGTTTCCAAAAGAATTCATCATGCCGTCAACAGCTGTAACCTTCTCTGTTGCATAGGCTTTGGTCATTTTTTTACGGCTATCAACCACAAACTGCAGAAATGCGATCTATAACACATTAAAACGGCATTAAATGGACAAGCAAATGATTACGTTATTTACAAAGAAAATACGTACATTTGTGTGTTTCTTTCATCACACAGCTGCACTTTTTAGCTGTGTTTATCTCCATCTTCCTAATGATTTGAACAGAATTATGGGAAATTTCTCATACCCGTCCATTTGTAGTGTGGTCCTGAAAAATCTCTGTTTCAAGGGCCAAACAGCCCTCCCCCTTAGCCCTTCCCCTCCCGACTCATCAAGAATCAGGACACCCCTACCCCTTCACATGAACACGCAAAATGGAGGGTAGGGGTAAGGGGTGAATTGGGATTGGGCCGTTAACTTTATTCATTGAGGCCACATTCGGCTACAACTCTCATATTATTTCGAATAATTATTAGAGAAATGTATTCCCTTGAGAATATCTACTCTATATCTGACTGATAACTGAGTTACTCTAATGTCAGAACATGCTGGAAAAACTCCCCTCACATATTCTCAGACAACCTCAAACCAACATACTCACAATGATTTTTAGCCTGTTGACATGTGTCCATGGACAGTAATGAACCTCCAAAATTCTCATTCAGTCTGTCATGTGGTCAGTAATGTTCAGCGGTGATTAGCTTTTAACTCAAGAGAAAAAAAAACAAAACAAAACAGGGAACCTCTAAACCCTAAAGACTGGTCTTAGTTGTTTTATCATGAACAGTTATAAAAATCTAAATTCATAATAAATGGCTGTGCATAATGTCAGTCTTATGGGCATTATAAACTGCATTCTATTAAATTATGACTTTAACTAATAATAGAGACAGTGTTGTAATGTTTCCACTTGATAAATAGTAAGCATTTATCACTGGCAACAAGTTAAATGAGATATAAACATTTATATGCATGAGCTCTATTTACACACTGATTTGGCTTCCACTTCTTCTGACAGGTCTCCCCTGCCTGGATACAGTAGCATTGGACGGAAACCATTTTATGAGAGACTTAACAAAAGGTCAATTATGTTTGCAATAAATTACATTTATCAGTAAATATTCCTTACTCTAGACTACATAAAATATATTAAATGTGTCGTCTGCAAGGCTTGTATCTTTGGCATTCCCCACAAATAATACGATCGTGTTCACCGTTTCAGAAGAACTGTATTTTTCTCCAAAGACAGAAAATAAATAAATAATGGCGTAGATACTGGTATTTCCTAGTCAGTGCTCTGACTGATGTTTGAAGTGAAGCAACTTTGTGAGGCTGTTGAGTTGAAGCAGTAGCCTCAGCTGCACTGTGAGAATCAACTGATGGCTTAGCATGTAAGCACACACACACATCCACATGCACTCACACACATGCACTCTTATTAAACAGAAGTGGTTCAGCCAGGGGACAGCCAAGTTGTTGGGAAAAATGGGGAGAGAGAGATGGAGAGCAGAAGCAAAAAGAGCCAAAAGAGAAACGCAGAAGACTGGCTTTAGTCAAACTTAAACTCTCTCTGGCACTGAAGACTAATCACGTAACTATCTCAGCTTTATTTACCACTCACTTCTAAAGGAGTGAAGAATGTCCTTGGATCATAAGAAAGAAGAAAAGTGGGAGCTAAACAAAGAAAGAAAGAAAGAAAAAAAAAAGGTTTCATTTATCAAAGCCTGTAAAATCCACCCCAACTTTACTGTGACATAGCCAACATTGAAGTTGAAATGACTGAGGTGCAGACAATAATAGCCAGTGTCACTTTTGTCTCGTAAAAAAAGTGCAGTGTATTGTCATTATAAACCTGAAACGATCTTGTTGTGTCAAAGGCAGCAATCAAAGTCCTGCGGTTGTTTTCTTCATAGTATGAAGCTGAAGAAAACTTAATTGATGCATTTTCTCTTAAGTTTTTTTTTTTTTTTTTTTTTTTTTTTAAGTTGTCAGGTTTTCCTTTGGCCAAGCTGCACCTGTTGTGAAGTTTGTGTGATGGGTTTATTTTCAGATGAAGAAGTACTTAACATTTCATGCTCTATCACTTGAAGCACTGAACCTTCACATCCATGCAATTTAAATCTTGTTTTTATTCTGTCTATCACAAAGAAACCCATTGCCTACTGAGATCTGACTTGAGTACCACTTAGCTGTAGAGCAGGCTTAAGGCACACAGGACCTTTACTCATTTGATCTGAAGATGTGGGAACTACTCACTATGAATTACTAATGTATATGGAAGTTTCTACATCCAAATATTATCACATTACCAAAGTTCAAAGGCTGTCTTTCTGAGAATAAATGCATAAATTGCCTCGACATGAGAAACAGAAATATTTATGGGCCTCCCAAAACATGTTCTTTCACTTCTATTTCAGTGTAAAAAAAAAAAAAAAAAAAAAAAATTGCAGTAAAAATAATAATTTGAGCCATTATTTGAAGTTTTCTTTGAAAAGTTAATCCAGTTCTTTTTGTGTCCACAGCCTTTTTCTCTTTTACCATGCAGTGGCATAGTGGTTAGCACTCACACTTCACAGTAAAAAGGTTGCGGATTTGATTCTCAGGGCGTTTTCACACAGCATACTCGAGTCTGTATCCGAGTACGCTGGACCCCAAAGTCCACCTAATTTTATCCATGTGAATGCAACTGTTCCATGCTTGAGTACTATGCCCAAATCCAGTTGAGAAGGTAGTCCTGGGTCTGGGCTGCCAGTACCCCAGTCAATTACCACTCTCCAATCACCACCCCGACAACTGAAGTGGGTTAATCACCACAAGACCATAGACGTTATTCCTGTTGTCTCCTGAAAAAGCCTCAGATCTGTGCAGCACGGGCAGGGCCGTTTCAAGATATCTGGGGGCCCTAGGCAAGAAAGTAAAGTGAGGCCCCTAATACGCGAAGATGTGGTGGTCGAATCACCGAAGAAGAAAAATAAAATCCAGATGTTTTCTGGTGCATTTAATGAGACATGAATTACTCTGTATTACACTACACAGAGTATCCACTAGAGTGTAGTAAAGGACACAGTGTCTTCAATTAGGCATTGTTGATGGGAATGACACAATTTGGTTATATTAATGTTGATTATTATTCTACTACTATCAGTACTACTAGGCCTAGTACTACTGATGATAAAAGGATAAACAAATAAAATTATTATTATTATTATTATTATTATTATTATTATTATTATTATGATTATTATTATTATTATTAGGCCTATTTATTATATAATAATATGCAATTAGTACTGATTGTGATAGATTTAATAATGATTATGAATAAGATTTTTCTTTCCTAGACTGTGATGTAACTAATTCCATGTAGTCTGATAAATACCTTCAGCTTGTGAGGGGGTGGCATTGTCACTATCAATTGGCGCTGACAGAAATTTAAGCAAAGCATCTCAAAAAGCAAAAAAAAAAAAAAAGGCATTTGGTAAGTAGGCTTACTTTTGTCCTTATTCTAGAAGTATATGATTAAAGTGCGGAGGATTTGATAGTAATTTTGCAGGAGAAGAACTTCACTTCCCATAATGCACCAAAATGTAACGTCAGACCTCATCGGGAAAACTACCTGAGCACATGGTGCAAAGTGTTGTGATGTGATGATGGGCAAGTGTGGGAAATATAGATAATTACAGAATTACAGAATTACAGAATGTAGGATTGTGATTACATGGTTCACAGACACCTCCATTCTTTTTTTTTTTTTTATGTTGTATTTGAATATTCTGAATATTTGACAATTTTGAAAAGTGTGTAATTTCCTAATTATTCTAATTGTTCCTTAACGCCTCATGTATAGTTTACGTGTGCCTCCTTGAACGTGAACAGAACTCAGTTCCGCAGTGAGGGCACAGAGCTGATGTGAGGGACTCCAACAAATGTTGGCTTGAAAATACAAACTTTTGCTGCAGTCCTACTCTAGTCCTCTTCTGTGCCTAAACCAGCTGACACACAAGGAACAGACGTATGACTGAGATGGACAAACGCAATGGAAAAGGGACATTTTTCTCCTAATGGGATGGAGAGATCACCAACGGAAACTGCTAGCTAACGCAAAATGTCCATTGAACTGGATGGACTATTTGTCCAAACTGGATGGGATTCATAGGACCAGACGATTTAGTTTGGAATACAGTTGTGTGGGTGACCGCAGCAGGAGCAGACAACCGTCCAGAGTAAGTGAAAACACTTCAGTAGGCTTAGCTTTGGCTTTTCATGACTAAATACTGTTAATGCTGTCATACTTCGGTCCTCCACATCCAAATTATTTAGCTCCAAAGAAGTTTTGGAACGCTGTACAACAGTAGAAAAGGGCGATGGAGAAGTTGTGTTTGTTCTCTCCTTAAATTCTTCCACCAGAACACAGTTGTGTTGTGTGTATATGAATAGTTCTTGAACTGAATCCTCCCCCTCTCATGCTAACATCTATCTGTGTGTTTGGTCACTGATGTGAGGGCTTTTGTTTGCACACTTTCAAACATATCACACAGTTGTAGCCTATTTGGAGAAACAATGGTTTACTTAATATTGTGTCATTGGCATTTTTCCTCTTCTTTCTTTTTTTGTCGTTTTGCAAACCCTGAAGGGCAGGAGCGCTTCATCATTGGTGTTCTTTTAAAATGGCCGCCGCCGTGCTCAGTGTGGACAGACCGTTTGTTCCACTGACAGCAAGTGGGGGGTGTGATGGGGGGTGTGCAAGGGCGGATGTCACTTCTACATGACCCTCATAGCGTTTGTCATTGCATAGGGGGAATCCCTGTAGTTTGGGGGCCCCCTGTCACAAAACAGTACAGGAGAGGGTTACTGTGGTGGTTTGTTTACAATGGATGTTTTTTTTTTTCCCCCACAATATTTTTTATTAACATTTTAACAGCATGAAATCAGCCATTTACATTCAATGTATGCTGTCATTTTGTTTCATTAAACTCAAAAACAAAAACAAGAAATACAAAAATAAATAAATAAAGAGGGTTGCAATCTAAGACCAAATATTGTCCAATAATTCTGTTGATCATCATCCAAAATGGCACCCTCAGCTGTCTCCCCCTGTTCACAACCGAGGTACATCCCTGATCTTTTTGAAGAAGGACCGTATTCAAACTGATCAACTGATCACAAAAAAAAACAAAAAAACAGTAACTATCAATTCAGCAGTTAACAGCCTATCCAAAAATTGTTTTAGCTCTAAAAAAACAACAAAAACAAACAACAAACAAAAACCGACAAATGAACACAGACTCAGCAACAATTTGCTTCTCCTATATTAACGACTGGTAATCTATACTAAGTGGATTTTAAATTGTAGTAGATACAAAATGTAGTACATACTTCAGACAAAAGTAAAACTTGTAAAAATTTAGGAACTGTACTGCCTACAGCAATCAGTCAACTTGAGTATCTGTTAAATCAAAATTCTTGGCATAATTGATAAAAGGTCTCCATATATTCTCAAATATGTGCTGTTTAGCCTTCAATACGTAAGTTATCCTTTCTAATGGAAGGTCTGATAGCATTTGTCTCATCCAATGAGCTGTATCTGTCTGTCTGTGTATATATATATATATATATATATATATATATATATATGTCTGTGAATATTTTTCCATAACTGTGCATTACATTTTTTGGCATACAGTAAGCTGAGGTCTATAAATGTTAGTTCATTTTTACTATAATTCTGTGTCTCTGAATACAAGCCCAGCAGAAAAAGCTTAAGGTCCAGTGAAATCTGTTTTGAAATTATCTTCTCAATTAGGGTTCTTACCTCTTCCCAAAACTTTTGAATCTTTGTGCATTGCCAAATACAGTGAAACAATGTCCCTCTATGTTCCAAACATTTTGTGCATGTGTCTAGTATGTTTTCTCTGTATCGATTTAGTTCCACTGGTGTCACATATGTCCGCATTAACCATTTATATTGTATTAGTTTAAGGCGTGTAGTAATACTTTTGGACTGGGCATCAGCACAGGCTATTTTCCAATCTTCATCTGCAATTTCACTCTGCAAGTCCTCTTTCCAGGTAAATAACTTAGATTGTGAGCTTTCAGAAGAGCCAGATGTCAGCAAATTATAAAACTCTGATATGATACCCTTTCTCAAACTGTCTTTTATCTGGAGGTCTGGTGAATGTATTGTCTTGATTCGCTTTAATAAAGCTTCTAAACTGGAGGAATTTACAATGGATGGTTTTTAATAAGTTGTACAGATAAATGACCATGCAGCCATCGGGGGCCCTCTTCAGCGAGAGGGCCCAAGGCAGCTGCCTACCTTGCCTACGTCATCCCGGCGTCTCTGAGCACGGGCTGGCCTTATCAACTGAACCACTCTGTGATATATCAGGGACAACAAAGGTCGCTCTGCTTCTCTTTGCCTCAAACAGGCTAACAGATAGGTAAGGGTTCATCTTCTTCTGACTTCTGCGTTTGTAGGATAGTGACAGAATTCCTTCCACACCACCACCTACTGTGTCAGCCCTGTAACACCCATTCGTACTCGGGCATGGGCAGCGGTACGCATGTGTGAATGCAACATCTGCAGAAAAGGTGTGAACATATCCAAGTATGGTACGGACTTGAGTATGCTGGTGAAAACACCCTCAGTTGGATCGGAAACTTTCTGTATTTACTTTATCTGTTCTCTCAATGCCATGTGGGTTTTTTCTAGGTGCTCCACTTTTCCTCACCTTTAAAAACAGGCACGTATAGTTTAATTTTCCTCTTGGTGCCCCTGACCACAGCGCTGATGAAGATCTCGAGGTGGTCCCCAAGCACCTTTAGTTGCAGCTCACTGCTCCTAACGTATGCTATGCGCTAATGCTACTGCTAGGTACTGTGTATGTATAGGAGGTGTATAATGTAGAGAGTGAATATTGCTATGGGGTTAATAAAGTGCGTGAACCTTTAATCAGTGCTATTATTTGTTTCCTACAAGTCCTGCTCTTGGTTATCTGTCATTAGCGCTTCCTTTCCCAATTTCATTATGTACATTTTGAAAGAAAGCTTGTGATTAGTGTGCAATAGCATAATTCTGTTATGTTTCTCAACCATGATATAGCCAGAATGTGTTGCTCTATAATCACCTACTCCGACACATTGACCATCTTAACAAAAAACCCCCCCCAAAAACTATTGTGCACTTTGAAGTGAAGAAGAAAATGAGACGGTCTGTATCTTGGGTCAACAAAATATCACTCTGACTGACATTGTCTGACCTTTTTCTAACTAAAAGCACTTACAAAAGATATTGTCCTGCTGGTAATTGCTTATCTGTGTCATTATGGGGGGATTATAAACGGCTGTCATCATGTTGTCTGGTTGTTCTTGCTCTATAGCCACCTGAGCAGCACATGGGTGTGTGGTCACTGACGCAAGCACGAACCTGTTCCCTGTGGACTTTTCTGAGGCTAATAGTAGACAGCAGCAGCAGCTCTCAGTATTTTCAGCAGAAATTACATCTTCGATGAAGAGCTAGAGCTGTCTGGCCAGAGGGTCCTGGTTGTAGGCGTACTGGTCTAAGTAAGAGGCTGAGAGCAATTATAAGCTGTTCTGCTGCCATTGCAGTGCCTTTCAGATCTGCCCAGCAGGTCCAGAAAAAGTGTTTTAGCAGTGAACATATGACTAGCAGATTGACACAGAGAAAGAGGGAGAGGCTGTTATGGAAAAGAGAGCCATAAACACCAGACCTCGCATATCATGTCATCAAATTTGGAAGAAGAACCCAAAATGAACGGAGCCTTGTGACCATCTGGGTCGTCCTGTGAGAAACTTGCAGTTGGAAAAGTTGGCGCCAGTGAGAGATCCACAGTTGCCAACCCAGTTGCTGTCACTGCCTCCCTCGAGTGCCACAAAAGCTTCTGCCTGTCGCTGTGGCTCTTCCTTAGGCAAGCGAGTGCAGAAATGGCAGGCAGCCTGCAGGATAAGCACTAGCCCGGCGTGGACGGCGCCGAGGCAAGACTCACAGCAGGGGTGAAGATCCGACTGGAGGATGCAGCCAGTCCAGCAGCCGGTGCACAGGCAAGCACTGCTAGAGTCCCTCTTTTCTGTTTCTTTTTTAATCACAAGTTGGCTGGTAGAGTTTTGAGGAAAATATAAACCAGAGGACATGTCATCAGGTTCTACATAGTGTTATGTTGGACCTAAATATGACTTATGTCTATGTCTGGACTGTGCATTGTGAGGGGATAAAAGCTACAGCTCTTCCATGGCATAAACTGTAATAGAACAACTTTTCAATGCTTTTGCATTCATGTGAAACATTGAAAGACCTAATATCATATGTATAAAGCTGTTACTGAAAAAAAAGAAACATTTTTGCACATATTTTTTTTACACACAACTTTTTACAAGTGGGTTTAGGGTAAATTAATTAAGGGCGAATCTGCTGTATACGTCATTATATCACTGAGAGAAGTGATGTTTTTATATCTTCAGCTCTTCTTCAAGTTTAAGCCTCCTCTTTTTAGAATGCTCTCTATGTCCCTTTCCTTTACTTTTTTCTGTCTCACAGCAGTCCCATTGTGTCACAGTAGAAACAAAGGAGCAATCCATGGGAGAGGAAATGACAAGGAGAAAAGGAGAGTGGAGCTAAACAAGGAGAGAGGGAAGGGGGTGGGGGGGGGGGCAGTTGCAGACATCTAACAAGTTCTGATCAAAATTCAGAAGCGGATCAAGTGGATATGAAGTTTGCTTCAAACAAAAGTCCCCCTCAACCCCCTCCCAACCTATCTTATATGCCTCAATTCTCCTTACCCCTGGGGCTCTTATCATCTCTCCCTGTTCCTCATGCCATCATCTTCTTTTCACACCTCCTTCAACCCCCAGCCAGCCCCATCTCTCCATTTCCCTTAAGGCCACGGGTAGCTCTCTGCTTCATTCTGTTTGCTTCTTCCACCCCTCTTTCCCACTCCACTCTTATTTGCCTCTTTCACTCACCCCCTCCGCCTTCCCAAAGGCCCTTTGCTTCCTCTTTCACCGCAACTGATGAAAGGAGAAATAAATGAAGGAGTGCATGTTAATTTGTGGTGGCCACTCCTGACAAGCTTTAATCAGAGTAGGGAATCATGAGCCAAATCAGCCAGAATCCAGAGATGGAGGGAGTGAGGGAGACAGAAATCAGTTAAGGTCAGGAGTTTTAAGTGACTGATGCACTTTTAGGGACCCATGTTTTAGCTCATCTCAAGCCTGATTCCCCTACAACTCCTGCAGAGCAATGAATCTAGTCCAACAGCAATAAAATCACATTTGTTGTGGAGAATTATAAGCTGCTGACTAATCCACATTTACACATACACATGTGCTTAAGTGAGTATTCATGACAGCAGGGGACTCACAATGGGATCTACTTAAAATAGACTACAACTGCTCATTTTATCTTGATGAACATGTGGCCTAATGCATGAAGTGACTCACTGATGTTGTTTAACAATATTTGGATAACAGTGACGCAACTATGGCACATGAGGCTTTTCATAACGCAGACGTATGTACTCTGCAGGATTAATTCACCATAGGTCTGATAATATTATGAGATTTGTTTACTGTAAACAATATAGTAAACAGTATAAAAGTCCAAATCTAGTTGAACATTATAATTTCTCTGTTATCCATATTATGTTGTGTGGAATGTATTTAACCCATAAAGACCCAGCACTACTTTTATGTCAGCTCCCAAATGACATTTTCTCTACATCTAACCTTTCTTAAGTGATTTATCACCATTTGTTTATAATATTATATCCTCTGTATTTTGTGTTTTATCAGTATAAATCAGGCATTTTCCAATATTTAATTCACTGATCATGTAGATGTTCATAGAAGCTTAGATTAAAGTTGAGGGTTGTTATATCAAAAACAGAGAAAACTGCAGAAAAAAAGTGTTTTTTTTTTTTCAGTAAAATATATCATTAACTGAACATAAAACAAGTATCTCCATCCACTGTTATTTATTAACTTCATGGGTTTTACAAATGAATCAATTTTGTAGAAGAGGACGGTGTTTCCACGTTCACTACGGAGCCTCTGAATGTCCAAATGGGTAAAGATAACCATGAAAAGATGACAAACTGCATTTTATGCCAATTATTTACATGTATTGATAGGATTAGTGGGTCAGCAGGTATTAAAGAGTTTAGATCAGTAGATGCTTTTGGTTGGTGATGGATGTTTGGGTCTTTATGGGCTAACCTCCTAAGACCCAGGAAATGTCAGCAAAGTACAAGTTTTTTCTTGTTTTTTATTAAATAAGTGCCTATATTGGAAACATCATGATGCAACAGTTTTTTCAGATGCAGTTTTTTAATTTTTTATAGAATGTCTGTAGTGGTGGACAGTTTTCTTTTCTTTTTTTTTTTTTTGGTGTAAAGTTGTGAAACTCTTGTCCACAAATGTGGACAGAAAACCCCTAGTTGGGTGTTAGGAGGTTAATATTAGAGTAACTGACCTGCTGTTTCTGTGTGTTACCATCGGCCAGATGTAGAACAGCAACCTTAAAGCTAGTAACTACATCATGAAAATGAAATGTTTTGATGAAGCTGAATTTAGTTTAATAAGGAAGCCCAATATGTGTCTCTCTAGCATTTTAACACCAGGGCTGTCTGCCCCACTTACCAACATTCCACCAAAACAAGACCCTCACAGTCCCCTGCATCTTTGGCTCAGTGTCTAATGTAGCTGTAATTAGTCTGAAGGTCCAGTGTGTGACATTTAAATGTGTAGTAGGGAAGTTGCTGATTGTGACCAAGTGAACACCCTGACACCATTTCCTCTGATGGCTCCAAAACATCACAAGAGGCACTTGTAGAGCCAATGTTTTGCTTGTTTTGTCCTGGCTTCTGTAAAAGAGGAAATTAACCCTGGTCCACACTCAAACATAGCAACTGACAATAATTCACTTTAGAAATAGTTTCCACTTGCTATGAAACAGACAAGTGGAGAGCAAGTCTGTTTTGGCACCAAATGGTAAACACTGGGAACAGCATGTTGCCTCTGTAAATGCACTATTTAAACAAAAACAACGGGGTATACCACACCTACAGCTTGTAAGACTTCCCATTAAAATTGATTGGAAATATTATCATGATAAAATGTTCATGTCAGTTGTCAATAATTATCATGTTAGGTGTCAAGTCAATATTTCTTTTAAGACTGAAGGTTGATTTTTGTTCCTGGGTGAGAGTTGAAGAAAACAGATGGTCACATGTGGTTTAAATGGTTGTTTATGGTCAAGCTAGCCATGGCTGAGAAGGTTTGAGATGTGGCCTGTGGCTGAAGGGTCACCAGTTTAATTTTTCAGACTGGCAGAGAAATTGTTGGCTGATGTGCCCTTGAGCAAGGAACTTGGCCCCAGGGTGCATGACATAACAGTCCACTGCTCCTAGTCTGCAGTGTGTAGTGTGTCTCTGTATGTATGGGTAGTAATAGGTTAAACACAGAAGGTCGATTTCAGTGTGTGTTGCATGTCCACTGAATAATATACTGACAAATAAAGATGAATTAGATAGATAGACGGACGGACGGACTGACAGACAGACAGACAGACAGACAGACAGACAGACACACTCACTCACTCACTCACTCACTCACTCACTCACTCACTCACTCACTCACTCACTCACTTACTTACTTTATCCCAAACTGGGAAATTACAGTGTAGCGGCAGCATGGTACACATTCAGTAACAATAATATAATATCACAGCAAACATGAGTAAATACAAATATAACATAAGAGCAAACACTATACGCTGTACACTATAAATTAGAAGTATAAAAAGATCTGGGAAAAATCTGGATAACTGTAATGTCCTGAAAAATAACTGTGATGTGCTGAAATAGAACCGTAGGGTGCAAAACAGTTGAAATCTTCCAACCGGGAATGTGAAAGAGACATTTAAGTGTAAATGGATTTATGACCAGAGACCTCAGACAGAGGTGAGTTTATTGTACAGTGTTATGGAATGTGGCAGAAAAGATTTCCTGAACCTGTCTGTTTGACAGCGGAGCTGCAGCAACAGTTGTATATATAAAAAATCAACACTGGGACAAATCAAGTAAAAACAATGTCTGAAGCATTTTTTAGCCTTTTAAATTCTACAGCAAACAAAATTTACCCTAAAGAAAAAAATAAATATTATTTTACTAATATTATTGCAATGATTTTTATTTTAATGTCATCCACATTTTGTAGCCCAGCCTCCTGTTCACAGTGAAATGCCTGAATTTGATATGTCCTAATACTTTTGTCAACATATGGGGCATGTGCTACCATGTGATCATTAATTATAACAGTTAGAGCCTCCTAAATCCATCCATGTCTTATGCAGTGGACACAATGGAAATAGAGAGAAGCCAAAGTTTTTTTGTTTTGTTTTGTTTGTTTTTCCTTTCATGACATAATAACAATGGGTTTGAACAGACTATGTTCCAGAGCTGGTGTGAAAGTATGTCTGACTATGCTGAGACTACACTAACAGTATTAATCTATACAGGAGAAAAAAGTCTCCTGCCAGGTTAAAAAGAGAATAAGAAATGACAGATGAAAAGGCTGCAAAAGATATTGTTTTTAAATTTGACATTGATAGCAGAGCAAGAAAAGGCACAGTAAAGATTCACTCTAAAGGGCATTAAAATAAAAAAAAAGAACCTGAATTCTGTTCCGTGGTTATCTGTAAATAGCACCAAAGCTCAACAGACCTATGAGTCCTTCTTTATAGCAGTGGTCAGACGTTTTGGTTCCTGTGTAATTAGTTGCACTCACACGTTTTAACAGATATTTTTAACACGTAGAAAATCTGCACCATTTTGTTCTGAACACTTGATAAGCAACAAGCCAGTGGAATAGAAGTCATTCCTCTAACTACGGCACTGAGCTGAGTTTTTAGAGGCACTTCAGTCTTCCTAATTGGATCGCTCTTTCCTCCCTCTCTGTCTCTCATCAGGTAATCAGTCTACAGTGTCCAAAAAAACTGCTGGATGTCAATGGATGGATTTCTGTAACAAGCCTTAAAAAGTGTAATGCTTAAGGGAGTCTCACTTTGCCTCATGTCTTCTTTCTTCCTTCTCAGTCTTTCTACCTCTGTACCTCTCACTCTTATCAAAGCCATGATAGTGAGCAGTTCAACACAGAGACAGTCCCATAGAGGGAGGGGGAGAAAGAAAAGGATATCTGTATTTCTTCCTTCACTGCTGTGCGCTCTCCTCTCTTTTCTCTACTCCTGTTTTGATTCACTCTATTTTCTGCATTGTCACATATCCAACATCACGCTGAAAGAATAATAAAAACAGCTATGAAAGAAGAGATGCAGATGGAGAATCACAGTTGGACAGAAAGAGCTAAAAATATGACGACTTTTGGTGTGGCCAAGTCAAAGCAGCTTCTTATGCTCTTACTGTCTGTCACTAAAAATGATGCCTAAGGACTACTGATGACTCACTGCACAGTGTCTCTTCCAAACAGGCCTGTCTTTAGCACAGATTTGGCAGCTTTAAAAGGAAAATGGAATTTTTCATGCCACATTCGGCATCACTTGACAGTATAATCAAAACACTATAGAGCAGCGATTTTACATGCAACAAAAAATTTAATGGGCCAGAAAGGACTAATTGTACATGTCCCAAATGATTTGAGTAGAGTGGCAGGGCTATAGGACACACTTCAGATCAGCTGAGCAGTAACGGACCATGGAGTGTTATAGCTCGGTTGAAACAAAGCCAAAATCAAGCAGCTGGTCCCACATAAAGTACAACCTCAACTCTATGACATTTTGAGTACATGTATTTAACCCTTTCATGCATGAATTATGAAAAAAAGTATCTAGGTTTTTTTTAAGATTGATTTTATTACTCAAAATTAGGCTAAAGGTGAAATGCATTTTTAATTTTTTTTAAAATATGGTTTTATCAAGAAGATATTTAACCTCCTGAAACCCAGGAAAGTACACATTTTGGCTTCTTTTTAATTAAATAATTGCCTACATTGGAAACATCATGATGCAACAGTTTTTTCAGATGAATTTTTTTCTGTGGAATGTCCTTTACGATGGACAGTTTTTTTTTTTTTTTTGTATAAAGCTATGAAACCCTTGTCCACAAACATGGACAGTAAAGCCATAGCTGAGTCTGAGGAGGTTAACTTTCTGAAATCACAGAGCAGTCCAAAGTCTAAAACTAAAATTATGCTTTTTTTCATTGTATTACTGAGGGTCTATCAGACTGCCCCTATGTGGTTTGGAGAATATTACCTTCATAACCCTTTGGAAAATGAGCTTAAACTATGTGTCCATAAATGTGGACGTCATGCATGAAAGGGTTAAAGGCGCTGAACAAGTACTGCATAGACTTATATACATCTGCTCCATTTTACATGAGGTGGCAAATGTTTAGCAAGAGGCCTTTGCATTGTTATCAGGGAGGTTGTTTTGTAGGAATCTTCACCGACAAAGCCCTCCAACACCAAGCCCCCCCTACCTCATCGACCTACTTCAGCCTCATGCCCCCTCCGATCCCCCTCTGCTCACCTCCTCACCCCTCCATTAAAAACCAAGCACCGAACCTGGGGGGGACAGAGCTTTTTCTATTGTTGCCCCAACCCTCAGTAAATTCCCTCCCACCTACCATCCAACACTGCTCCGACCTCAACACCTTGAAATCCCTTTTAAAAACTCACTTACTTAAGATTGCTTTAACATTTAACAGTTTTATATTCGTATACCTTCTGCACCTGTTTTTATCTGTTTTTAATGTGTTTGGTTTCTGTTTTTATCTGCTTTATGTAAAAGTGTGTTTGAGTTCCATGAAAAGCGCAATAAAATTTATTATTATTATTATTATTATTATTATTATTATTATTATTATTATTATTATTATTATTATATGTACACACTGGGACGCCTATAACGGGGGGGTAAACATGACAAATTCATGGGGCCCAGTATTTGTGGGGGGCCCATAGAACAGTGGAGGGGTTCCAGTGGAATTAGAAGTGGTGAAAGATCCATCGTATTAGAGAGGTGTAGAAGTCGGGAGGTGAACGGTGAAAGCTTGTTTAGTTTCGTTTTCATGGTATCGTAAGTGACGTTGTTTATGGGTCACACCCACATGTACATAACCCACCCCCCCACTTCTGACAGTATGAGAATATGTTGAATTTCTGCAGGGTCCAGAATGATTATGTTTCCATGGGGCCCATAATACATACACACACACACACACACACACATACACACACACACACACACAAATCTATCCATTGTTACATCATGCCCTGCATCAACACACTAGAACAAGATCGGTGTTCAAACAAAATAAACCTTTTAAAAAGTAAAAGTATTCCTAGTAAAATGAAAATATTCAACTACAAGTAAAAGTTCTCCTGTATTAAAAACAGCAATAACTGCCTCTGAAATATGATGGAGTAGAAAAAATTAAATAAGTTTTTAATCTCTTTTGTTTGCTTCAATTCTTTGCAAATCTTATGAACATAATGGCAGTTTGCATATGTAAGTACAATTTTATTAACACAGAGATTAGAGGGGGCCAGTGGGGGGCAAGGCCCTACAGAGGAGGGGCAGCTGCCCTTCTTTCCTCCACTATAGATCCACCTCTGGACTCACATAACAATAATCCTTCTCCATCATCACCTCTGTGGTGTATTTACCTGCACAGACCCTGTCCTCTGCCTGGATTTTCCATTTAACTATTGTTTGCTGTTTTTGGGACGTTTGTGGTGATCGACCTTCAGGCAGTGAGTTTGGAAAGAATATAAAGACAAATTGACTTCGGCTTAATGTTCCCTGCTCTTTCTGCTCTTGTTGTGTACTGCACAGTTCTGTCTGAGAAAAAAGACAAAAACTGAACAAAGTGAGCAATGAAGAAACTTGTGCTATGGTTGCATTATGCTAGTAGAACATTTCATTTGAGTTTTTTGATGGTGTGTGTTTGTGTTTATTTGTATTTTTAGAACATAACCACAGTGTTACACTCAGGAAATAATATTTTTTTTTCTATTGCACAGCTTTCCTTTATAACAGCACTTGCGCTCCCCTTTCAGTCCGTTGCTCAACTCAACCACCACTCTCGCCTCTTTGTTCACTGGGGACAACAGTTTTAACAAAAACAAGTGAAAATGTGACATACTTTACCTTTAAATGAATTCCCTTTCACATATCCACACATTGTCCATGAAAGCCCTCATTTGCTCTGAAAACACCACCAAAAAGAATAGCTCCAGATGCACCTGTTTGTTAAGAAAAAAGAAATGAAAGAACAGCGGGTAGTTTTAGGCATTTGAAAAGGATGAAGATCAGACACAAAAGACAAACAAACTGACTAACAACTTCACACTTTGTTAAATTTGTTGATCATTGTCACATCTGCCTTGCACACAAATTCCTCATGTTTTCTTTTAACCCATAAAGACCCAAACATCCACCAGCGTCCAAAACCATCCACTGATCTTAACTGTTTAATACCTGTTGACCCACTAATCGTACTAATATATGTAAATAATTGGTGTAAAATGCAGTTTGTCGTCTTTTCATGGTCATCAGATATGACCTATTTGGATGTTCAGAGGCTCCGTAGTGAACTTGGAAACACCATTGTCTTCCACAACATTGATTCACCAGTAAAACCCTTGGAGTTGGATCAATGACAGTGGATGGAGACAGTGGGCTTATGTTCAGTTATTGATATATTTTACAAAAAAAGTCATGATTTCTTCAGTTTTCTCTGTTTCTATATAATAATCCTCAACTTGAATCTGAGCTTTTATGAACATCTGCATGATCAGTAAATTAAATATAGGAAAATACCAGATTTATATTTAAAAATGCAAAATACAGAACATAATATTAGAATAAATAGTGATAAATCAGTTAAGAACGGTTAAAAATAGAGGAAAAATTCATTTGGGAGCTGCCACTAAAGTAGCACTGGGTCTTTATGGGTGTTACGACCCTGAGGTCAATCAGCTAAAGGTAACTTCACTGCAGTGTGTGCAACAAGGTTATTATCGTTAACGAAAACTAAAGAAATGAAAATGAAAATGAAAACTAGAATTGTAAAAACATTCTCGTTAACTGAAATAAATAAAAACTATAAGTAAAAGAAAATAACAGTAACTAACTGAAACTGTATTTTGTGCTTAGAAAACTAACTAAAACGTGTTAAAAAATATGGATAAAATTTCCTTAGTTTTCGTCTTCGTCAATATCGGATTGATATGAAATCGATTTATTTCCCTCAAGCAGTTTTAGCTGCTGGCACAATATGATAGTTAATGGTCCGTCACTTGTCATCGCTTGTGGTTTAGAGTCGTCTTCTCGTCCACACTCTACCTGGAAACATGGAGACTAAAGGTGGGACAAGGCAGCAGAGTCCTGTCTGGGATTTATTTGAATATGACGGCGAAGAAGATAAAATATATGAAAAAAACTAAAACTAAAGTAAAACTAAGCATTTAGAAAATAAGAAAAACTAATAAAAACTAGCAAACCTGCTCTAAAAACGAATTAAAACTAACTGAATTAGAGAAAAAAAGTCAAAACAAAATAAAGCTAAACTATAATGAAAAATCCAAAACTATTATAACCTTGGTGTGTAAGTGTCCATGAACTCAGTTCTGGAAAGTTGTAGTGCACTACCACACTCTAAAGACATAGAAGCAACTGGTAACTGGTGTCACTTTACACTTGAGGATTGTGCATGAAAACAATGAGAGGAAAAATTGTCTTGGGTGTTTACGAATACTTAGACTACAGAAGAATTTAAGATGATTTAAGATGATGAAATTAATTCATAATCCTATGAGTCATCTATCTGTCATCCGATCAGAACTGTGGTTTAAGTCTTTATTTTGCTGCAAATTACAGCTCCTGAGGGAAAAAGTATTTTGGAAGAAATATAGTAGCAGCAGGTAAAAGTGAAATGGAGGACATGACTAAAGACCACAAAAAGGTATATAAATTTTCAGTATGGGGATGAAAGCAAAGTTCTCTTCTCTTCTCTCAAAGAAAAAAAAAAACAGTCTCTTTTCTTAGTGCCTGGCATTCCCCCATTTTTTCATTTCTCACATTTGCTCTTTCTCTGTATTATTTTCTGTCTGAGTACCTTCCCTATGGTGTAGGTGGGTGCAGTGGTCTCCATTGCCAGTTGGAGTGTAGGAGAATATTTTGTTTAATTTTGTTTGTCATTGTGTATTTTTGGGCGAACTGTGCATGAGTGCAAACGTAAGCGTTCTCAGACATGTGTGCACACAGTCAGGTGGTAGATGATGTGTTTATTGAGCGTCAGAGGTGCTTTGGAGTTCACCTGCAGAGCAATGACACAACAGAAGGCAATGATCCTCCTGAAAAACCAGTCACATCTGGAGTCTCGTTGATTCACTACATTCTAAATATGTAAGACTGAAAAATGACTTCCTAGGATTAACTGGTAAAGAAGTTCAAGCATAAACTGGTCTTTCACTTTCGAAATAAGTTGTGTTTTTTTCTTTTGATGTAAAAAACGCGCCTTGTCACTGCCACTTTTTTTATTGGTGTTAGATTATGGAGATGTACTTTATATGAATGCATCGTCCAAATGTCTTCAAATGGTTGACACAGTTTATCACACTTCTCTGAGGTTTATTACTAATTCTAAAGCCATGACACATCATTGTGAGTTGTACTCCAGAGTGGGTTGGCCTGCCCTGTCCACTAGGAGGCTGGGACACTGGTACACCTTTATTTACAAGGCCATAATTGGGCTACTTCCTTCCTATATCTGTAGTTTAATAACAAGAAGAAGTATTGAATCTTATTGTCTGTGATCGAATGAGCATTTGTTCCTCTTTGTGCCATTCACCCGTACTGAGCTGGTAAAAGGGCATTTGTCTACTCTGCTCCTTGCTCATGGAATAAGCTGCTAAGAGACTGGAAACTGACTGAACTGATCTCTCTGAATGCTTTTAAATCCAAACTCAGAGTGCTAGAGAATAATTCAATGACTCACATGTGTTTTTCATAGGTTGACTGGTCCTGTAAATTATTGTATGTTGTAATTGTATGATGTAACTGTATGTTGTAACTATGTGTTATGCTGCCTCTTGGCCAGGACTCCCTTGGAAAAAGAAGTTCTTAATCTCAATGGGATTTTCTTCCTGGTTAAATAAATAAAAAGACAATATTGTTAATTAATATTCGCTTAAAATCTAACAAACTGCTCATGTTCTTACCTGAACAGAGGTATGTCACCCCTCACATAAATACTGTCAAAACATTTCACTACACAGTTTTTAAACAAATACACATTTATATTACATCTAGAAACACATAAAAAAACAAACACAGATAAAAAAAAAAGTTGTGATGTGCTTAAAACTTTGATAGATATGCACAAGATTTTTTCACAGTCATTCATCTTCCCCAACAGTAGGTGGAGCGCTGAGCCTCAATTTAAGTGTGACCCCACAGGCATAAGTGAGGAGCAGAAGATAAGAGACTGAGTTGTGGCCTTAGTTCTGGGAATCTATCCAGCTAACATTGGACAAAATGAGTCGCCAACTGGTGAGTTTGGGGCTATTGGTGAAACTAAACCAAACTCCTCAAGTCAAAGTTTATTGGCAAGACGGATATGTTTGTAGCATAAGGTATATGACTATAAGAGCTGACATAGCCACATTAACTTCTACACATTTTTCACTCTTGCTAAATGGTGTAGAACTGCATAAGTCCCACAGTTTCTAACTTTAAAAACTGCAAAGTGATGCTTGCAGTTAGAGTTTGGTTAGAGTTTCTGCCTTTTCCATCAAAAACAGACATATGCAGGTTAACGCTCCTGTCAGTGCCCTTGACCATGGTACTGATGAAGACCTGAAGGATCTGCAAGCTCACTACTCCAAATTTGTTTGATACTAGGCACTGTGTGCGTATGAGGATGGGATTGAGAGACCCTGCCCTGCCTGTATTTTCTAGTTTCCTTTTGTTTTTCTGCGATCATGATATTTTTTGATGTCATCCTTTGGACAGTGAGTTTACATCTGAAGCCAATAAAAGCCATGAACATTCAAAAGAATATAGACCAATGAAGCAACTCTGGCTCACTCTGCTCTTCACTTATTGTCCTTCTGTAAGGGTGGTGCAGTTCAGTCTCAGAGATGAACCTTGGAGCAAAACACACCGAAAGAAACAGAAAAGAATAAGACAAAGAGGAGAATAGAAGGAGTACATAAACCTGTCGGTGTGTCTCCTGTTACAGACTTCTTGGTGACACAGTTACAGTGGTCAGAGGGAAACACTTGCCTCTGTTGTTTTCCTTCTAGAACATTTCCACATGTTGTGACATTGAGCTGCTCACTCTAGTTGACACTTGTTTACTTGAACATGCACTCTCCATTGTTTGTTGTGCTGAGAGAAGAGGCAAAGTTTGAACAGTATGACCACAATTACATAAAGTATTGTTTATCTATCTATCTATCTATCTATCTATCTATCTATCTATCTATCTATCTATATATATATATATATATATATATATATATATATATATATATATATATATATATATATATATGTACAGGGTGGGGAAGCAAAATTTACAATATTTTGAGGCAGGGATTGAAAGACAGTGTATGATCAATTATTTTATTGAAAGTCATGAGAATTTATTTGCCACAAGAAAATTGACATAATAGAAAATATTTTTATTCTATGTGTCCTCCTTCTTTCTCAATAACTGCCTTCACATGCTTCCTGAAACTTGCGCAAGTGTTCCTCAAATATTCGGCTGACAACTTCTCCCATTCTTCTTTAATAGTATCTTCCAGACTTTCTCGTAATAGTTTTGCTCATAGTCATTCTCTTCTTTCCATTATAAACAGTCTTTATGGACACTCCAACTATTTTTGAAATCTCCTTTGGTGTGACGAGTGCGTTCAGCAAATCACACACTCTTTGACGTTTGCTTTCCTGATTACTCATATGGGCAAAAGTTTCTGAAAAGGTATGGATAATAGTGTTAGGTATGATTATGACATCAATATATGTTTGGTTTCAAAACAATTGACGTAGTGCCTGCTGAGAAAAAACAACTAAATGTTCATTGTAAATTTTGCTTCCCCACCCTCTCTCTCTCTCTCTCTCTCTCTCTCTCTCTCTCTCTCTCTATATATATATATATATATATATATATATATATATATATACATATATATATATATGTGTGTGTGTGTGTGTATATGTGTGTGTGTATATATATATATATATATATATATATATATATATATATATATATATATATATATGTATGTATGTATGTATGTATGTATAAAATTTATTTATTTATTTTACCACTGCTGTGCATTTGATGTGCAAAAGGATCAAAGCTTAAAAATGAGGTTACTGCGTTTCTTACTTTAGCATCTTTACTATTGTCTGTACTGATAATGATAATGAAAAACTTTATTTCGAACATAATTAGGAACAAGTGGTTCCCGGCACAACAAACCCCGCCCCTCACACACATTGTAACTTGTTTTGGCATCGATCCAGCTGATGTCATCATGTCTATGCATGTACTGATGTCGGCATGTCAATTGCCTCTATATATGTACCAAGTTTGATGGAAATTGAAACAAAATTGAGGTTTTTATAGACATTACAAATTTTACCCATTATAAGTAAATGGGAGAAGAAAATGTATTTTCAAAAATCATAAAAAATGTAAACTTGGATCTACTTTTCCCAAAATATAATCACATCTATTCTGGGTCACTGGCAATCTACAGGGTGTCCCATAAGTCTCCATACATAGGAAAAATAAACGTTTCTTGACATAAACCATTTTTATTTATACAATATGTTCTATATGACTGCCATTTTGTCAGGAACACATTTCAATGCATCAATCCATAAACAGACACACAACATTAACACACAACCACACACACTTTAGTTCTACCTTTTTCTCCTTTTTCTTTGCTCAAGTTTTTCTTTTCACTTTCTTTTTTTTTTTATGGACTTGAAAAATGCTCAAGGCCATATAACCTCAAGCTTACTACAACAGCATTGCAATTTCAGAAGTCATCCCTTTCCTCCCTGTATTTGAGTTATTCGCTATTGTGCATCCAAACATCTACAGGAAAATATCAGAAATGTTTAATTAAAACTGAGCTGAACAGTAGCCACTTTTACTAATTTATTGCTATACTGTCAGTCATCCTGTGTCCAAGTGAGGGTCTCAGCCACTGTTTTTTACTGGATTTACTTTAGGGGCAGTTCAGAGGTAAATCATCCCAAATAACTTGTAATCTGACCCTGGCCTAAAGAAAACACACTCATATGTCCAAAAGCCACACATACAGTAAATGCTGTTGGGACCAAGCTATTTGCTGTGATGGGCTTTTGTAAGTGGTTACCATGGTGAAAATTAGCAAGCCAAACCGCCTGCGTTGATTACCCTTTCAGAGATATGGGGATACAAATAGCAGTAGTTAATCTTGTTTAGGGCACACAAATTCATTGTGACAGCTCGGCTGCTTCAACCCTGCAGACTGTCGCAGTGTAAATTGAACAGGCTGATTGTGAGAGAGAAAGAGAAGAAAAGAAGGCAACTACTATAAACTAAGAAAAAAAAAGGCAAAAAATAGTTTTGGGTCTACTTTGGACTGAATTTAAATTGATTTCTATAGTCTAAGCATCATTTCTTTAACTTAACTTCAAAACTAGAAAATAGAACTCGGGGATGTGAATATGACTGGGCCAAAACTGTGGCAGTGTAAGGTGGATTTGGGTGAGTTATAGACTCACCATTTTTCATAATTAGCCAATAAATATGCAGAGAGATATTGAACCCATTAAAAACTTTACAGCCCAAATAGGCATGCAGACACACATGCAGGAGAGGTTTTGCTTGGACTTTTTTTCCCCTGCCAACCCGCTGTCCAGAAAAAAAGTCAGCAGAAAAATTAGTCACAATTCAATAAATAAACACATGTTGCACACCTATGTTGATAAAGAGAGACAGTGACTGAAAATGAGCTTGAACATTCAGCAAAATGAACCTCAAGAACTAGAGGTGTCAAGTAATGAAGTACAAATACTACATTATCTTACTTAAGTAGGAATTTTGGTTATCTATACTTTCATGGAGTAATTGGTTTTCTTTACTTCTACTCCTTACATTTTCAAGCAATTATCTGTACTTTCTACTCCTTACACTTTAAAAAGAGCCTCATTACTCCTATTTCATTCCGGCTTGTCATTGCTCAAATTAAAAAAAAACTATCCAGATAAATCACACCCTCTGGATAGAATGAATTTGATTGTGGTTTTGATGAGAAGTATAAACATATGCCATTCCGACACTTTATTGGTTTGTACGCGATTCATCACACCTGACTTTTTACACCATTCCAATACTCATATTCAACTAGTCATCATATCTTCTGCTCCATAAACACGTTAATACTCAGTAGTGCACATATATGGTTCTTTAATACATTTGCATTGGACAAAAATGCGTTCATTTTCAATGGGCATATATGCAGCTGAAACAGGTAGACTAGTGCATCCCAAATGTTTCAACATTAACATTTTAATATAACATTGTAACATTATGGCCTTTAGAAACATGTTTTTTTGGGGAGGTGGGGTAGTGCACTGTAGGCCCCTGTGGCACCACCTAAACTTTTGCCCTAATGGTATTTTTTCCCCTTAGATTTATACTTTAAGTAGTTTTGAAAGCAGTAGTTTTACACTTTTACTTGAGTAAAAAGCTTGAGTTGGTACTTCAACTTCTACAGAAGTCTTTTTAAACCCTAGTATCTATACTTCTACCTGAGGAATGAATGTGAATACTTCTGACACCTCTGGCAAGAACTGAGCAAAGCAGTTTAAGTAAGAGCTTAATCTCAACAATGGGAGCTAAAATGTCAGCTAATATGAAATGTCTGTAAATGGTTGCGTCTAGCTTGTTTTCAGAAGAAAGGTTATTTCTATATACCATCACATGCAGTCTATAGGTTTTTCTGTTCTGTCTTCTGCTGCAAACGGGAAATCAAACATGTCCAATGTGTCTTTGCAATGCACATAAGCTGTGTCCCCCTCTCCTCTCCGGGCAGATTCCCAGTGCTACCTTAATTTGATTCTGCAGGGAGAACCTCCTCTCTGCTGGCACACTTGACACAGGCAGAACATAGATGAATTTGTCCAGTATAGGCCAGTCAGGGTAAAGTTTGCTGAACTTATAAGTAAGCACTTTGCAAGCTGCTGCAAAAGTTAAACCTTCATATACACTGGAGCGTTAT
The DNA here is from genome assembly GCF_902148855.1 of Sphaeramia orbicularis. Taxonomy (NCBI): domain Eukaryota; kingdom Metazoa; phylum Chordata; class Actinopteri; order Kurtiformes; family Apogonidae; genus Sphaeramia; species Sphaeramia orbicularis. The sequence continues at coordinate 19,853,324 of NC_043969.1, read as the reverse complement.
CGTCACTGCCACTACATCCCGGCATATGCACTTGACGCCAACAAGAGGCTGCTCATTCATTCGTCACTTCATGGCCAGATTGAAGGGTGACCTTTTCATTGGCACCTTCAGCAGATTCCTGAATTTCTGAGGATGTGGATGTAGCAGTTAAAATACAATCAGACATAATCACCCATTTAATTGACCTGTTGAAATAACCCTTTAAAGCAGCCTTTTAGTTTCAAACAGTGTAATGACGAGAGAGGGAGAGAAAGAGAGACAGAGATAATGTAATGATACACACCTAACCCTAACATACTGGGGGGGGGGTTGGCAGACAAACCTGAGTTTTGCAGCTGGTGACCTTTTAATTTAATTGCCACTCATATGAAATCAACCCCTATAGGTTACAGGGTCTTTCCATATGTCAACATTGCTATATTAACCAACAGCTTGTAGATAAAATGTTCACATATCCAACACAGAGGCATTATAAGAACTTTTCTTAACAGTACTTACTTAGGGTTCATTAAAATGTACTCAGAGTAAGCCAGAAATCACATATATTCTACAGAAAGGTAGGTGAATAGTTTGCTTTAATACAGTCTTTGTTTAGTAATCAAGTTCTTGCCAACAACCCATGTGCAAGTACATTGTGGATTAATTTTTTCCCTAATAGGCTAAACGAAACTTTAAATGTGTTTATTACAAACATAGTTCTACTATTAAAGGAAGCCATGCATATTAGATGTTTTGTAATATTTGTTAATCGATGCTAAATGACCTGCTTCACCAATCCCATGCTGCAGAGTTACAGATGCTGACTGAATCAGGAAAGCCCAGGGAATTTCCTGACTAACAACAATCCTCCCCCTGGCTTGACTTGCACTGAATACTTGTATGACAGGCTACATGACTGCTCGGTTCAAAAGATTTCAACTGATAAAAGTTATAATGTGAAAGAATACAATGAATGTGCACTTACTGCTACTGTTTGCATGAACATATTCCAGCCTGTTCGTTTCTTCTGCTTTGTACTAGCCGCCATTCTGACAGATATGCAATGCGCATGTGTAGATGAGACCTGGGAACATGACTACTGTATACAAAAGGGCCAACTGCCACATGAACCGGCATCAAACACATCAGTGACGCAGGATGTAACCCCACCCCCAGGCGAAATGCCCCCCAAAATAGGAGTCCCTATATCTGAATGGCTTTGGCGCTATCCATGGTTCTGAAAGAGGCACTTAATTCTGAGTGTCTTCTGAACATCAGGGGAGCAGAGTAAATTCAGAGCATCATTGGGTAATATGGGTTGTAGAGCACTGATGAGATGTGTCAATTCCAAATCTCTGTACCATCCATCTTTGAGATAATGTGACAATTTAACCCCCTCTGGGCCAAGTTCATCTTTCAACTGTAAAAGTGCTGCAGTAGATAATTGGTCTGATATCTGCTCAGATCGGTGTCCATATGACCCCCAATTGCTCCTTACCGCCTCATATGGCAACCCACTGTTCGTGTGTCTGCAGTGTGTAGTGTGTTCCTTCAAGTTCAGCTGGTGATGGTTTAAATGTAATAGTTCTATTCTGCTGTATGTTTCACATCCACATGTAAAATACACACTGGCAAATAAATGTTCTTCTTTTCTTCTTCTTCATTATATAAACCTACACATTGGTTGTGACTGGAAGCATATCTGTAGGTGTATGTCAACAAAATAGTGTAGCTCAATCTGGCACAGATACATTTTCCTTGAGTATTCTATTCCCTTTTTTCTTTACGTGGTTTCATTACCTGAACACACCATTTGCTTTGCACTGCTGCCAATAGATACCAAGTGGCTATTTCAAAGTGGTTGGCTCTTGTCTAGTTAGGTTCAGTATCAGCTCCCAGAGCTGATTTATTCTACCTGGGGAATGTTTGTAGAATGAATGGATTGTGTTAGATTTGTATGTGCCATCCTAACTAATAGCATTTACTGCATTTACTACCAGTGCATCTGAGCCAGTGCTACAATGCACCTGAATCTAAAAGTTCATCACTTTCCAAATGAGAGCACAAACTTCCAAGAGTCCATCACAGCCCAGACCCATGAATGAATGAATGAAATCTTTATTTTGAGCATGTAAAACAGTGAAATCAAAACAAAAATCAACCAACAAAATATAAGTGCTGGTACAAAAATGATTGATAGCAAACAAACAACAAAATAAATAAATACATAATAATAGTAATAGTAAACAAACAAACAAATAAATAAATAAATAAATAAATAAATGAATGAATAAATAATAAAACAAATGAAATGAAATTATACATGCTCGAAAAGGAGTAGGAAGAAGTAAAAACTTATGTACTCCTACTCCCAATTTCTATTCCTTATGATCACTATATGACGTTTGGTAACCCTACTCCTCCTCTACTCAGTGTCTCCACTACTTTCTTGAATATTCACTGCACATTTTCTACCAGCAAAGGTATCTCAATCTGTTCAAACCTGGCATATACAATTAATTCATTTTCCACTCTAACACTGACAGTCTCATCAATGATGATTCCAGTAAATTCACAGTCCTTCAGATTTTCATCAAGCTTCCTCATAATAACACCCTCCAGTGCCTTCGGATCACACTAGGATTCAGTACACTTGTAGATACAGCATCTGTTTCACAATCATGAGCCCTCACTGCCCTCCGTAAATCAATCATTCTTCTGAATTGGTGACCTGGAACACAATTTTGACCATATGAAACACATCTTGTAATTAGGAGTGTAGCTTCTGGCTGGTCTGTTCTTTGGCACGGTCGATAGGACTTTTCATTTGCATTGCTTGCTCTGCCACATTGACTAAGAAAATATGATCTTGGCACTAGCTGTGCTCTTTGAGGGCTGATGCTCTTATATTGGTTTCTTCGGAAGCCATTTTCCCTCCCTGAGCTATCAGAAAGAAAGCAAAACATTTTGTCCTGTCCTTAACTGGATAAATATATATGACTATAAATAGTTTAAAGGAGTGATAGTTTCCTTTTTTAAATGGAATTATGCATTTCAAAACATTTCCATTGTCTACATAAATTATAAATGCTCTGCTTGGGTCTGAATTCTTCGTTAATCCAACTCCACAGGTCCATCTTCAACCCTATTTCTGAGTAATGACACCAGAAAGGTTGTTTTGAGCGCTGGCCCTTTAAATGCACATGAGCCACTTCACACCCCACCCCCTCCAGATTGTTGACTGTGCTGCTCTGTCCCATTCAGCCACTTGTGTTTGTTAATACAACCAACAACTGAACATTTTAGGTAATCAGCTCTAAGTTTGGACATATTTTCAGTATGGACTACAACCACTGCTGCTGACAAACAATTATGGTACTCGGAGAAATTTTCGTTGGAAGTCTTGACCTTATATGTACAAATGTCATAACATAACTAGCTATAGACATAACACATTTAGTAAGAATTAAAATGGGAGAATAGAATAGAAATAAAAAATCCATGTGATTTTTGCCAAAATGAATATGAAGAGAGCGTTGCAGCACCTGGAGGGTTCAAATTCCAACATTTTGAACTATTAGGGTCCAAATACACAAATAAATGTACTAAAGACTAATAAAAGTGGCAAAATATGACCCCTTTAAGGAATTCCTTAAAAGTTGAACAGTAGTCAGTTAGCTTACTGTCAAAACATACGTGTCCTGTGGTTTGAGGTGAGGCTATGTCAGTTGTACTTATCTTTCTGTCCAGTTGTCTCAGACATTGTACTGATTGTCGTGAAAATTGGTAGAGGACTAGAGCACTGGCAGCTGTGGCACAGGAGGTGGGCAGACTCACCCTGGAGGAGGGTAAGTCTTGCCCAAGGACATTGTCTTGTCCTTTGGCAAAATACTAGACGCCAAGTCAGTCCTAGAGGCTCTGCCACTGGTGTGTGAATGTGTCTTTGATTGTGATGATCCCCTCACATTTTTACATTCATAGCAAGACTTTATCACTGGTGAGCATGCTACTTCAGAAAGAAGATAACACTTCGGTAATCAGATGAAAATAAAGAGCTAAGACATTTATCAGTTAAACTAAAAAGTATATAAACAAGGAAACAGATTATAGTTCATAGTGTTTTGTTTGTGATCTGTTAGAAATATTTGTGAAAAGAGTGGGTTATTACCTCACACCCCAAAGGGGGGGCGAGGGGCATTGTTTTTGGCTTGGTTTGTTTATTCGTTAACACTCATAGCAGCAAAATTATTGATTGAATTCATACCAAATTGGGTTTATAGATTGCTAGTGACCCAGAATAGATCTGATTACATTTTGGGAACAGTAGATCAAAGTTCAATTTTTTTTATGAATTTTTCCAAATCTTTTTTCCCATTTACTTATAATGGGCAACATTTCAAATGTCTATAAAAACATAAATTTTGCTTCAAATTACTTCAAACTTGGCACATATATATATACAGGGTGGGGAAGCAAAATTTACAATGAACATTTAGTTGTTTTTTCTCAGCAGGCACGACGTCAATTGTTTTGAAACCAAACATATATTGATGTCATAATCATACCTAACACTATTATCCATACCTTTTCAGAAACTTTTGCCCATATGAGTAATCAGGAAAGCAAACGTCAAAGAGTGTGTGATTTGCTGAATGCACTCGTCACACCAAAGGAGATTTCAAAAATAGTTGGAGTGTCCATAAAGACTGTTTATAATGTAAAGAAGAGAATGACTATGAGCAAAACTATTACGAGAAAGTCTGGAAGATACTATTAAAGAAGAATGGGAGAAGTTGTCACCCCAATATTTGAGGAACACTTGCGCAAGTTTCAGGAAGCGTGTGAAGGCAGTTATTGAGAAAGAAGGAGGACACATAGCATAAAAACATTTTCTATTATGTAAATTTTCTTGTGGCAAATAAATTCTCATGACTTTCAATAAAATAATTGGTCATACACTGTCTTTCAATCCTTGCCTCAAAATATTGTACATTTTGCTTCCCCACCCTGTATATCGGCAATTGATACGCTGACATTAGCACATGCATTGACGTGATGACATCAGCTGGATTGATGCCAAAATAAGCTACAATACATGCAAGGGGCGTGGTTTGTTGTGCCTGGCACCACTTGTTGACCTTGCTAATGGTCTGTGTTAACCCTTTATCAGGCAAGTGACTATTTTTGGTCATTTCCACATACATTACAAGACAGTGACAGTAACAGTTCCAGTGAGGACAGTGAGTCAACAATCTCAGGTCCAACGTGGTCTACAGGGTCTGTAAGGTCCACCTCTGCATGAACAGTGAGTGTACCTGCTTTGTTAGGTACCGTGAAGTAATGGTACTAATGTAAGGAATGATGTTCAAAGAGATAATGTGGATGTGGACAGGTGTCTGGATCAGCACTTATGTTGGTCTAATGTTCTAAGTATGACGTTCTAATGTTCTAAAACACATGGCCCTTTCACCTTACATATGTTTTTCTTCTATTTTTTTATATTTACAATTTTGATTTTTTTTTTCGATTTTGTTTTGTTTTGTTGTTGTTTTTTTGCCACATACAGGTAAGGAACCAAATATGGTAACTTCTTTAACTTTGATTTTCTACATAACAATAAAAACTTGAAAATTTTCACAAAAGTAATAAAGTCTTGTTATGTCCTCCAATAATACACTAAGGTTGAAATATTGAATTTCATAGTATTTCTTAGAGTTCCGTATAAAGGGTTAACTGACCACCAGGAAAAAATAGTAAGAAAGCCTTGATCGTCACACACAGAAGCACACTCACATTTTTGTTTCCATACATTCCCACTAGGTCGGTGTGAAGTCAGGTTCAGTTAAAGAACAAAGAACACACACATGTATACAGAAAATTGCGTAAATTTAGAGTTGTTGTGACTTTAATGCATACACAGCAGCGAAGGTACAGTACATCAGCTTTTTATAGTCATTTAGAACAATTCCTGTGGATTTAACAACATCAACATGTAACACTACAGAAAAGACCATGCACTTGCTGACTTATGACTGTAATGATTACACAGGTCATACAGGGTCATACATCTCTGAGCATAAACCGCTCCCTAAGGGGTCGCAGTATATAGAAAACTCTATAAGTTAGATTAAGGGGAAGCAGATCAGCAGCAGTTTTCAGCATTAAAGTGGATACTTAATCAGAAATGTTGCGAGGAGATGATGCTTTTTGAGAGTCTACACAGTGTATGTACCATGGCGAAAGAGGCCCTCTGGGAAAAGCAATAGAAGAGAAGGTAAAAACATAGAGAAGGCTTATAATACACTCACACTGGTGTTATGAGTGCTGTACACAAGAACACAACAAAAATATGCAATTTGTTTTCCGTGTAGAATGAAATAAATTAATCTGGAATCAATACATAATCCCATTCTACATGCACATTAAGAACAAACACTAACTATTTCTGTTGTGATGGTTCAGAATGAGTGAACTTGAATGACTTTGCTGTAAGCACACAATAGTGGAGCTCTTCTTGTACAGGATGTTTGCCGAATAAAATTCCACTAGCCATTATTGTCTTGCAGCTCTAATTATGTTGTCTGTCTGAAATATGTTTTCTCCAGCAGTATACCATTGTATCTCTGCTATTGTTTAGATTGCATTGCCTCTGTATACATTTCTTCCTATTTGGCCCCAAACCGAAATTGATTTTTGAACACTCCCTGTAATTTTCTGTAATTTCCCATTCAATAGTCTGGTCCCCTAATGCAGCCTTGTGGTTTTTCCTCAAGGAACTGCACATCCAGACACGCACACAGCCATATGTTCGCATAATCATGCATGCACATACTGTACAGAATACATTTATTTATTTTCCCAAGCGATATACAAGTAATACAAATAATGTGTCTGTTTATTGGGACAAAAAGAAAAGATTAAAGAGGAGGTGAAGATGGTACTATGGGGAAGTAAACAAATGGGGCAGGTAGATTCCATTAAGAAGACAAAGTGTTTTAATCTATTTTTAATCCCCTGTACATCATAATCTGGTGAGCCGTATAGTGACCTATGACCCATAACAGTCAATAATGCAATGCAGGAAAAAAAAAAAAAACAGTGCTGCCTATTTTGCTTTTTTTCCCAATACAATAAAAAATAAATACTAACGTCAATACTCAGTAAATATTAGACCCTGTAATATATGTTTTTCTTTCCTCCATCCTGTTTTTGGGTCTGTAAGTAAAGTCTCAAAGATTCATTCCACATGTAACATTTACTTATTGCTCGTTGATAATCTTCTCGAAGCGAACAGCCGTATTTCACGTCCTCCTTTGCTGACGTTATCTAGCACAGACTCTGACTGTTTTAGGACTTAAAAGACAAGTTTAATCTCCCTGGTAGCTCTTCCTTTTCTTTTATTTACTACCTCATTCTATTCTAAATGCCCATGGAGTTCCCAGATGCACAGAGCTGGCCACTCACCCAATCAGCTTTATTTATGTGTCTTGGAAAAACCACCGTCTTATCTCTAAATTATATCTCCTTTGTTTAAGTGCTGATATAAAACCATTCCCAATTAGTTTAGTATGGGAAAATGATCTCAGCATCCATCAGAAGGAAGCAAAAACATATATATTCTCTTTGCATCAGCAGTGTATGAGTTATAACAACCTACCATCCAAGTTTCTCATTGATCTGACTTGAAACAGCTAAGAAAATAGATTAGAAATATAATAAGGACCAATACAGATGCACGAATGAATGTTAAAAAATATATATATGAATTTGCCTTTTTTGTTACAACTGCATTTTTCCTCTTATAGTTGGCTGTTACTATTTTAATATTTATTCATTTCAGCAAACTTAAAGGGCCCTGCAGTGCCATAAACCATACCAAACTTCAACCTAATGTTTAATATTAAAGACTGATATAATTAGGTATAAAACAACTATCCAGAAATAACAATGCTCAGAGTGTTTTCATTTGCCAATCAGGGCCAATGACTGCCTGTAATGGTCTAACTATGAGTGTGCTATATTTTAAGGCTGTTTATTTTCACTGCCTTTAGGGGAATCGTTCCAGTTAGTGCTCCCATTTGCCTCCAGAACTCATTGTTTTTATCCAGTGGGCTTTTCCGTTTAATACAAGATGGAACTGAATTGTTCTCCCACTAAAAATAAACACTTGAAAACAATCCCCAAACCTAGATACTAAAAGAAGATTTTTTTCTTTCTTTCTTTCTTTCTTTCTTTCTTTCTTTCTTTCTTTCTTTCTTTCTTTCTTTCTTTCTTTCTTTCTTTCTTTCTTTCTTTTTTTTGTATAAAGTGAAATAGAATGCTGGCTGAATTCTGCTTCATATCTAAAAGCAAATTCTTCAGACATTGATTTTCATTTGATTATATTATCCTGAGACGAAATTTTTACAGTGGTTCAATCCTTAAGTAGAATTTAAGTGGAGATGCAATTTAGACCTATATAAACATGATTTCTGGGAGACAAGGTTGAGAAAACACTTTCCAAATAGGATTTAGGATTTTGTCTTTCCATGCTGAAACAGTTGCGTCTTCACTGTAAACCAGCAGTGATGTTTTTTTTTTTTCCTACCAACTCTATATTAGAACTTTATTCTTTATACAAATGGAGAATCTGTCCTGACTTGTTCCAAACCAGTGGACCAGCTGACATGCTGCAAGTTCCAAACCAATTGTTAAAAGTGGCAAAAGTCTGCAAGTTGTGGCAATAGAAACAACTTTTCATCCCAGGGTTTACATTCCTCTTTCAAATCAGGGGAAAAGAGACAATCTTGTCTCTTGGGTTACTTTTTTTTTCAGTGTTTCTGACAGAACAGTCACACTGAACATATCGCCAAAATGACCAATGTGTTTGATTGTGTTCTCTTTCAATACCAAATGGTGGGACAAAACACTGACAATGATTTCAAGTCTTTAACATGGGTTAAAGTGGAACAAGTCCTGTACACTTACAGTTAGAATTTTACATAAATTTGGCATAATTGAGCATCTCATTCTGACGAATATCCAAACTTATGAACACATGAATTAAATTCCTTTATCTAAGAATAACACATGAAATAAGTACCATTCAATATTCACCCTCCTTTGTAGTGGAGATAAAAAAAAAAATCCTCATGAAAGACAGGGGTTTAGATTGAAGACAGCAAATGAGTCAAGATATACAAAAGAAATACAAGAACAAAAGGATTCAAGTAATGTTTTAGCTCATTTGGTCTTCAGTAACCACATTTTTACCTTTAACCTGTGCCATTTGTTTCTGCTTTGAATCATTTCAATGTAACACAAAACAATGAATGAATGAATGAATGAATGAATGAAGGAGCCAATAGCAGAATTATCATTCACATAAAATTAAAGTATGATAAGAAAACAGTAAAGATAAGACAAAATTTGTAACCACTGCTTCATAATGCAACATATATTTTTGCACTTTTTTGGCTTGTTCAGTGAGTTTTACTGGTAGAGGAATAATGTGTACAATTAGAACTGCGTAGTCTTAGATTAATGGTGCAAATATTGTCACGTTGGACTTTTATGAAGTTATTCATGGCATATGCTAATGCTGGACTGTTAAATTGTTTAGTGCTTGTTGATATACCTGTGTTCTGTTTTCTGTAAATTAATTTTATTGAGTTTTCGCTGATGTTCTTCTGGTTATGAGTATGTATTGCATATATATATATATTGCTGCAAATGTTGTGTAGTATTACCACAGCAACACAAAAGCGACAGGTTTTAAGAGAGTTTAATAGGATACAGGCATCTTGTAAAATGTTGAAAAAATCCAGTCAGGCTAGTGCTAAAAATGGCATCCATGGTAGTGTCTTAACCGTGTTTTTGACAAATAAAACAGTACACAAAAGCTTTTTGATTTATAGTGACATTATAATGAGACTCAAGCTATGTTCAGACTGCAGGCAAATGTGGCCCAAATCCGATTTTTTTGCCCATATGTGACCTGTATCCGATCTGTTAAAGACAGTTTGGGCAGCACAAATCCATTTTTTCAAATCCAACCCAGGCCACTTTCATATGTGGTCCTAAATTTGATACGTATCTGATATTTTGCAATGTGAATCTGAACGGCCTTTACGTCATTGAAATGTGACAAACATCACAATTTTGCATCCCAGGAGGAGAAGCGATGGGAAAAAACTTATTTATTTCCATAAACACAGTGCATGCCTATGTGGTCACATATTACACCAGGACCTCTTTTGTGCATGTGGGTCACTTCAGGGTCGCATTCAGTTCATACTCAAAACTGATGGAAGTCGCATTTGATGTGTATATGAACGAGCACAGAAAAAAAAAAGTCATATTTCACAATAAAATCCAAATTGTGCTTTAAGACCTGCTGTCTGAAAATAGCCTTAGTTATAATAGACCCACAGTCAACGGTCTAACGCTGACATTTGGTGATGGACTGAAATAAGGTTTGAACTTATAAATTTGTACTTTGGTTAAATTGCGTTCTGGTTTTAGTGAAGTCCCAGACTCATTTCAACTTTGTGACTATAATGAGGTAGAAGAGTGAGCAGACCTTTCCTCTGTGGAGCAGCTTTGTCCTGTCTTTACCCTCAAACCTCAGGTGGCCCAATCAAGCACTGGGCCTTTGAAGTGTAACTGACTACAAGCCTTCGCACTCTGCTCACCGTGTGTGTGTGTGTGTGTGTGTGTGTGTGTGAGACAAGTGTGTGCATAATTATTTCCATATCTGCAAATACCTCTGATAGGGTGGTTCTGTGTATGTGTTTGTTTGTGTTGTGTAAAAGCACTGACGACCTGAAAAGTTTTCCCTGTAGAATAAGGATCAACAAAGGAATGAGACGACTGAGTCTGTTGTTCCTGAGAGACCGACTAAGCTGACCATGATATCTGTCCCGCTGATGATGAAAGAACAACGTTAACAACAAAACAGTTTATGTCTGAATAGTGTTTGATTCTTCTTAGATGATAACATGGTGACTAATGGTTATGTATCAAATGCCGCGTTTCCACTACGTGGTACCGGCTCGGCTCGACTCAACTCGACTCGACTCGGCCTTTTTGCGTTTCCATTATGAAAAAGGACCTGGAATCTGGTACCCCGTACTAGTTTTTTGGTATCGCCTCCACCGAGGTTCCAAGACTGGGGACCAGATACTAAAACGTGACGTGTAAACACTGCAGACCAGTGATTGGTCAGAGAGTTGTCTCTGTGACCCGCCGTTTTACAAAAAACAGATGCGGAAGTTTACAGTAAATATAGCGGTAGGTTAATCCACGTGATGACAGTCTGCAAAACTACACCATTCAGTCAGGACATTCAGACTTTGGTGGCCGATGTAGAAATTCAGCATGAGCTTGACGAGACAACACGCAACGAGCGAGTTTATCAGTGACTCTCTGAGCAGACAATACGGAAGTAACACCGCATCACAATGATGTCCAGGTACTGTAACGTTGGTAGTATCCTGTAATGGAAATGGTCTCCAGGAATAGGACCTGGTACCCGAGTTGAGTCGAGCCGGGTTGAGTTGAGCCGGTTCCACGTAGTGGAAACGTGGCAAAAGTTCCATATCTGTGATTGCGTTATCTGTCTTCCTAGCTGAGCTAACTCACAGTACTATTCTTGCATCACTTACAGTCAGTTCCACAAGTGTTTGGGACACGACACAAACCACAGTTGATTTTAAATGACTTAAGTGTAAATTTTTAGCTATAATTCAAGAGATTTAACCAAAATATTGCATTAATCCTTTATGAATTGCAACTAAACTGTTGCTCATAAAGTTGTGGATAAATGTTTTCAGACACGTTCCTCTTTTTAGTCCCTTTGATACACACCAGTAATGACTTTTAACCAGGTGCAATGATTACATACTGAAGCCCTGTTAGACTTTATCTATCAAGAATAAATCACATTATCAGTCATTTCATGAGAAGACATGCAATAGTGTATTTTAAGTGTACTCCGTCTATTTTCAGAAGGTCGAAGGTAAATGGACCACTGACGGACAAGCAGCTTCATATGTCCATATGTGGCCTGTTTGGTAGCTGTTCTTTGGAATTGTGGTCCAAAAGGGTGTCAAAGCAAGTGAAGGAAGCCGTCATTCAGCTGAAAATAAATGAATAGCAAAAACTGGAGTGCCCAAAAACACATCCACACTCTGGTTGTGGTAAACTACATTTGTAACCACAGCTGCCCTGGGGCAGGCTGATGGAAGCATGGCTGCCAGTTCGCTCCAAACAGCCCCTCCGACCACCACCAAACATTCATACACCAGTGTGAGTAACAGCACTGGAGGCAAGGAGGGTGCAGTGTCTGGCCCAGGGGATCTTAACTGCCAACCCTGTGGTTATTGGACAACCCATACACACACACACACACACACACACACACACACACACGCACACACACACACACACACACACACATATATATATATATATATATATATATATATATATATATATATATATATATATATATATATATTAAACAAGCAAGAACATCACCCCATTTATAGAGTAGAGAAATGTTTATGGTATATAGTGTATAGTAGTATAATTTATATATTTATTATATATACTATATATTTATACATAGCTTATAGTTGAAATGTTTATAGAGTAGAGAAATGTGTAACAATTACATATAGCTGGAACATCTCATGTAAGAAGCCAAATAAACTCAATTCTATTCAAGTCAGCACAACTACACATGTTACATAAAGAACCTTTAATAACATTTCATTGTTTTTGCTCAGATAAACATAATATGTATAACAAACATATGTATAAACAACATTTACAGTTACAATGTAGTTGGGAAGATAATCTTTTAAAACAGGATTGTCTTCACCACAATAAAATTGTGTAAAAGGCTGACTCTTTTTGCTAATCTGGGGGTTCTATTTTTGATATTCTAGTTAATTATAGAATGCTTGTGTCTAATAGTTTCATTTAACACTGGCTAACATATGGAAGGTGAAAGAAAAAATGCTGTGGACTCTGTTCAAGTTGCCTGACACTTATTTGAATCCAACACAAAAATGTGCTTTTAATGAATAAATAATTTTGCCAATTTAAAAAAATGCCCACATTTAACAAACTGTCAATAAACATTGTTGGTTTTAAAATAGGAGTAAGATTAAATGGAAACAGTATATGTCCCTTGTGCTCCACTGTTTAGAAATGCTGTAAGAGCTCGTACCATTATAGACTTTTATTTTGCCATTCTGACGTCAGCTCCCAGACCAGATGTCTGCTCGACAGATTAAGGAGGGACAGGTTTGTAGTGAGAGCACTCTTAACACTTTTGATCCTCCAGATACCACTCACACCAGGGGTATGATGTTCGAGGCGCAGACTGAAGTGGTTTTCCTCAGTAGACCTCTCCAGATCCAGCAGCAACAACAAAAAGCCGTGTCTGATCCAGGAAAGGTCTGATCCTATCAGACAGATGTAAAGAATTAGCTCAATAATGGATTTGGGGACTGTTATTTTATTATTACACATATCCACTTCAACTTTTTATTTGGCAATAAAAGGAAATGTAAACTTTTAGAACAGTAGGGAAATATATTGTATGTTTTAATTTAGGTTTATTTTATGATTAATGATGGAATTGGTCATTATTAGTTTAATACAGAGTAGTAGTGTAGATCTAAAATAAACCAACAGAACAATCTTTTTTTTATACATGGTTACATCTGTCATACTTTTCAGTTGGCATCTATACTGTACTTTTATAACATGTTTCACACTGGGAGTAAACAGTGAGCAGTGTTTTTATGCAAAATTAATTTACATCACAAAATGAAAAGTGTTTTAGTTATTCTCTAAGTTATTCTTTATTAAATATGGGTGCTTCCATGAAACTGGTACCTAAAAATGGGACAGGGGGCTAAAAATTCACAGATGTATACTAATGTTATGAGGCAAAATTTCTGAGATAAAAGAGAAGCTATTTTTCAGATAAAACACATTTTTATATTATTTTTATACAAGAATGCATGTGTAATACGGTAAAAAGGACACAAAAATTATGTGCTACTACTTTTTCAAATATCTTTTTATTCTGTCACAGGTACATCTGTGTTTGTGTTTAAATGGGCAGGTTCTGCATGTAATGCGAGTGGACACGATGGGTTACACATGAAACATGGAATGAGTCTGAGATTCATGAAAAACCCACATCTGGATAAGAAAAACCACTAGGATCGTCAAATTTAACAGAGTGTCTTTATTTATAGCGGTGTATAAGACCATTTTAAGCCATGTTTTCCAGATCAAATGCATTGACACCTAGGTAGCTTTTCATGTCCCAATTTTGGTCCTATTTTTGGCCCCAGTATTTTAGGAAAAATCCTGAATTTTGGGATGGCTCAGAGCAAGAGTATATATATTTTTTTGCATTTATCTGAGGTCATCATTAAGCACATCCTGGGTGGAAATATGTCTAAATTTCTCTTTCATTATTGGGTCTAAAAAGCTGGTAAACTGCCAGATACCAAAATGAACCCAGTTTCATAGAAGCACCCTTATGCAAACTGACACAGAAACTGAGTGATGTCGAGCATAGTAGAGCTACATCTAAAAAGTCAGAATTTCAAAGATGAATAAGGAGACAGTAAGATCTAGTATGATTGATTTTTTTTTTTCTTTTTTTAATTTAAGGTCTTTGATACAATTGGTACCTTTTTGTTGAATAAGCTGCTTTCTTTGGCTTTTGGTGTGTCTGCATCGGTCTTTTCTAAGAGTTCAAACTGTGGTTAGTAATGGTTACAAATTCAGTCCTCACATACTCGACAAAGGAGCTCCCCAAGGTTCAGTGTTAGGTCCGTTCCTTTTCAGTCTGCACATAAATCATATTTACTCTCCAACTCTGCTCTGCACTACTACTTCTATGCCAATGACATAACCCTGTACACCACAAACCTATCTGTTTAAAGGGGTTCTTAATTCCAGAAAGGCTAAATGTATTGATTTCTCAGAAGCACAATCCACTGACATCCTTAACCCCATCTATGTTTTAAAAGGCTCAGCACTATAAATACCTTAGTTGGGCAGTAAATTATTCTACGAAACTCGTGTAAAGCATCTCAGTCCAACACACTATAAACCAAAGTATAACAGTGGTCCTGTGTCCTCATCCTGCTGTCATCACCCTGAAATCCCTGGACACCATCTTCCACAGTGTTCTGCAATTCATTACAGTAGACACTTATCACACTCACCACTGTAACTTAAATCACACACTAAGTCTGAACTGGAGAACACCGGTTTTCAGTGCTGCACAGTTTATTACCGGAACAAATTGCAGCACAGTTTGATTTTAATTCAACTTTTCAATTCAGCTTTATTTATAGAGCACATTTCATGCACAAGGCAGACTCAGTGTGCTTCACAACAGGTATATAACATAAAAACATAAAAAAAGAAAGAAACCATTTTAGAAACCGTCATCTATTTTAAGCACAATTTGAACTGGATTAGTTTTACATATAGGCATGTAGGGTAATGCCCCTTTACCACAGGATGTCGGTAATATTAATGACCAAAACGCACGGGATAAGAAATATCAGTAAAACTACCACAAGTGGGAGGGGTAAATGCATTCAGGCACCGTCGTCCCCTCCTGTCGTCATGTGCACATGACGATGCTTTCCAATTTGGCTTGAGTGTCCATAAGAGAGCCGCATATTTCTGTCCAAACCCGACCCTTGCCCGACACAATTTCATCTGAATCCGACCCAAATTGGACGGGCACTACAATGTTTGTGTCCGAACCTGATCAGTTAAATCCAGTTGTTCCCCTATTCATGTTATAGATTGTCATTAAATGTTCTCATTTACACATTTGTGGTATGTGAACTGTACCTTTATTAAATGACTACATGTGCAACAATTGCTTTGCATTGCCACTACAGAAACAAAACCTAAGACTTGGGGTGACGCGAGGTTTTTCACGCACTTGTCCGACTGCCTACTGGAAAACTGAGTGTTTCTTTAAGAGCCTCCACGCTTGAAAATCCACAAAAAAAACACTTTTAACAGGATATGATGAAAACATCTACACACATATTAACTACCGGTCTATTCACACGGGATTAGTATTACCTGGGGTCATTTTCCTAAACCCTTTTACAGAAGGTAAAAGTTGTGGTAATCTTTACTGACATTGTGCGATAATGATTACCGACGTAGCACATTAGGACGGGACTAAAATCTCTGGCAATTATTACTTTACCCTACGTAGCTATGTAAAACTAATACTGTCCAAAGAGGGCTTTAGTGACTTCAAAGCTCTGCAACCTGTTTTTTTTTTTTTTTTTTTTTTTTTTTTTTTATTTTAACTGATATGTACATGTATTTAACCCTGTAAAGCCTGAACCATTAAATCATTGACAGAAAATTCCAGTTCTTTGAAACTGGAGCCTTTATTGGTCCTTATGAACAACCAAAAATATTTTTTTCAAATATCAATTTCCATGTATGAGTTTCAATTTTGAATCATATTTAACACATTGGGTCTCAATGCTCAAATATTATTATTTCTGAACAAACAAAAACATAACACAAACATGTCTAACAAATTGGTAATTCCTTTTCAAAACTGCCAAAGTTCTGCCTCCTTCCTCATTAATGACAATCTTGTAGTGTCACTGGAAAGGCCTCTGGAGAACAAATTCCTCCCCCCTGGTGGATTAACCATATATTGCATGTATCTAATTGTATACATCAGGTATTTCAAAAAAAAAAAAAAAAAATCACACTGATCATGTAGAGGGCTTCAAAACTCATGTATCAAATATGATACGCTTGGCATTATAGAGTTAACAAATAATGCTGCTCCTGTATGAATGGAAATGTACTGTAACTGTGTGTAAGTGTAAGTGTACTCAGGTCATACTTACAAATGTCAATCTGATCTGTGTAAAACATCCTGGCTAGTGAAAGAAAGTAAGGAAAAAAAGATAAAGAAAATTAACACGTCAAACAAAACAGTTTGCACTGCTGATGTATTTTAATTAAACAATTTGCACAGTTACTCAGCTTGTGAATTACTCCACACTGCTGTCTTAATCATATGAAATGTACTTGTTAAGTAAGCATAAAATCCTCATTGATTCTGTGTCTGTAACACAGAGGTTACTGCACATTCCCTTGAAATGTCGGGGGTAGGCCTATTAGTCGTAGCCACTCAATATCTGCCATGATTACTATCTAATTTCTCTTAAACAAAAAAAAAAACCTCTAATGCAGATGGAAAACTTTTACTTTTTGTATCTTCTTGGAGGTTTGGTTGCTTTCTTTTTCATAGTGGGGGTGTCTGGAGCCATAAAGTACCAAAATGTATCACCATTTTAGTTGTTTTCTTTAGGAGGAGTTGGGATTGAACTTCCATTCCTGGTAAAACAGCTGAGACACCAGTAAGAAGAAGAGTAACTGGTCCACTGGGGATTTCATGGGGATGCTATAACATTCATCTGTGGGACAGTGGGTAACTTTTATTGGTGTCAGATGCTGATGGAAAATGCTTTCTGGTTCTTTGGTTGATGCTGACTTGAAGATACTGGGTGACTACGTGATAACTCTGGTCTTGATTCTAAAGTATATTCGTAGAGCAGCCCGTGTAGTAACTCAGGCAAATCCAGTGCTTTTGTCATTAGATGGTCTTCACAAGGAGATGGTAGCAGATGCATTTTCAGACTTGAGTGACTTTATCTTCTCTCATTCAAACTTGCAGTTCTAAAGATCTGTGATCCTGTACACATTGCTGTGTTAGAGCGAGGAGAGAGAAGAACAAATGGTGTATAAACACTTGAAAAAAAAAAAAAAAGAAAAGAGAATTAAACACAGTTACAGACTCGAAAGTGTGCAGGTCATCTTGGTTCAGGTCTTATCAATGTTCAGTTAAGAAACATCTTAGCAACACCAAAACTTCTATTTACAACTTAAATGTTTTCTTTTCTATTTTTTTTTAAGTCTCTTTGTGTTTTTTTTTTTTTTTTCTAATGCAATTGTTGAAACTACTCCTTATTTTATCATAACTCTACACGTGGAAAACACAAAAACATCACAGATGGCATGCAAACGGAGAAATTGAATACATTCATGAGTAAACAAACACTATCTATCATTTGTCAAAAAACAAGGGCATTTTTTGTGTGGATACAGTCTTATATGAACACTTTAGACACTGCTGTGCACATTTTTTTGTTGTTGTGGCCTCTGACTTTTTGTGGATACAGTCTATTGAAAGTCATGTAAATACACAAACACAATCCTCAAGTATATGTTTTTTGTGAACAGTCACCACCTTCCATGAGTTTGTAGTAGCAGTAGTTGTTTCTTGGAAATTGTTAACATTAAAACAAGAAAAAAAAAAAAATGCATTGAGGGAACCGAAATAGAACATTTTATTTTCTTATTTTCCATGAGCCCATTGCTCACAGCTCACTGTAAGCTACTGTAAGTAACAGCTAAAGTAAGCTTACTGATATGTGTTTGTATTCACAGTAGACTGAAGGTTACTTACTATACCTGTCCATATGATTGATGGGACTGTGAAGCAGCTCAAGTCGGATTTGCTGTCTCAACTCCCTCATGGTCAAGCAGTGATTGACCACATGTCAACTAAAGTGGCCCCGATCTTATCCACGATCACGTGTCTTGTATGTTCCTGTCGTTTTCATCAACCCTGTTTTCCACTTTGCTCCTCAGCACTTTTTCTCCTGTTTGCTTCTATTGTTGTGTATTATGTTACAATAATAATAATAATAATAATAATAATAATAATAATAATAATAATAATAATAATAATAATAATAATAATAACAACAACAACAACAACAATAATAATAATAATAATAATAATAATACATTTCTTTGTAGGATCCTTTCAACAAACTCAAGGCCACTGAACACCAGTCAATAAAACAATGGATAAAAAACAAATTCAATATGAAAATGAAGTGCAGTGGTACAGTACAGAGTAACTGTAGTGTAGTGTCTCTCAGTGTTTTCACCTGTGAGAAATGGCTGTGGTTTATTGGTTCTGTGACCAGAGGTCAGGGAGGTAATAGTTCACTGAATTACTTGATGTTACCTTTACTCAAGTACATTTTATTTACTTATTTATTTATTTATGTTTTGTTTTTGTTTTTTGTTTTTCACATTTATACACAATACCCTTGCCCCCCCTTCAGTGGGTGGGGTAATAACTGACAGAAATGTGGTATGCATTTAAAAAAAAAAAAAAAAAACTTTATTAAAGGTAACTGAATGAATAATTTAGTTCAACTGTTAAAGTAAGAAAAAATAATACCTATAATCAATGCCCAGTACTTAAGGATGGAATGGTAAAATGTTTAAAAATAAAACAGTGAATAATCACTATACAATTATGAGGATGTGTAGAAGCCAATAATGTAACAACAGCCAATAACGTAATATCTAGCCAATGACGTAATAAAAGTCCTGAACCGATAACATAATGTTTGGCCAATAACCTAATAACTTATTACATTATTGGCTGGTTATTATGTTATTTATTATAATTTATTATTTATTTATTGTAAAATAAAATTATTTGCAAATGTAAAAACTGAGCCAATAGTGTAATAATATACTAATATCACTTTATTTAACTTTTTATTATTGGCTATAACTGTGAAAATGCATAGTCTCTGTCTCTCTTTTTCTGTGTCTCTCATCCAGTAACGTAATAAGTTACAATGTTATTGACCGAAAGTTATTATGTTATCGGTTCAGGACTTGAATTATGTTATTGGCCAGTTATTACATTATTAGCCAATTAAATTTTTAAAAATAGAAAATGTATTACATTATTGGCCGTTATTACGTTATCGGTTGTTATAACATTATTGGCTTCTTCAGGATGCCATGAAAGAAATGCTTTAATTTTTTGTGCGTGTTTGTGAATGAAATGAATGAATAAATAAAAAAAAAAAAAAAACAAGCAAACAAACAAAAACACTCCCTTTGAAGCAGAATGATAGGGAGATAATTACAAGAACTTACCACACTCACACACACAAACAAACCTGAATGTGACCCCTGACCCAAAAGGCCTAGAATCACCACAGGCTAAAATCCAACTAACAGTTGTTTCATCCAAGATAAAAAGCCCAAAATTACAGAAATGAACCCATTCCAATAAAACTTTAAAACCCCGTAAAACAGAATCTAGTCTAAAAGCAGCATAAGACAGTAAGCCATATAAAACAGTATAAACACCTTGTAAAGCTATCTAAAGAATCACGTAAAAACAGGAGCAGACTTAACTCACCATAAAAATGAAAAGAAATGCAAGTATTTAAAAGCAACAAAGGTAGCATAAATCACTGCAGAATTAATCAGACATGTAAAAGTGTGTTGACGTTAAAAAAGCAGTCATCACCTCACCAGGGAATTATAAATGGAATCCACAGATGTTTGTGAAAAATCTGGCTAAAACAGTCCATTAATTTGGATGCAACTATAAAAAAGAAAAACATAGAGAATCCCCTGAAAAATAACTTACCCAGGATTAAAGCCATACAAATCTGGATCAGGCATATCATGTAAGTGTGTTGGATAATTCCTTAATTAGCCACATCAACTGAAGAAAATATGAACAAATAAATATATACATTAAAATACTCAGTAATATAGGAATGGTATGTGGTGGAAAAATTAGTCAATAAAAAGCACAAGGAAGCAAGGAAGTCCTTCTAGAACAAAAGCACAAGGTAAAGGTGCAGGAGTTAAAGAGTACAGAGGAGCATCGGCAGTGAGTTTTACACACAAGACAATGACATGATTCTTACAGAAATGAGAGCAGGGTTAAGATCAGCTGACAAGTGACCGGAACATCATGGAGCCATCATAAGACAAACAGGAGATATTCAGAGTCCCTCTACATGAAAAAGGGAAAACCACACGATATAAGATGGCTCTGGTCATGTGTGTCAGTGTGAGACAAAACACTTCATGTTCTCTGGTGCATGATAGTCAAAGGGTGTACTGTGACACTAGATTATAGATAGTGTAAGATGTTCTGTGCAATGTGTCAGCGTGACCATATTAAAATAAGGGGTTTAAAAGGTACAAGCTATATAATGATATAAGCTCGCCTAATTGGATAGGAATTGGACAGGTACAATACCCTTTTACAGAACACATATGTAGTGTTAGATTCTCATGTGTTCACTGATTGGAAGTTCCAAAGACGAGTTCAGGATGCATCTTGTTCTCAATTTACAAAGTTTAATCTGGTCACAGATAGGTCACAGAGTATCTACTCAGCGCTGAGGACTCAACAGGAGTGAGTCTAGATCATTAAAATAATTGTGTGTGTGTGTGTGTGTGTGTGTGTGTGTGTGTGTTAGGGTGGGTCCAAAAAAATTTTTTTTTAAGATTCTCTGGATTACAACTCTGCATGTGATTCCATATCTGGCCAAATTACTTCGGTCCAAATTTTATGCAAATGAATTAATATTTAGAGGTTGCACAAGACACGTGAAGATTGCTCTATATACTATAACATAACTAGCCAAATGAATATGGCATATTAGAATAATTTGTTATTTTATTCTCAAAATCAAACTGCAACTCACATAAAAATGTTACTTAGAAAGTCCAGCAACAACTGTTGGTTTATTGAAATTATAAAAAATGTTCCTGTGTTCTTTGACAACTTGGACCAAGTACTGTTTCTGATCTTCATTTTTTGTTTGGCTACAGTTGAAGTCTTGAATAAACTTCACCCCTCTTTCAGCGACGTCATTGACAACTTTCTGGAATGCACAATTTTAGCAGCCTTCTGAAAGTCTTCATCATCAGCCCAGTCTTCTGGAGGAATTCTGAAGAATGTTTGTGGCAGATCCAAAGTTTCAAAGAAACGCATCGTGCTGGTGGTAACAAAATTACTGATCCGCTTCCCTTCATAATCTGCTTGATTAAGGGCATCCCAACGCTTTAGTGGAACCAAAAGAACCTTCATTTTCCATCATGTTGTGAACCATCAGCTGCTTCTGCTCTTGTGTCACACTGGAGTCGAAGAATGCCAGGACAACCAATTCTTCACTCCAGTAACAAAGATGTGGGCGGCCTTACTTAATGCATATATTGCTAGCTGAAGCACTCAAACTTTGGTTTTGATAGTACTGCTGCTTCTCTCAGCAGGTCAGCTCGGCTATGCTGAAAAGGAACAATTAGTCCATTTCCAGGAAACTTCCAGCAACTTGTGCAACCTCTAAAACATCTCCTTTTTCTTCCAATTTTTTTCCTAAATCATCTTTTGAATGCCAAAACCTAATGCAGGGTTCTAATTGAGGTTATCTGAAACTTTATTTTTTACCATGATTGTTGGACCGCCCTAGTGTGTGTGTGTGTGTGTGTGTGTGTGTGTGGGTGCCGCTAGCAATTGTGGGCCCCATGAAACCTAAACGATGTGGGCCCTTTATAAAATTCAGTATATTATCGATTTGTCAGTGCAGGGGGGGGTATATACTGTATGTGGGGGTGCGATCCATAATTAATGTAACTGGCGTAAAACGAAACTGAAACTCAACATGCTTTCAACGCCAGACTCCCAGCTTCTATTCTTCTATTATACAGAGGACCTTGCATGAAATTTTCACAACTTCTAACCTGTCTCCACTGGGCCCCCCCAGAAAGGCTGGGCCCCATGAATTTGTCATGTTCAACCCCCCCCCCCCCCCCCCTTAACTCCACCCCAGTGTGTGTGTGTGTGTGTGTGTGTGTGTGTGTGTTATCTGTAGGTGCCTTTCTAACTAAAAGGGTAAAGGTCACTGTGGCTACAGATGTTTCCTGTCTTTGAGAAAGTCCTAACTGACAGGTTTAATTAAACATATTTGGACATAAGATCTCAATGAAAAATAGTAAAATAATACTTCAATTGACAATGATAAAAAAAACAATAATAAAGAACAATACTGCCCCTGTTCAAGTGTATGTTAAAGATGCACCTGTTTAGACTGGCTTTTAACCCTTAGCACTGAGACACTATTAGGTTTGAGTCTGTGGTCTTTTTCATCACTGTGTATTGTGTGTTATTGTTTTATGCATATTTATGGTACTTAACTAACCTGTTTCTATCTTATAATTTAATCATGCTGTTACATGTAAAGCACTTTGGTCTTCTTCATGTTGTTGTAAAGTGCTATATAAATAAATTTTGATTGATAAACTTTGATTGAATAATGAAATAATACTTCGTACTATTTCAAACAATATGTCTGTGAGTGTAAATCACTATTTAATTTTTATGGCTATATCCTGAAAATGAAGTGAGTACAAAGTAGTTGTTAAATAATTATTTCAAAGATGACTTACTGTTTTTGGGTGTTAATATTTTTCAAGAAAATGTAATTACATAACGTATTACAAATAATCACTTGAGGTTTTTTTTTTAGCATACAAAATCCTTAAGGCAGTGATTTTCAACCTTGGGGTCGGGACTCCACATGGAGTCGCCTGAAATTTTTAGTAATTGATAAAAATAAACATAAAAATTTACAAATAAAAATATATGGTGAGTTGAGAGAGGCAATCACAATACATAAAAGACATGACTAAGGAAAATAAAATTCTCACTTTGTGCAGTAATCTCAAACTGGTTTTTCTGCCTCCGTCCATAATAATATACATTATATAGCCTGAATGTTGTCTAAAATTAACATTTATTTGCAACATAGTATAGCAAACTATTACATGATCAAAAACCAGTTGATTTTAGCCAAAAAGAAAGTCTCAGTTTTAAATGTCTGGGGTCACCAGAAATGTGTGATGTTAAAATGGGGTCACGAGCCCAAAAAGATTGGGAACCACTGCCTTAAGCAGTCTTAAAACGCATAGCATTTAGCTTCAGTTTTTTCAAAATACTGGATTTTAAAGTAAAGGACTCAGGTAAATGACTCATGAAAATGTCAATAATCATTACTGACTTAAAATCAATGACTAAACTCCCCAAAAGCATTCAGTGATTTGTTTCATCTTGCCCGGTCCTTCTACTGCTGCATGAGAAAATTAGGCCGTACAGTCAAATGCACATTCGTTTGATTAATTGCTCAGAATGACAAGGTCAAAGCCGGGACACCATTTTAATAAAGACAGACCCAACATCTCCCATTGAATCTTTCATCTGTGAAACTGAGTCCAATTTATGAATATTGATAAGCACTGGGAGGGGATTTCTCTCCAATTCTGGCAGTTTGTTTTCCCCTTGTGTCCCTAACAATATTTATTACCAGCCTTCATTAATTCTTCAAAATCCCCAATTCGTCTTCTCTGTCTCATTTTTGGGCCTGTCTTTGTCAGTGTTTTCCCTTTTTATCCTTCACCATCACAGGTAGAAATCTCACTGGGCTTCTGTGGTTTTTGACTTTTTCCTCATGTCTTCTAAAGTTCAGTACTGTACTTTTTTTTTTTGTGGGGGGGGGCAGTTGTTTTTTCCTATTTCATTTTGCTGACAAAGCATTAATAGAGGTGATTAACCATATAAACAGATTAGAAATATTTATCCTTTGTTGTCTGAGGTGATGGACATCCCCCAGGCAGTCGATTTTGTTTGTTAATTTTCTTGTAAATTTTCCTGTTAATTTTCTTTCTTTTATCTATTTTCTCTGGTGCCGGATGTGCGTGTTTGTACACCAGAGTGCTGACGTGTGTGTGTGTGGCAGAGGCCTATCTCTCCTGAGATTGTTGGAGATGGAAGCAGTTGTTTGTTTTTATTTTCCACCCCTCTTTTTTTTTTTTTTTTCTTCTCCCTCCTTCACTTCCTCTTGGAAAAGACGACTGTGTACTGTACCACCCGCTAATCAGCAGTGCTGAGATTAACTCTGCGGAAAAAAACCAAACAAACAAAGAAAGGGAGAGATTTTTCTTCTCCGCCTGGACTTGGCAAACACTCCTCCTTTCCCTGGATCCCTCGCTCCTTGTCCGAACTGAGACGAGAGGGAGTGTAGAACAAAGCACTAAGCATCCCTTTGTTGGGATTAGGTGAAAAGAGAAAGGCTCTTGTCTTTGAGGCACTGGGCGCATGTTTCCCCATCTAATTTAATAACGCGCCTTTGTGCCTTTGAGATATCCTGTGTGTTGCTTTTTTTTTTTTTTTTTTTGGTCACGCCTTTGTGTGTATTTGAAGTGCAAACCGTGCAGACATGTTAGGATCTTATACCATGACGAGAGGCAGAGTGATAGTAAGTAATCCACTCTGACCTGTAAAATGGCAGGGAACGCTTTGAAGACACATGTGGATTTGTGTGTTATGTGTCGCCACAGTATACGCATGTGTGTTTGTTTGTGATAACAAAGAGGCTGTACAGTTAATAACTAATCTGCAGCAATGTGGTGCATCCTTGTGTGGTTTGATTGGATTTAAAATGCCTTTGTTAATTTGCCATCAGTCGCTGCTCAGGATTCTGCACAAATATAAGCATAAGCGGTGCATCTACTGTATCTGTCTGCATATGGGAGACTCACCTGTAAATAATACCTCGCTGACAGGCCATATATGTACGTCCGTGTTTGTCTGATGTTATCATTTATGCAGCTATATCTCCTACAATGTGTGCGCTTGTTTCATATTTAAGTACATGTAACTTCTCTTAATGGATTCGGCGCCTGTGTGAATCATTACATCAGTGCACGTCTGCCGCAGCCATGGCTGGTGTCGCATTTAATTCCTTCCTCTGCACATACTCTACACCCAAGAGCCTTTTGTCTTCAACTGAGCTGCCTCTAACCTGATACAACGTGATTGCTGTGATTAAAGTAATATCATTCCATCCCCTCTTTTGTCAGGGTCAGCGGTCCTGTGGGAAATGGGAGGGGTCGACAGTATTCATCACATGTCGAAAGCATCCTGTTCTGAACATATTAACTTCTGGGGTGGGATTTCTAGATGGCTTTACAGGTGACAGGGCGGGAGTATTGACCTTGTGTCAACCTGGAAAGCACTTAAAATTAGGCTTTCAAGATGTTAGGGTCTTCAAGAAGTTATCACAGAGATAAGAGGGCTTTTGTCTTCTTGACATATTTCAGAATGAATTTTGTGGTTTTGCGGCCATCTTTTACAACCCGGGAAATCAATAGAACCTTAACTAAACCCCTAAAAGTAATGTTAATTGTTATTGGCTGCTTCTAACTGACCGATTGCCCTCTCTCTGAATGTTATTGGCTAATGTTCACCTCAGTCTGCCTCCATTTCCCTTGTTGGAAACCAAGAGGTGCAACAATGATCCATTAATTTAATTTAATTTAATTTATTTTGGTTCTGCTCTGTTTGCAGAGGATTTGTGTTTAGGCCTAGTGGGATGGTTGGTGAGTTTTTCCTTGAGCTGACACATAGACACATAGAACTGTACTTTGAGACCTCACTTAACTAGATAAAGAATTAAATAAAGTGAAAGTAAGGCATTAAGATCAGGAAATGAGCCTGATGATTGTAATGTGTAAAAGATGGAGTGTCTAGAGTTGACCTGCTCTTCCTGATATTACAAGGTCAATAATCTCAGGGGCTTTTATTAGTCTTTCACCACCTTTTCTGGCACACACACACTTACATACACAGAGAGACCTGTGCAAAGGCAAATAAACACACTGTGACACCTCTGAACCCTCTGCAGGAGTAAATTAGTTTACTCCTTCAGGGTAAAACTCCTGAGTGAAAAAGTGTTTACAAGTGAGTGTGTGCAGTTTGTATCTTGTACGGACTTGTCTGTGAGTGTGTCCCTGCGTCTACATATGTGTGTATTTCTGTGGCTTTCAGGCCAAGCAAACACAGGTCTCGACCCTGTCATTGTGTGGGTGTAGCGAATAGCGGGAGGCAATGGAGCTGGAGACAGAGAAAATCAGAACAAGACCTGCTAGAAGCCCCCGTGGACATTGTACCACCGACAAGAGAACAGGCCTGTGGCACTACAATATGTGAAACAAACACACACAAGTCAAGACAATCAGAGCGGTGGGGAAGAAAAGAAGAGAGGAGGAGAAGAGAGGAGAGGAAGAGGGTGGTTATGCTCATTGTTTTTGCACATCAATGTGTCTTGGTGACACAAAGAGCAAAGGGCTGTCAGGAATAAGGAGAGCAAAATGGAAGATTTGAGAGGAGGTGAGGGGTGAGGAAGTGGGAAAGGGAGGGCTGGGCATAGAAACTTGTTAATCATCTCCTGGTAGTAGGAGTAAGCTGGCCTCATTCTGTCCTGTGCGTGTATGTGGGAAAACATGCTTGTGCTATATATATGTGTGACTGGGTGTGTGAAGAGATGGTCATGTCACATGGAACAGCTAATGAATTAAACAACACCTGTGTGGGAGTGTTTAAGTGATGCGCTAAGTGCTTACTGTATGCATTTTACTGTTTTCTGTGTTGTCTCAGTGTGTGTGACCTCAAGTGGGTGTCTGTGCAGCTTTTCCCTTCAGAGGAACGCCTATCTTATCTCTGACGAACAGCTTTACACACACAAGACGTAACGTTGAACGCCTTGAGTCAGATCTATTCATTGACATCTGGTTATAATGCATTACAAAAGCCATAAAAAAGAATGGAGAGCAGAGACATTCGTTGTGGTCCTGCAAAATTTATAAATCTTTCACATCAGGCTAACAGACACGAGTTGAAGATGCTGTATACATTTCACCCTGAGTGCTGTCTGGTTAAAGCACTGTCAGCTTACTGTATTTGATCAGATACAGTCTGACATTTGTGTCTGCATGTACCATTCGTTCCTTTACTTGAGTCATTTTTATGATTACTTTTTTATGTCATCAGTTATAAAAATCTGGAAACTCGCTACCTTTTTGGTCCATTAAAGGTCAAATGACAGATCTGATTTGTTCCACTACTCCACGCTATGTTTATCAATTGCATGCTAATGCTAAATATACAATATGTGATTTATGGTGAATTACTGAACCTTTCACATTGGCAAGATGTCATGAGAATGGAAGACAAAAGTCAAATCTAAGTGGTAATTTGGCCTTTGGGCTACAGATTGGATGTCTGTGTAAGTTCTCATTTGCCTACGTCATTGTTACCTCCGCCAAGGAGGTTATGTTTTTGTTGGTGTTGGTTTGTTTGTTTGTCTGTGTGCAAGATAACTCAAAAAGTTATGGACGGATTTGGATGAAAATTTCAGGAAATGTTGATACTGGCTCAAGGAACAAATTATTAAATTTTGGTGGTGATTGGGGGTGGGTGGGGGTGGGGGTCAGTGATCTGCCTTGATGGAGGTCTGTGGTCTACTTGTGCTTTTCTAGAAAAGACAGCGCCGACCTCCGCCAAGGCAGATCAGTGCCCCCCTCCCTGATCACCACCAAAATTTAATCATTTGTTCCTTGTGCCAGTACCAACATTTTCTGAAATTTCATCCAAGTCTGGGGTGCTGATCTGGCTTGGCGGAGGTCTGCACTCTCTGAGTGCTTCTAGTTCTTCATGTTTTTTGGGGTTTTTTTTAGGTTCGACTGGACTAGTTTGCTCCTTGAAAATGCTTCATCTCTCATCCAAGAGTCTTCTACAGTTCTAATTGCTGATGGGGGAAAGCAGATCAGACCCTCTAATGCTGCTCAGAGTAATAATGTATAGATGACATCTTCCCCCTTTATTGGGCAAGTGACTATTTTTGGTCATTTCCGCACCCGTTCACATTGCAAAACAGTGACAGCAGCGGTTCCAGTGAGGACAGTGAGTTAACAATCTCAGGTCCAATGTGGTCTACAGGGTTTGTAAGGTCCACCTCTGCATGAACAGTGAGTGTACCTGCTTTGTTAGGTACCATGAAGTAATGGTACTAATGTAAGGAATGATGTTCAAAGGGATAATGTGGATGTGGACAGGGGTCTGTATTAGAGATGCTGATCTGGCATTTTTTAGAAGATGAGATTGGATCAGATTTAGTCACGAGATTGGGGTGATCCAGGCCCAGTTTGGGCCATGGCTGCACGAACCTCCCTTTCCCACAATGCACATCGTGACAAAATTCCGAAGATGCCTGAGTTACCCCCCGGCTCGGTTTGTAAACAAATTGTTTGTTTATGGTGGAGGACACTTCAAGATTGGTCACCATAATGCAAGAGATTCAGGTGAGTAATCACAGAAAGACTTATGGATTCATGATACTGAGGCTATGACTGAGGTTTTACAGATTTGATGAAAAATTGATCACGAAAGTCTCCCGCACATTTAAGGTACGGTAGTGATGCACGAGTCTGATTTTTTTTCAACCCACAGGGCTGTTGTGGAATTATTTGACTCGACCCAACCCACCTTGCAAATAAACTGGCAGTCTTTTGACCTGTCCCAATCCGACCTGTGAATAATCCGGTGATCCGCACATCACTAATATATGGCACTGAACGCACCCCAATAGAGTCCCTGGACGGACCTATCCATAGATGCGCTACAGCAGGGGTAGCAAACATACGGTCCGCAGGCCAAAACCGGCCTGCCAAAGGTTCTAATTTGTCCCACAGTATGAATTTGGAAAGTTCAAAAATTATACTGTAGTTATTGAGAGTCAAAGGTGTCATAGTTGTTTTAGTTCAGGTTCCACATTTAGCCCAATTGTGATCGCAAGTAAAATAATAGCATAATAACCTATGAATAATGACTCCAAATTTAAATCAGAATTTCATTGTATAAAATCAGTTTTGGATTGGTATTGGCAAAACTAATCCTCAAAAAAATTGGATCAGATCAGAAGCAAAAAAATCCAGACTGGGACATCACTAGTCTGTATCAGCACATATGATGTGGTGTTTTAAAAGTGATGTTCTAATGTTCAAAAATACATACATATGTGAAATACAACTTTTTTTTAACATACATGGGCAAGGAACCAAATATGGTAACTTCATTGACTTTGATTTTCTACATGAGAATAAAAAAATAAAGAAAAATGTTACAAAAGTGATAAAGTCTTGTTATATCCTCCAATAACACACTAAGGCACCCTAGAAAGGGTTAATAAATGTTGATTAGTCAACTCATCCTTGACTTATAGTGCATTTTTCGATACAGTAGACAATGAATAACAGTGATGTATTTGTGTGCACATGAATAAAAATAAAGAGTTGGACATTAGGGGAAATACATAAACATCTATTATGTGCATGGAAGTATAGCCATACTGTCCACATACTGATGCATATGCACTGACTGTGAATGCAGGCAGATGTACTGAAGCAACTCTCCTCTCTAGTCTGACCCCGTGAGCTTGTTGAGCTGTTTGATGTGAATGTGTTATGACACTCTCTGCAGGCATGCAAAATTAAACAGGGGCTCCCACAGGAGGAACCATACATACTTAAGCTGTGATTTCCACTGCTTCATATACGCTAAGACGTGGAGAGCTGCTACTTGAGTCACTCACACACACATTTTTGTACAAAGTGACACACACACAGACACTAACACAATGTTGTACCACTGAAAATGTAAATTTTGCACAATGCCTGCCTATACTGAACATGTTTTGGATTATCTACAAATCCATCGAGATTCTTACACAGACAAACTCTGAGTCCTTCTTGTCTTTTTCTGTGCTGCTGTGTATGCTCTCATGATACGTTTGTCTAAATTATACTCTCTATCCATTCTTTACTAATTCCTCTCTTGATTCTATATCCTTTTGATGCATATGACCACTTGTGTGTGTATACGTTACAGAACAAATAAATGGATGTATTCATACACAAATAAATACAGTACAATCACAGCTAATCATGTTTGATGATCCCTTCAGGGACAAACAGCATCTGCAATCCGGAACAAAGCTCTTCTGGCTTTTTCTGTGGATTGTATAGCGGCTAAATAAATACAAACATATAGAGGTATGCACCCACAGTGTGTAAAGACACTGTTATAAAATAATCATCTACTGTATTTGCAGGACTAATAGACTTTGACATTGCTATCAGAAAAATGTAGAGTATGCACTGTATACAGTCCACAATAAATAAAAAGGTAACTGTGTGCCTGAACAGGACAGAGTCCTTACTTACTACTTCATAAAAAAATCTGCCCCTTTGCTTTGCTTTAACTCTCATACATTCCTGTCCTCCTGTAAAGTTATAATCAGTTGCTGGTATGTTTATTTCATAACATACAACTTGTATAAAACAAAAATGGCATGAAATGTAGTACTTTAACAAAAATTCTTAGGGATAGGGCATAGAAAGTCTGTGTAGCATCGCCCTGAAGACATAGATAATCCATTTTAAGTTGCTCTTAGATGATTTAACATGAACCAGTGCTTACAACGCATCAGTGTCAGTAAAGAGCCATTAAGCGACACACTCAAACGTTGCCATCTTTATACGCAGTGGCCTACACTGAACCTCTGCTGTTGTCACCTTGTGCGGGGAGGAACGTGACAGCACAATATCCTGGTTAGAATCACTCAGCTATCACTTTAGAACAGAGAGATATTGTTAAATGTCTGTTAAAACAGTTAGGGTTTTATTTTTATAGCTTTAGGAGCTCTTGTTTGGAGCGATGGCTGTAAATGGTAAAAAAAAAAAAAAGAGCGTTACTGAACTAACAAACAAACAAACAAACAAACAAAATTCTATTTCAAATATTAATGGTCACATGTAAAAAGACAATAACGAGGAACTGGTGCAAGGCTGAACCACCCACTACAACTCCGTGGCTTGAGATCGTAAGAGAAGTCTGCACCATGGAGAAAATAACCCATCGGCTTAGAATGAGAGAAAATGTCTTTATAACTAAATGTGAGAAATGGACACAGTTTGACACAGTGAATGATGCTTAAGGATTGACAGACTCGAATGTATGTACCTTATTTTGGATGATGGATATCGGTAACCGTGACTGTTATTTCTTTTGGTTTTGTTTCTTTACTTAACGTACACTATCGGTCAAAAGTTTTAGAACACCCCAATTTTTCCAGTTTTGTATTGAAATTCAAGCAGTTCAAGTCCAATGAGCAGCTTGAAATGGTACAAAGGTAAGCGGTGAACTGCCAGAGGTAAAAAAAAAAAAAAAAAAAAGGTAAGGTTAAACAAAACTGAAAAATAATGTACATTTCAGAATTATACAGAAAGGAGAACAAGAAATGGGTTAACAACTTAACCCTTTCATGCATACTGATCACTCCAGTGGACAGTTATTCTCCAGCTGTTCTTTTGTATATTCATGAGTTTTGCTGGTTTATTTGCATTTCAGCCAACACAGTGGACACTTATGCATCATCCGATACACTGACATTCATACCATTACTGTAACTTTATGTTTTTGATAAACCTGATCTGCAGTGACATGTTTTTTTTTTTTACTGTAAATCAATCACTAATTGTTATAAGTTTATAACAGGTTTTTTTTTGTGTGTGTGTGTATTATCTCCATGAAATGAATAATGACTAGTATTAGAGTGTGTTAAATTGTGAGAAAACATCTGATTAGCAGCATTAAGAATGTTTTTATTGCATAGTTTTCCATGTCACTTTCTCATATTAGGTTTCAAATACATGTTTCTTTGCTTCAAAAATTAAATACATGGAGTGGCCATTTTTCTAACTTCTTAAAAAAAATAAATAGAAAACTTGACTGCATTGTTTTTTTCATGCCTAAAAAGGAAAAAAAAACACTCAAGAAAAATATATTGGCTAAGGATGTCACAATTCATGCATGAAAGGGTTAAAGCAGTTCTGCAGCAATGGAGGTTGATCAAACCTCAAACGTTGGTGCTACCAATTCCTACATGTGTCCCAACATTTCTGAATTCCTTCCAACCCCCTCTGTCTGCATAAAAGTAGTATTGGAACACACTTTGGCACCATACCGTTGTGAGCATTATTTGAACAGTATTGGACTGCAGAAAGTAGTGTGTTACTATAAAAATGGTGAGGAAAAGGCAATTAACGATAGAAGAGAGACAGACCATCATAACACTTAAAAATGTAGGTCTGTCCTACAGAGAAATATCCAAGAAAGTCACGGTATCAGTAAGTCCAGTTTCCTTCACCATCCAAAGGCACTCAGAAACTGGGGGAAATGTTGACAGGAAGAGGTCTGGCAGAGCCAAAGACACAACAGAATCAGAAGACAAGTTTCTGAGAGTCAGCAGCTTGAGGGATAGGCGACTCACAGGACAACAGCTTCAAGCACAGTGAAAATAGTGGTCATAGTAAGCAAGTCTCAGTTTCAACTGTGAAGAGAAGACTTTCAGTTGCAGGTTTGATGGGTCAAGTTGCAGCAAGAAAGCCACTGCTGAGACTTCAGAATAAGAAAAAGAGGCTTGCCTGGGCCATGAAACACCGCCAGTGGACTACTGAAGACTGGAAGAAGGTGTTATGGACTAATAATAATAATAATAATAATAATAATAATAATAATAATTTCCAATCAGTTTCTTAAGTTTGAAGTGGTTCTGAAGGAATGTGAAAACCAGAGCAACAGTATTAAACCCTAAACCTAACCCTGTATGTGATTTAACGTTCAACATTTGAGAGAAAATACCTTCGTCATGCCTTCATTATTATCTGTCTGCTCATAATAACAAATTCCTTATTTTGCCATTTTGCCATCCTTTCATAAGGTGTTTAATACGACTGCATAGATTCATGGTCATCTTCTCTTTAACACATACAGTACATTTGTGACAGGGGTTCAGATGCTTAAGATGTCTTATTTTACAATAGATGTCTTTTACTCCATGCATAGAAAATGGTTCATAATGTTCAGTATCTGAATAATGGAATACCTGAGGTTAACCCACCAGTGAAAGTGCACAATGTCATGCATGTGTAGTTTTGTGCATTTTTGCTTGTTTGCTTTTTCAAGGTTATTTGTTCCTCTTTTCCATTCTGTTTCCATAAATGTGTATGCAATGGTCAGGAGAGACTGAAAAAGGGATGCAAATATAGAAAAGTAGTGACTACAAGTGAGAAATGCATTTTCATGCGTAAAATATTATTCATTGGCAAGATGAACTTCTTCTCACCTGCAATGTGTTACACTCCTCTTGAAAGCACACAAGCCCAAAGCAACTTTCTGACCCATTTCAGGTTGAAGTAAAACAGGTTACCTGCAGTTAAAGCAGTCACATGTCAAACAAGTGGTATGAGTCAAGGTCCGGTAAATACTCTTAAGGAGTGGAAGTGTGAAAAGAAAAGGCTGCATATTTCAACAGCTATTAAAATGGTTAAGAAGCAAGAAAAGCATAAATGTAATTCTTTAAAAAAAAAAAAAAAAAAAAAAGAACTAAAATAATTTCAAAGTATTCAGTGACTTCAGATTTATGGTGCGTTCTTTTTATTATGTTTAAGGTTTACAAAAAGAAACTTCTACTCAAGTGTATTTTGAATGTCTGGAGGATTTCTTTTCCTATAACAGCTTTCTAAATCAGTTATTTACCTAAATGATAAACAGAATAAAAGTAGACATTAATAATGTACTTATGTATTTAAGACACTCAAATGTCAAATAATAAAATACCACACTATATTATATACTATGTTGTTGCAATCAACTTTATTTTGTTAAATTTAAATGGTTTTACAAAGAGTGCATGTGTATTTGGGAGAAAAAAAAAAAAACTCACAGAGAAACAACAGAATAATTCATTTGTATCATGTAACATGTTTTCTGTGTCATCTGGGACCAGAGTTCAGAGAGAAAACACATATGTAAAGTCCCTTTGTGTTCAGTTCAACATGAAAAAGAATGTAAACTGGCACAACATAATTCTATTCTGGATGCCCTTGGATGGTTGTTTTTTTCCCAGTTTCAGAGCATTCTTTTCACTCGATTTGAAATATCTTCATGTAGCATGTTAACTCATGTACAAACACACAGGGTGTACAATCTCACTAAGTTGTTTTTTTTTTTTTTTCATGACATTTACTCATACAGTCGCAGAAAAAAAAAAAATTAGACTGTCAAAAGTCATCAAAAACAATGGTTATGCAATCAAGTACTAACTCCTGTGTTTATCATGGCTAAAACAGACAGAAAAGACATCATGGAATGCCTAAAAACATTTTTGTCAGTATAATGTCATAGATATTGATGCAAGAACTGAAGTGATTTTTTGTTATCAAGAAAACATGGAAAATGGATAGATATCAGCTCTGAAATTAAACTGTTATGAGCTATTTTTGCTGTTATCATTATATTTGTCCAAACAAATGTACCTTTAGTTGAACCAGGCATTAAAATGAACAAGAAATTGAAGAAAACAAGGGTGGTCTAATAATTTTTTCCATGACTGTGCATAAGTATTTTTTCCCAGTAGGAGGGAGGCCTCGTGCAGAGGGTCTAATTTTCATAAAATTTGCCAAATAATGTTGAAATTCCAGTCATGAGTAGTGCTACAATAATAACAGTACTATGAGAAAACTCTCTTTAGGTGACCTGTAAACATGAGTTAAAGTGTAAACACTTTAATAAGTTTGTTTCCAGTGGAGATGAGTTTCCCCCACAATAAAGGCTGCTGCTCATGAGAGCAAAATTTCGCCTCCGAAACTAAGCGTTTTCTAAACTTAATTTTCAGTTTTTACTGCACAAAGTTCATATGAGAATAGTTCTCCACATATGTTAGCAGCTGCAGCAGGTAGTTCACCCTTTGTCTCTACAGATCACAGGTGCTAGAACTCTGCTCTGCTCTCATTATCAACCCAAATTCAATTATGTAATAAGAAGCCTCAGCTCCTATGAAGTTGAATAGAATTGATCTTGATAAGGAGCAGAGACCCGTGAAATCTGCAGGGTCTGTGACCCACAGACCAAATAATAAGAAATACTGCAAAGATAGATGAGGCTGCCAGGCCTGCTGTGTGTGTATGTGTGTGTGCGTTACTCTATAGTTAAAGCCTTAGTAGAGTTTGGTTTATTGGCCACAATAAGTTTATTTGGATTATGAGTGTATTGTAGATGTACTTGTGAGTATCAGATACTTTCTTATAGAGCAGAAGTGAGTCAGTCACAGGTCCACATCCACAGTGACTGATGACACTCTCCCATAGACCCATTCAAACATATGCACGTACACATACACACCTAGGCTGTTCTCTGCATGTGTGTTTATGTGTGTTTTCCTCTGTTAACTAGGTCTCTCAGGGCATCCAAAGCTGCATACTTGTCCAAAGCACTGTACTTTCATGTCAATTTGCTGTTTCACAAGGGGCAGAGAACTCACTGTGCCATTCACAATCTATCCTCCACTCTGCATGAAAAGTTTCTCTGGCAAAAGCTCCTGTAAATAGAAGACTACGCTTGTCATCTTTACTTCGTGCTTATGAAAAAAACAAAACAAAAAACTATTCCTGTTTAGGATCAAGTTTTTAAGGGTATCCCTCTGGATTATTATTACCTCTGCCAAGGAGGTTATGTTTGTCTGTTTGTTTGTTTGTTTGTTTGTTTGTCTGTTAGCAAGATAACTCAAAAAGTTATGGATGAATTTTGATGACATTTTCAGGAAATGTTTATACTGGCACAAAGAACAAATGATACAATTTTGGTGGTAATGTGGGGGGGGTGGGGGTGGGGGTCTTCCTGTCTTTTTTGGTTTTTAATGGTTTACATTATAGCTCGATAATAACATGGTGATAGTGTGGAAATACTTCTAGAAGTAATAATAATGTACATATAATATATCCAGTAATAACCAATGACATTCATTGAAAGTAGAAAAGATATTTGCCACATTATAATGTTACCTGGAAAGAACTGTATAATTAATTTCATAATATTGTTAGAATAAACGACAAATCAGCAGACCAATCATTCTACTTTTTGTCACATTGCCTCAAAACAAAAGTAGATGTTAATTCAGGAAGATCAATATCAGTATTATAAAATGATAATTACAATTTTCTTTCCACAACTTTTAATTGGTTATTACAGGATTTTGTACATGCTTTATATTTTAGTAATTAGGTGGTATTTCACTTTAATTACTTGTGTTTTATCAAATTTTACTATACTATTACCCTGTTGTTACTGAGATGTTAAATGAAGAGTGATCCTTAAAATTATAGCTTCAAAGGGTTACGCATCATAATATCTAACATCCAAAATCTGAGTCCCCATCTGCTGTTCTGCCACAGGTATGGGACATTAATGTCATATTGTAAGAGTTTTCATTCATTAATAATCTGTCTTTGTCTCTTTGTGTTTTATTTAATTATCATAACTTTTAATATCATATGATGCTGAAAATATTGAACTTTAAGCAACTGTGGGATTTTAGCTCATCTAACAAGAATCACAACAAATCTCTGCAACAATCTGTCCAATGTTTTCAGACATTAGTTTGCTCAAAATTGTGTAAAAAGTTTTGGTACAGATGGCAACAACAAGGTCAGAGTTCTCTGTTGTGTGTATATGAGAATGAGTCCCACGGTGCAGCAGGAATAAAACAGAATAGGAAAATGAATGAGCAACATATTGAACATAGTTTAATTTCTTTCTCATGCAGAGGTGCTAAAGGGCAAAATGCATCAAGCTTCACTTCTGTAATATATAAAAACACACTGAAATACGAATGGTTCTTAAGAAGGCAAAAACAAATTGCTCACATACTTCAGTTTTCAATGATGGCACTAATGCCGTTGTACAAGAGAATGACTTAAGTGAACCCTGTTCATCGGGCTCATATGGCTCACAGCAGAGCACCTCAAGTGGCACAAAAGACTCCCACTGTGGGACAGATTGGAAGACTGTCGGCCTCTGTTGTCTCACTAGCTATAAAATGGTTCAAAGTGAGGGTGATTCAACAATGGCCATTCAATAAAACTAACATGACAGGGGTCTTTATAAAACAGAGGAAGACAGACGATACTGGAATAACTGAACCAAACAGTAGGACTAGGACAGGATCCAATTTCCTGTTCTGTATCCGCATCACTTACTGGCATGTCCAACAACAATACGGTCAAATTAGAACTCTGAAAACCTTGTTTTTGGCAACCCGGATCAACTCCCTCTGAACGACTTTGACTTCCCTCAGTAAAATGGTGTGTGACTTTGTTTCTGACCACTCAGGTACTGCCCTTCAACAAAGACACAAGCAATCATAAGCTGTTGAACCACACAAACACAATTTTCAAATCTGGTTCGGAGCAATTCTGAAAAAAAAAAAAAAAAGGATATATTTCTACACATGCTTGAGTATCAAATGCATGTTTGTCTGTGTTTCCGAGCGCACTGTAACCTTCTTTATATTTGTGTTGCAGCCAATGACAGTAAACAAACACCGAAGCAGTCTGTCATTTGTTCAGATTTTATTTGAATTGTCTATGTTCCCTTGGCAACTGGTGAAGAGGATTAGTAGATAGTCTGGTCTTAGAGGTCAAGGATAGTTCTCTGTCATTCTCTTTTTCTGTCTGACACTCACTCATACACACACTGCATTTTCTGTCTCTTGCCCCGGTGCTCGTGGTTTAAAATGCAAAGCAGCAGGAGATTAAAAGCCCCGGTCCTGCCTGTCCGTCTCTGACTGCCGTCACCACTGTTTGAAAACACATTTCGTGCAGTCGGTCTGAAGTCAATAAGGTTGCTTGGGAGATAAAGTAAGAGGCAGACAGAAAAAGAAGGTAAAAAAAAAAAAAAGAGAGAGAGAGAGAGGGGAAAAAGTAGAAAATAGAGTAGGTGTGTAAGTAGGAAGACATATTGGAAGTGAGATATTACAAAGGTCAATGAGTGCAAAATACTTTATGAAACTTTATGTCCTTCCTCTTTTTCTTCCATGTCTCTGTTTGGGCATTCCACCTCTGTAATATCTCTGAGGACGGAAATGAGATGAGGGACACTAACTGTTCATCAAAATCATATTTCAGCAAAATCATACACACATACATACATCCATTCATACACATTTAAATAATTCCTTCAAAGCAGCAACAATACACTGATGTAGAAAACATTGCTTTTTTATGAGTATGTACCCTGTTTTGATTGGAACTAGTCCATTACAGCACATCTATGCACATTTCAATGAACACAAAAATAGCAAGGCTATAGAAAAACTACATTCAGCTTTTTTCCCCTCACTGAAGGTTTTCATAAAAAAAGAAAACAACTCCACGCATTATGTTACTATAAACTCACAAAAATAATTACAGTAAAATTACAGTGCAATAAAACAAAAATAATGTTGTAAGGGCCCACCTCAATGTCTCAGCACGCCTCTTTTCAAGAGTGTGGGTGTTGGCAATTTCAGATATGTATTGCGTTTCGAATAGTGTTTTCCAAATGACTGCAAGGAAATGTGCTCATGAATGAAGAGTCTAAAGTAAGACGCAGTAGTATACCGTACATCTACATAGTAAATAGTGCAGAAAATGTGCACATAATGACTTGGTTTAATCCATGTATAAAAACATGAGGGTGTGGGTGCTTTTGCTGACATATTCACTTCAACTTGGATGCAAACATCATATATCTGTAAACGTGTACTGTCACATGGTAACTATCTATTTAATAAGAAGGTAGGTAGGAGGAAATATGATGGAAATATAAAAACACTCAAAAGTCAAATGACATATTGTTGAGAGAAGAGTTGGGAATCAAAAGTCAAAATTCAAAGGACTGTTTTTTGGGGGTTAACTCTTACACTTGTGGAAAAACAAACCAAGGTCTGTCAGGCAGATACCTGTGCGTCCCACCCTAAGAACAATGTTACCTTGACTTATAGCATATCTCTGCAAAGACACAATGGTTAATTTGTTTAAATGACAAGAGACTGATGCATGGCTTTGTACTTTTCTAAGGACATACACAAATGAATGCTCTGTCTAAATAAAGTCACAAGGACAACATAGGATTCATCTAACAGTCATTCATTTAAAGGAGTGATATTTAGCTTTTTTAAATGGAAATAATTCTATACAGTACTGTGCAAAAGTCCTAGGCCAACATTTGATTTTTTTTTTTTTATGAAGTTATTATGACCGCACATATGCGTTCCTCAGTCTCTGTACTAAGATACAATCTGGATATGTGGGAAGTATATACAGCAGTAAAAACTAAGGTTTCAAGAAAAAAAAAAAAGTTTCTATAAACCAAAGCGTTAGTAGATAGTGTGACCTTCCTTTGCACTTAATATTTCTTTAAAGGAGTGATATTTTGCTTTTTTAAATGGAATTATGCATTTTAAAACATTTCCCTGTGGTGTACGTAAACTGTAAATGCTCTGCTTAGGTCTGAATTCTTCATTAATTCAACTCCACAGGTCCATCTTCAACCCTATTTCTGAGTAATGACACCAGAAAGGTCATTTTGAGCGCTGGCCCTTTAAATGCACATGATCCACTTCACGCCCCGCCCCCTCCAGGTTGTTGGCTGTGCTGGTCTGTCCCGTTCAACCAACAACTGAACATTTTATGTAATCGACTCAAAGTTTGGACATATTTTCAGTTTTTACTACAACCGCTGCTACTGACAAACAATTATGGCGTACTCTGAGAAGTGTTTGTCGGAAATCTTGACCTCATATCTGCAAATGTTATGACGTAACTAGTTATAGACATAACAAATTAAGAAGGAATTAAAACAAGTTGTAGAAATCCACTTGATTTTTGCCAAAATTAATATAAAGATAGCTTTGCAGCACCTGGAGGGTTCAAATTCAAACTTTATGAACTATTAGGGTCCAAATACACAAATAAATGTACCAAAGACTAATAAGAAGTGGTTTAGCAAAGTATGCTAGAATCCCCATTTATGTTAACTTTTTACTACAACTGGCCTGATAATTATTCTGCTGTGGAAAAAAACAAGACATTTAATGCCCACAGATTACTGAGGAAAGTTTGATTAAAATAAGGAGGGGGTATGCACACATGGGCTGTAGTTAACCCTTTATTGGGCAAGTGACTATTTTTGGTAATTTCCACATGCATTACAAGACAGTGACAGCAACAGTTAAAGTGAGGACAATCTCAGGTCCAATGTGGTCTACAGGGTCTGTAAGGTCCACCTCTGCATGAACAGTGAGTGTACCTGCTTTTTTAGGTACCATGAAGTAATGGTACTAATGTAAGGAATGATGTTCAAAGGGATAATGTGGATGTGGACGGGTGTTTGTATCAGCACTTATGTTGTCATGTTTGAAAAGAGACACTGTTATGTTCTAAAATTCATATTCCTTTCACCTTACATGCATTTTTCTTGTATTTTTGTATATTTACATTTATTTATTTATTTATTTATTTATTTATTTATTTATTTATTTATTTATTTATTTATTTATGTATTTATTTTCATTTATGGGTAAGGAACCAAATATGGTAACATCATTAAACTTAATTTTCTACATGACAATAAATAATTTTGAAAAAATTCACAAAAGTAATAGAGTCTTGTTATGTCCTCCAAAAACACACTAAGGTTGAAATGTTGAATTTCAGAGTATTTCTATGAGTGAACTATAAAGGATTAAGAGCTGCTGGTGCAGATAATATAGAGATCTGTAAAAGGTCTGCACCTGCAACTGTTGTTTTGGACTCATTAATTATAACTGTGTGGAGAATGTGTAATGTCATTTTCGTGAGGTACCTGTAATACACAGATGAAGAATGTGTGTGCTACTTCGACACTTTCCATTTCTTAGAGATTCATTTTACACAGAACTCTTACAAATTGGACATCGTGTTGAGAAATGCTTTTACAGCTGTGCCTAATAACACCCCTGATTTCTGGGTTTTACCAACATAAATGCTGATACTATTCTGTGTTGAAAACATTGTATCTTGCATCATGTACTGCAGTAGAATATATTTTAAGTGAAGTTAATGTCAAGGCCAGACATGCACGCTTCTTCTTGTACCACAACTGTGAAACCACAAAATACAAAACAGATTGTACAGCACACAGGTGTCAAACATGCGGCCCGGGGGCCAAATCCGGCCCGCCAAAGGGTCCAGTCCGGCCCTTGGGATGAATTTGTGAAATGGAAAAATAGATTTTAAGAAAATTATCATTTTAGTTCAGGTTCCACAAGCAGACCAAGTCAATCTCCAGTGGGTCAGACCAGTCAAATTCTATCACAATAATCTATAAATACTCACAACTCCACATTTTTCTCTTTGTAAATGTAAATATTTTCATGTATTTACACTAAAACAAAGTATAATTAAAAAAAAAAAAAGTGAATAATCTGAAATGTCTTTAGAAAAATAATTGCAATTTTAACAATATTCTGCCTGATACTAAATGTTTGTGTATTTGTAGATCCACTGTGATCTGTATGTTATAATGTACATGTGGAAATGATAAACTGAGGCAGAATATTGTTAAAATTACACTTATTCTTTCAGTTTGTTCAAGTTATTCACATTGTTTGAAAGGACAGTTTGTAGATATAAACATTTTCATTGTTTAATTCGACTTTTTTCACTGTAAAATATTGAGAAAAGTTTGGAGTTGACATTATTTCTATATTATTATGTTATTATTTTACCTGTTCGGCCCACTGCAGATCAAATTAAGCTAAATGTGGCCCCTGAACTAAAATGAGTTTGACACCCCTGGTACAGCATTCACTTACACTTGAAGGAATGGCTTTGTTTAGATACTGTTTTATCATATGTCCTGGCATAACCACAGGTAGACAGTACTAATACAAGCCAAGAACACACTGGACACATTTCAGGACATGTTCCTGTCTGATCACCGAGGACACATTTGGACATGGTCTGGAACGCATCAACTCTTTCAGGCACGTGTACTGGGACACATTGAAG
Organism: Sphaeramia orbicularis; assembly: GCF_902148855.1. NCBI lineage: Eukaryota > Metazoa > Chordata > Actinopteri > Kurtiformes > Apogonidae > Sphaeramia > Sphaeramia orbicularis. Next base: position 19,810,601 of record NC_043969.1, on the reverse strand, counting down.
GCCGCCTACTCAGCTATGACATCATATTAGAGTGCTTTAAAGACCTCTGAAATGTTTCAAAAGCCTACAAAGACATGGTTGATAAAGTGGTTAGTATTAGGATCTGACAAATGGCACCTGAAAATCCTCCACCTTTGCTATTTTTTGTCTCTGTGAGGAAATGCAGTATCCACAGTTTGCATGATCCAATCATTCATGACAGTGTTTTATGCACATGTGCCTTTGCATGTCAAGCAAAAGATCTGATTCAAACAGATAGAATGGTTGAAGTTGTCATATCAAAATGTAACACTGATTGATTCATACCGTACCTTCATACAGTGAGTAAACACTCCATCTTAACTCATTTTTAGCTAGTTACACTCGGCATTTATTTATTTACTGTTGATATGGTATGACTGTTTCTGTGGAGCAGTGACTATTGTGGATTTCCCCTTGGGGACTGATAAAGTAAATCTATCTATCTATCTATCTATCTATCTATCTATCTATCTATCTATCTATCTATCTATCTATCTATCTATCTATCTATCTATCTATCTATCTATCTATCTATCTATCTATCTATCTATCTATCTATCTATCTATCTATCTATCTATCTATCTATCTATCTATCTATCTATCTATCTATCTATCTATCTTCCTACCTACCTACCTACCTTACTTCCTTACTTACTTAAAAGCTTTAAATGCTGCACAGTGAATTAAACTAGCAAAGAAACATTAAAAAGCCAATCAAGTCCATTTCAGATGAATGTGGTGTGCTGTGTTTTAGGCTATAAATGAGACTCTTATTTGGACGTAGGGATGTAACAATTACTGGTATAACAATAAACCATGGTAAAATTCCCAACGGTTAGTATTACCGTTTAAATTCCAATTATCATTAAAACCGTGTTCGATTTCCGCACTTTGAAAACTGACGGTGATGCTGCTCATTTACCAGAGAAGCAGTGGGACTCCAGGTATGCATGTGCAGTTTGCAATGTGTGGCCTGTGAAAACATGGCTGAAGGCAGCTGCACAGACAGCGCCCCAGAGATCCAGGGATCGCTGGCTCTTGCATGGACCGGGTCCGAGCGCATAGACACCCCCATCCCATACATCTCTCTCTTTCTCTCTCATTGTGACATTATGAATGATTTGATATGGAAAATGGGGAAACAAGCTCCACTATGACCTGTCTAACTACTTTTTTTCCCACTCAAAAAAACACTCAGGAATCGATAAGAGAAGTAATGAGGAATTGGATTGGCAAGCAGATTCAACAATGGCATTAATATTGATCAAATCCTATCAATTCCCAGCCCTAGTGTAGATATCTCGGTAACACTTTACTTGAAGGTCTAGTTTATAATGCATTAAGCGCACATTCATAAGACATTATAATGCATTTATAATGCATTATAAAAGTCATTACAACAGTTTATGATCATGTAAAACAACTTATACCAAAGTTAATAAAGTATTATAAGTGTAGGCATAATGTATTATAAATTCAGCTTTCATAATGTTTTATACATCCATACCAAAGCAGTGTGAAGGAATTTATTTTTTTAGGTGGGGAACTTTTGTTAGGTTTTGTCACTGGTCCTATACCCATCTATTTTAGGGATTTCATATTTATTAAAAAAAGAGAAAAAGTATGTGTTTGAATAAACAAAGATTTAGAGCTGCCACATTAGTTTTTATTTATGTACAAAGCAACATGTCACACTTCTATTTACTGTCTCTGTTCTTTTAATGTTTTGTTTTTGCACAATAAAGAGTTATTAAGAACACTTTGATGTATAATTTTTGACTTACACTTTACTTAGAGCCAGCAGATACTGCTCATACGTCATCATACTTGTGTTAAAATATCACACAATTGCTAATATAACCTTATACAGTGTTGTCACTTTACTATAAGCTCTTAAAGTCATCCTGTAACTAATTATTGATGTTTATAAGGCATTATTCAGTTTCAGAAACTGCATGTCAGAACAGTTCTCTGTGTCTTTATAAGTGGCTGGAGTTATGATGGTTACTATGTGTTATTTAACCCAAGACTTGAGATTCTTCCTACAAACACTGTTGTCACTTTGATATGGATGTATAAAACATTATGAAAGCTGAATTTATAATACATTATGCCTACACTTACAATACTTTATTAACCTTGGTATAAGTTGTTTTACATGATCATAAACTGTTGTAATGACTTTTATAATGCATTATAAATGCATCATAATGTCTTATGAATGTGCACTTAATGCATTATAAACTAGACCTTCAAATAAAGTGTTACCGAGATCTCTTATGACCAGAAGGTGCCATCTTTAATGCACATTTGTATGTTTGATGTTAATATTTTAATGTTTCTGCCAACAGGAAGTACATTGTGTTTATTTGTTTTTTCAAAATACAACTTAATTAAATTATTTCAGTGTGTGTAGGCAGTTTTTGAACATTTTGAGCACATTTCAACAATACCATGATAATAATGATAACCATGATCATTTTGGTCACAATAAACCATGACATGAAATTTTCAAATTGTTACATCTGTATTTGCATGTGGAGCAGGGATTTCAGGTACCATTAAGAGTCATTGCTCGACACATCTGCTGATATTTTCTAATTCCAAGAGTGAACAGACACACATAGAGCTGACCACTTGTGGACGCTAATGCAAGGTTTCAGTGGGGCCAGTGAGAGTGGCTGGACCAGGTGTGGAAGTGGTGGTGATGGATTTTTCTGTGGTAAATCCATAGAGGAATCTCTGAAATATTTACAAAAATTAAAGTCAAAAACCTACAATACTACCAACATACAATACATATATACAACAAACACATGGAAATTAGATCATTTAAAGGTGATTTAAATTATTATTTTGTTTTTTACTTTTTTCTAACATTCTTAATTTGATTATTTAAAAATGAAGCTGTGACCTATAAAATGGTTACAAGCTTAAGTGCAACGAGGAGATAGTGAGTGGAAGTAGCTGAAATGGTTAATAGTTAAAAAAACACTGAGATGGTGTCTCCAAATGGAAACTATTAGATACAGAAGTGCAGATTAGGAGAATATTTTGTTGGACCCAATGGAAGCTGAAGTGGACGAGAGCTAAGAGAGTACAGGTACTAGTGGCTACTACAGTAACACCAGTTAAACCTGCAGAACCTCTGTGAAATGATGTTCTTATCAGGAATACATTTACCTCCCATGTGAACTGTGCGTAGGCTTATATTATAGTACCATGGATCATAATGGTGTTACATGGAGAAACACATTTTTTCTGAGGTGGTACATGATATACAAAGTTTGAGTCATCTTGTATGTTTCACACAAAGTACATGCAGCTGTTTTACATAGTACCGGCCCAAACATACTCTATATCTTTTCATTAAAGTCCTGATTTACACTGTAAAAAGGCTATTACCAAAAAAAAAAAAAGGTGTTGATTAGAATCACCTACAACTGACGACTGGCTACAAATTGTGAATGGAATATTTGAGATGGAGATTCTGACCCATAGATTGAGGACTCAAGAAGAGCGGTGTCATGATGAATGGGAGAAACGGACAATTTTTATTTCATCGTCACATTATTAAAACCATCTGTTAGTCACAAAGTTTTTTTATGGTCAGTGTACTCCAAATGTCCCTCATATTTGTATTGTACATAATTCAAACAATAAAAATAAAGTAACAAAAAAAAAGTCCTGATTTAAAAGTAATGACGAAGTTTTTTTGAGTTTTGCCAAGTTACTGTTTTCTGAGCTGAGATACGTTAATCGCTTTTCCATTGGACATCTGTACAAAACTTTACCGATATTTATTAAATGTCGAAAAAACAGAAGTGCGTAATGTCATTTTTTCCATCAAATCACAAATGCGATGATTTGTTTATTTATTGTCGCGAGATGACATGAGAAGTCATTCCATAAACATGGTGACAAACATAAATATCAGGTCGATTTATAGATATATTCATTATTATTATACATTACCCCTCTATCCTGTACTAGATAAAAAAAATAATTTGGTTTCCTGGTGTGTCTACACATACCATGCCATGTTTCTTTTAAAATTCTTCTTCTTCACTTCTTGTAATGTCTGTCAACATGTTTTTTTGGTTGCGTAAAAAGGTCTTTCCATTGCAGTTTTGTGTGATATACCAATTGTGCTACGCCTGAAAAACCACCTCTTGCCAGCGCAAAAACTTTTACTTGAAAAATGAGAGTTTTGGCGAAATTTTTCCATTAGGTCAATTTTTATGCGCAAGTTATATTCGTGCAATTTGAGGGTCATTAGAAAAGAGACTGGTGAAACAACAGAGTAATTGTAAAATTACAAATATAAGTAAAAAAGAAAAGATAAGGGAGATCTTATTTTAAATCCCCTCTCCCACTCTTTATCACTCTGTTGACATTTATTTTGGTAGTACAAGTTTGCAGTTGCTTAGTAACTTTATAACCTAGTCTAGTCTGTGGTTAACTCAATATTACACAGCCTACAAAAATGTAAGTTTCATAGCCTTTGTCCAACAAAATCGTAAACAACAGTCTTTGATTATCTGTAACTCAGTTCTGTGCCATATGTGAACTGCAGGTGCAGCCGGTAAACACATAAATCTACTGCACATCCGCCCCATGAATGGTCTGTGTATTTATGTGTTTCATGAATCACAAAACCTCCTTGGTAGAAGAAACAAAACTAAAATAGAAGGGTAGAGCATTCTTCCAAAAGATGATGCATAACAAGCAGCATACACATGGAACCACAGCATTTCTTTTGTACAGTAGTTGGACTCCGAAATAAACACTTGCCTGAAGACACAAAGGAAGTAGATTTCCAGCCAGAACAACAAAAGCCTAAACAGACAGAAAACAACGCCTGGGTTTATTGCATGCACAGCAAGACACTTAAAACCCATGTCAAGGTCCATATTGCAAATGCACTGCACGCTGTGGATAACCTCAATACACTGGTAATAAAAGTAATTATTTTGAAAGATTTGCTTTGTGAGGTATTTACATTTAGGACTGTTTTAAAGTGTAAAAGAGTTAAGCTCCGTGCTGGCCCTGTTTGCCCTGCCTTTGTCTTTGTCCCATCCAGGCCACATGCTGATATAAGCCCTATGCTTTACCCAGACAGCCTGTCGTTTTTTATGATGAAACCAGATGAGATTTAGAGAAGGATCTGAGGAGAGGCGGGAAGAAGGATGGATTTTTTCTCCACTGACACCCCAGTGGTGGAACTACAATGTCCGATTTTCATTTCAGAGGAAAACCTCGAGGGAGTCTGAGTTATGGACATGACAACAAACGCTGTTTTACTACCCCTGATTTGCTCTGTTTGTCTATCTTCCTCTGTCTCGATGATGATTCTCTCCTTGGCTGTCGGTGCCTGACATGTTTCGTTGACTGCTTGCGGATCGTTGTTTCTGTCTGCCTATCTATCTGTCTGTCTTACCGGAGTCTGTCTTTCTGATCGTCCTTGTGTCATTGTGTACCTTAGTCTTTATGCCTGTCAGAAGTTGAAGAAGTGCAATGTAATTCTCTTGCATTTACCATCGACTACCCGCCCTGATAATGAATGCAATGTTCAGTTCCTGAGCCAGCATGACTCATTCACATGATCTGTCTTTTATGTACCATCATCTCTCTTTGTATTCCTACTATAGTGGTAGTATTGAATGCACCTCTGTGTCTTAGAATTGACTTTATATTTGTGGCATCATTAAATGCCTTTGTTGGTAGATCATTTGGTTGTTCTTTATGTGGCATAGCTTTATGAGCTGTCCCCTGGCCTGTGCAATAGTCATGCTTGTGATACATACAGATAATTACCCGGCAGCAATCATCTCTCTGACGGTCAATAATAATATGACATTAGGCTGATGGAGTGGAGGTATATACTGTGTTATTGCAACCCTGTAGGGTTTTACATGAGCTCACATACTGTAGTTCCCTCATGAGGTAAATGTACGGGAGGAGGGAAGATGTGCAATATGATTTCTGCCTCTGAAGAGTAAGGTGTACGGTTGAAGCTAACAGGGTGGACATAAAACCATATACATATGTTATTCACGAAGAAGCAAAATAGGGAGAGGCAGAGAATAAAGGACAGGATATGAAAAATGCAACACATTACATGTGCCCTAGAGATCTAAACAAAACCATATGTACCATAATTTGGTTCCCATGTTATTTATTACACACTTGATGGATAAATGGAGGTAGCAATGCACGCTCAAGGGACAGTAGGAAGCTAAGGTTTTTACACAGTAGTTTTGTGTTACATGGTGTGCTATGATGTATTAAAAAGAAAGATTTATAAAGACAGTGGATTATTTGACTGAATTACATTGAATTCAACCTAAAGATTAATTTCCATAGAATAGAATTGTTAAACCATGTCATTTATACATGAAAAACATATCTATCAAATGATATCACAGTGTTTCTGGTTTTTGCTTGTTGTTACTGTATGTATATTTCCTAAAGGCAGGGGTGCCGCTACAAATTGTGGGCCCCATGAAAGCAGAAACTGTTAGAAAAATGTAATGGTACACTATTAGACTATATTCTGTAAACACCAGGTGTCCAGAGCAGGAGTCATGGATGGGTTATGATGACATATTCTGTAAGAATGTCCAGACATATCCACTCAGGATATGTCTACCATTTCTTTGCTACCTGCTTGTTTTCCATCCAGTTTGGGACCAGAGCAGCCTGCTGCCCTTGGGGAGATCAGGCCACAGGGTAGGTGGGAGAATACAAAGGTAGGTGAGAGAGTACAAACGCGGTCACTGAACCCATGCATCACCATGTTTTGGATACCTAAGCCAATGGTGAACTTGATCAATGTCATTATGTTTGTACACTTGGACCAATGGTTGAAATATTCATGTTCTTTTATAAGATCTTAAACTTCCTGGTGTTAGTCAACTGCTGCATCTTGCTGTATGTACTTAACTCCTTGCAAGTAAAATCTTCTGATTCCAGAATCCACTGACTCCGTCTTTTGTCTCAGCGAGTATCACAGAATTTTTCTATCAGAAACGTTGTGGACCCTTCATAAATGCAGTATCTTCTCAATCTGTCGGACTGAGTGGGGGTGTAGGTGGGGGTGTGATCATACATAACGTAACTTATGCTAGTATAAACAGAAACTGAAACTTAAAATACTTTCAACGTCCGACTTCTGACTTCTATGCCTCTGTTACACATCAGATCTTACATGAAATTTTCTCAGCTTCTAACCTGTATCCACTGGACCCCCTCCACTGCTCTATGGGCCCCCCACAAATGCTGTGCCCCATGAATTTGTCGTGTTTACCCCCCTTATCAGCGCCCCTGCCTGAAGGTTTTAAATATTATCTTGTTACTTAAAAAAAAAAAACTTTTTTGTAATCTAACTATAAGTGCAACCTGGAATTTCTGTTCCAAATTCTACTTCTGTTGACAAAAAAAGTAGGCTACTGTCAAAAAAGTAGGCTACTTATAGTTTGAGCACACTCCACTAGAGCCACAACATCTAACAGTAAGTAAGTAAACGCTATTAAGCCCACGTGTTATGTTGTAGGCCACATTGACCTGTTTCAAGTTTTAAAACTAGTTTAAATAACTTTTGTAGCACACTAAGAGAAAGACTTACATAAACTTATTGAGTAATGAAACCTTCAGTTCACTTTTTCAGACAGATGTCCCATAACTTTCTTGACACTGTGATGAATGTCATGTCACGTTTTAGTCGTTGTTAACATTTAGCCAATATTAACTTAAGGAAAACCTGTTTGATTGTAGCTTTTTAATGGCCATAGTTTACAGTAGCCACCATCATAACTGATGACTATTAATATCCATTTGACAATATGGCAGTACATGACAAGAACTTTTTGTGACATTCCTTGTGAGAGGAATGTCAGAGGAGGAAAGATTGAAGATGTCAGCTACTTCACAGGCCTTTGCCACAATTACTTCCATTATTGAGTTTGGGTGAGAAGAAGAAGAAGACGAGGGAAAGGAAGAACTGGAAAAGACATGGAATATAAAGACAGGAAAAACAGAATACAGAAAAAAAGGGGGTTGTTTGATAATGAAGGAAGGAAAGGATATGTAAGCTCAGGAAAAAGACAGAAATGAGAAAACTGAAGTGGAAAAAAGCAGAGATGATTTGGTAGCCAAAGGGCAAACATAAGAAGATCAAATCTTTCAACCTCATTGATTTTGCTGTTGGACATTGTTGTGGTTTTATAGGAAGGCCATAGGGCAGATGAACAAAAGTGGAAAACTGCAATAAAACTATAATGCATGCATGACATACATGCATGACATACATGCATAGAAACCACAGAGAAATACTGTACACATGGATCTAGACAACACACTGCAGACTGTAGTAATGTGTTGGCTCAGTTATTTATTAATTTATGTATTTATTTGTTTGTTGTTTTCTTTGAAAGTTTAAACAGCCAGGCTTTTTGGCCCCAAAGTAATTGGTTTCACTTTATGATATGCCTGTCTACTTTTTGTCTGCTGATTCGCTGACAAATGGGTAAATGCAACTTCCTCAGGGACAGTAAATGCCAAATGGAAAATGGATACTTTTGCAATGGTGGATTTACCTACCAGCACCCTCAGCGGTACCCCCCCCCGTGTAAAATGTGCAGAAAAAAATGACAGTTTCAGATTCTGATGTGTTATCTACTGAGCATCCGAGTGACCAAATTGCCTTCATTCTTTTTGGGATGTGACGTTTACTCCTGTAGGTGGTGCTTGTGCAAAAATGTTTGCACCTCGAGGATCTCCTATCTCTTGTATTGGAGGAGAGGAGGTGGGTCTACTGTGCACCCGCCATTTATAACTAACATTTATATGGTAAAGAGTGTTAAATCTAAACTATGCTAAAGTCTAATCACGAAGAGACAACTGTTTATTCAAGCAGCATTTGGGTCTGCATGAAAAACAAACAGGCAGCACACAAGGTATGTAATGTAGTCTTATTCAGTGTAAGTGTAGTACAAACACAGGCCTTTATCTAACTGGTGTGTGATGTCAGCATTTGACTGCATTTACTGGCTGCGAGTAGTTACTGTTTTGTTTGACAGATGGTCAAGTATTCTACATGCACACACATTTTCCTGTATGAACTACTAGTAGACCTACTACCAAGTAGAAAAAAACTCATGCTACTACTACATCTAAGCCTCGGGGTTAGTTATTTGTTTTAGTTGTATGTTAATAAACAGTTTCCAAAAAGAGTGAATTTGCAAGCAGACATGAAAGTGAAAATGAAAGTGTATATTGTGTTGTGAAATATGACTAATGCATTGTATGTTCTGGAAACAAAGCAAGCAGGAATATGACAATTTAGAGGATTTCACATATGTGTGTGTATATATATATATATATATATATATATATATATATATATATATATATGTATGTATAGATAGATAGAGATAGATATAGATATATATCAAATGAAATGAGCTTTATTCATCACGTATGTAATCATACATTGTACAATGTGCAGTGAAATGTATTGTGTGTCACTCCTTTGGATACTTACACACTACAAAACAACAAAGGACAACAGTATAAAAGAAACACCAAATAAGCAAGTATATGATAAACTGAATATAATATGAATATAAATATTAAGTGGAATATATGTACATGAAGTGCTTAGTGTGCAGTTGTAAGAGAAAAAAAAGAAGTCAGTGTTTGTTGAGGATGTGGATGGCCTGAGGAAAGAAGCTCCTCCTCATCGTCTTGGCGTTAGCCTTCAGGCAGTGGTAGCGTCTCCCTGAAGGCAGAAGTGAAAACAGTTTGTTGCTGGGGTGAGTGGGCTCTCTCAGGATTTTGGTAGCCCTGATTCTGCAGTGTTTGGTATAAATGTCCTGTAGGTTAGGGAGTGTGGTTCTGATGCGCTCAGCTGAGCAAACTACCCTCCTGATGGCCACTAAGTCCAGGTTGGAGCTGCTCCCCATCCAAGTGATGACGGGGAGTCCCACAGACGTCTGAGGTGGTAGATATGCTGACAGGCCTTCTTCACCAGGACGTTGATGCGTTTGGACCATGTCTGATCTTCTGAGATGTTGACCCCAAGGGATCTGAAGCTGTCTACCCTCTCCACTGGTGTCTCGCTGATGATGAACACGGTGTACCTCATCTGCTGCTTCTGGCTGTAGTCCACAATAATTTCTTTAGTTTTGTCCATGTTCAGCAGGAGGTTGTTGAGCTGGTACCAGTCCTCCTGGTGGTAGATCTCAGTCCTGTATGCCCTCTTGTCATTGTTGGAGATGAGGCCCACCACAGCCATGTCATCAGCAAACTTGACAATGATGTTGTCCTCAGATGTGCCAAGCAGTCATGAGTGTAAAGTGAGTATAGCAGGGGGCTGAGCACACACCTTTGAGGGGCTCCGGTGTTGAGGGTGAGGGGGGATGAAGTGTGGTTGCCCACACAAACCACTTGTGGTCTGTCAGTCAAGAAGCTGAGGACCCACTTGCACAAGGAAGAGTTCAGTCCGAAGTCACTCAACTTAGTGACCAGCCTGGAGGGAACTATGATGTTGATAAGTAAACCTCCAACAGTATTCTCACATTTGCCCCGTTTCCACTACGTGGTATCGGCTTGACTCAACTCGACTCGGCCTTTTTTGCATTTCCATTACGAAAAAGGACCTGGAATCTGGTACCCGGTATTAGTTTTTTGGTATCATCTCCGCCGAGGTTCCAGGGCTGGAGACCAGATACTAAAACGTGACGTGTACACACTGCAGACCACTGATTGTTCAGACAGTTTTCTCTGTGACCCACCGTTTTACAAAAAACAGATGCAGAAGTTGACAGTAAATATAGCGGTACATTAATCTACATGATAACAGCCCAAAACTACACCATGGTCGGTCGAGGAGATTCAGTGTTTGGTGGCTGATGTAAAAATTCAGACGAGACAACATGCAACGAGTGAGTTTATCAGCCACTGTCTGAACAGACGACACGGAAGTAACGTGCTGCATCACTAATGACGACCAGGTACTGTAAAGTCGGTAGTATCTTGTAATGGAAACGCTCTCCAGGAATACCGAGTCGAGCTGAGCCGAGTCGAGCTGGTTCCACGTAGTGGAAATGCAGCAATAGTTCCCCCTCCCAGAATCCAGATGGGTGAGAGCCGTGTGGAGCCAGAAGGCCATCGTGGGATCTGTGGATCTATTGGGATGGTATGCAAACTGCAGGGGATCCAGGGAGGGAGGAGGTGATGAAGTTTTTGTTTTGACCAGCTGCTCAAAACACTCCATCACCACGGATGTCTGGGCTACTGGACGGTAGTCGTTCAGGGACGTGGGTTGGGCTGTCTTGGGGACAGGGACGATGGCGGAGTGTTTGAAGCAGGTGGAGACGATGCACTGTGAGAGGGAGGTGTTGAAGATGGCTGTAAACACCGGTGTTAGCTGGTCAGCACAGGCTCTCAGGACCCGTCCAGTCCATCCTGTCTGGTCCTGCAGCCTTCCTTATGTTTACACTTTTGAACATCCTTCTCACGTCGTGCTCTATCACAGTGAGCGCTGCCTCCTCTCTGCTGGGGGGTATGTCCGATTGAGCACTGTTCATCTCAAAGCAGGCATAGAACCGGTTAAGCTGATTGGCCAGAGAGATCTCAATGCTCACCCTGGACGTGGGTGCCGAATAGTCCATAAGTGTCCTAAGCTCCTGCCACAGTCCTCTGGGGTTTGACTGCTGAAGCTGCAGCTCTAGCTTTTCCCCGTAGTGACGCTTGGCAGCCTTCACTGTCCTGCAGACGCTGAAAGACACGGCTTTGTAGTCCTCCATGTTCCCTGTGGAGAGCGGTGCGGGATTTCAGGGCAACGTGGACAGATTTGTATATACAGTCACAGAAAAAACTATTAGAGCATCAAAAGTCATCAAAAACAATGGTTATGCAATCGAGTACTAAGTCCTGTGTGTATCATGTGACTAAAACACAGACAGAAAACATGGAATGCCTTAAAAGCACTGTTTTTGGCAGTACAATGCCATAGATATTGATGTAAGAACTGAAATGATTTTGGATGTTATCAAGAAAACCATGGAAAATGGATGGATATCAGCTCTTAAATTAAACTCTTATGAGCTGTTTTTGTTGTTATCATTATATTTATCCAAACAAATGCACCTGTAGTCGTACCAGGCATTAAAATGAACAAGAAACTGAAGAAAACAAGGGTGGTCTAATAATTTTTTCCATGACTGTGCATAAGTATTTTTTCCACGTAAAAATTTTCCACGACTGTATGTATGTATGTATGTGTGTGTGTGTGTGTGTGTGTGTGTGTGTGTATAACACCCCCCCCTTCCATTTTTTCTCTATCCACCACTGCTTGTGCAACTTTTGTGTATTTTTATGATCACAAGGTTTATATGATTATTCTGTTAAATACAACACCGCATGTTTTAGTGTTTTACTCTTCTACTACATCTTATACTCATGGATGTTTTGACATTTAAAGATTTGCAACATTTTAATTGTTTTGAGGGTTCCACCTAATGGTTTCTTGTATGTTCAGACCATAAAAGTGGAAAGATATTCTGACATGTATTTTTACATTTATTCAAATTCAATATATACGGATATGAAAATCTATATTACACTAACATTTTTGGCCATACCAACTATCTCTGCATTAAAGGTGCATAGGACAAGATCGCACAATGCTCTAATTACTGTAGTATACTTTTGTTGCTAGTTCTTTGTATGTTTTTCTTTTTCATCAGTTATGTTTTGGGGCTTGGGGCTATAGAGCCATCAATAAGTCATTATATCTGCCTGAGAGAAAAAAAAAGAAAATCAAAATTAAAAAAAAAAAACTTTGGTGTTTCACTTGTTAAATAATGCCAACCACCTAAGTCATCCAAACAATGTTTTCATTTATTCATTATGCCTTTTTGGGGCCATGGACACAAGAAAGTTTTATGAGATTCACATGAAAATTTCATGGAGGTAGCAAACTAGTGTTACTACAATTTCATAAACACATTTACTTTGGATTCACTCAAGAAACTCAAGTAATGCATACAATACATTTCCAAAACAACAGTTCGGGCAAGGTTGATGTGAAAAGTTTACCAAATTCTGTATTAATCAGATATGACCTTTAAAAAAAACAAAGAGGGCTTGGTTCTAGTTTTTTTTTTTTTAATTATTTGAAGCTTTTAAGTAAAAAGGTTGAATGAACAACTTCATTTGCTGATGTTATCTCCAGCATTTTCAGTATCTGAAATATGTGGCCGTTCATCTGAGTGCTGCTAAACTGTATTTTACATAAATAAAACAGGTCTGAGGACCCATAATTCTCTGCGCTAATAAAGACACGAAGTGACACCACACCTCATGTCAGCACTAGTATATCAACCCTCCACACACACACATAAACACTCAGACACTGTGTTGCCATGTACTGAAGGGACATCACGTAGACTTCCACTTATTTCCTTGAGACTTTAACCCGACTAACCTTAAAACAAGTTCGAACTCTCAGATTTAATTATGATTATTGCATTTATGTGATGAAGACCTGTATTTTTTCAGGAGAGTTGCGACTATGTAAACAGACAGCACTATTAATATGTATACGAAAGCACCCACACATGCACACACACACACATCCACTCATATTATAGTTGCAAGTTCATTGGTGCTATTACACTTAATGTGTGTTTCATTTCATATTTCATTTTCATCAATCGGGAATCATTTGTTACACATTAGTTTTGCCAAATGAAAGCAGCATATATTCTCACAAATACATTATTTCTTTTTGTCATTTTCAATCTCAGTTATGTAAAATATAAATTGGCTACAGACACAAACCACAACAATATTAGGATTATTTTATTTCTCTACTATTTTCTGAAAGGGAATAGTATAACATTTATTTTGAGTTATTGATTGGGTTAAGTTTATTAAATTACAATGCACCAAGACAACAAATCTTAATCTATCAGTGTATAAGGTGACAACATAAATCTAGCACATATATGTAAATACACTATGTAAATCTAGGCCATAAATATAGTACATTAATAAATGCTGTGGAACCCTCTAGTGAAACAAGACATAAACACAGAAAAAATAAGAATGGACCATCTAATGATTCTGTGGTCATGTAGATTTTAATTAATGTATTAGGTAAAATATATTCAATATAATTAAATAAAATATAAATATATATATGCTCCTCCACATCGAGAGGGGCCAGCTGAGGTGGCTCTGGCATCTGTTTCAGATGCCTCCTGGACGCCTCCCTGGGGAGGTGTTCTGGGCATGTCCCGCCAGGAGGAGGCCTCGGGGAAGACCAAGGACACATTGGAGAGACTATGTCTCTCGGCTGGCCTGGGAACACCTCAGGGGGCTGAAGAGCTGGAAGAGGTGTCCGGAGAGAGGGAAGTCTGGGCATCCCTGCTTAGACTGTTGTGCCTGCGACCCAGCCCCGGATAAGCGGAAGATAATGGATGGATAGATAAATAAAATATAATTAACTTTCAAAGGAAAATGTTTGGAATAAAATCCACTCATTGTTGTTAAATAAAACATAGGCCTTCTGCTTATTTAATTCTAAACAGAGAGAATATTGAGTGAATTCAAATCAGCGCAGTGATCAGTGAAGATGATTATTACTCAATTATATGTAGAATTAAATTAATTTTCATTCATTCATTTTCTGAACCAGCTTTATCCTCACTAGGGTCATGGGGGTCGCTTGGAGCCTATCCTAGCTACTTACGGGCGAAGGTGGGGTACACCCTGGACATTTGGCCAGTTCATCGCAGGGCTGAAAAATTAAATTAATTTGTATTAGTTCTATTTACACATTAAGAAGTGTATCTTTTTCATATCAAGTCAATATTTTTGTTTAGGTTTTAATTAATTCCATATTGTTTTGCATTTAAATCTACTCATATTAAGTAGATAACTATTAAGGGCTTCATTTGATTAACATTTACTCAATATCAAACATAGTGAAATTTAATTAATACTATTGCTTGCAATCTATTACCTCATTTTTATTGAGTAGATATGGTGTATCTTTTCTTACAGTGTAGTAAAGGAATCTCAAAGATGATTGTGCAAGTTATGGATAATAACTCACTTTACAGTCTCTGTAAAAACTCTTGGTGACAAATGCAACAATGCAACATAACAAAAGTATATACATTAATTCTGGTTTATCATTTTAGTTTATTTAGTTTACTTTTAATACGATTTAACTGTTCTTTCTTTCAGGCAAACATAATACTTCTGAAGAAGACTGGATATGACAATAGAAACATGTAAAGGTAAAACAAAACTCTTATAATGTGCATTTGTCTGAAAAACGGAACAGTTACATAATACCACATTATGTAGCTTCAGTCATAAAAGAAATAATACACATTTGTCAACTTAAGCTTACAAAGCTTACCAAACATGGAACCCTACCGGTCCCTTCAGTGTCATTAAGCATGGATACAAAAAATGTAGACATTGGACGACTAAGGCTACATAACACTGTAGGTCTTAGTGCTTCATTAAGATTTTTTGCTGAAATCGAATTTTTTGCACGGCTGTTTCTAATTTAAATGTGATGCCATCAGACTTATGTGTAAACAGTCTGAAGTGACCCTCATGCATGCATACAGCACACTGTATTTACAGAAGTCAATATGTATCCTGTTGGGTCCCGCCTCTCCAGTGCAAAAATCTGTCAGATTTGAATGATGTAAATGTCAGATGAAATGTGACATGACTGTTCAACCTGAAGATATGCATCCTATTTAGGACCACATATGAAAGTGGCCAGGGCCTGATTTAACCCATGAAGACCCAAACATCCATCGTCGATCAAAACTGATGTAAACTGTTTAATACCTGTTAATCCCCTAATCCTATTATAATGCATGTTCTGTGTCCATCCAGTGTCCGGTGCGGCGTCCAATCGATGTTGCAGCATGGGAGGGCATACAGGCACAATGCCGCTGTTGCACTACAGGAGGGCGTTTTAGCCTCTCATGCTATCGTACAATGGCACCTGGCACCATGGGTACAATGCTGCTAGCCCCATAAATACATGTAAAAAATTGGTTTAAAATACAGTTTGTCATCTTTTCATGGTCATCAGATATGACCCATTTGGATGTTCAGAGGCTCCGTAGTGAATGTGGAAACACCATCATCTTCTACAACATTGATTCACCAGTAACACCCATGGAGTTGGATCAATGACAGTGGATGGACACACTCAGTTTATGTTCAGTTATTTATATCTTTGCTGAAAAAGTATATTTTTCTTGAGTTTTCTCTGTTTTTGATGTAATGATCCTCAACTTTTATCTGAGCTTTTATGAACATCTACATTATCAGTAAATTAAATATAGAAAAATGCCTGATTTTCACTGAAAAAACGCAAAGTAAAGAAGATAATTACAATAAATGGTGATAAATCACCTAAGAAAGGTCCAATATAGAGAAGAAAAAATCATTTGGGAACTGCCACAAAATTAGCACTGGGTCTTTATGAGTTAGACAATCTGATCTGTGCTTTCAGTCTGATATCCGTCAGGTCACATATGGGCAATAAAGTCAGATTTGGGACACTTTTGCCTGCAGTGTGAATGTAGCCCAAGACTTAGAACAAATCTGTCAGTAGTTTTTGCATAGAGATGATGTATTACAGCATATAACAATTTAGAATGTTTTTTTTTTTCCTCTCCATTATGTGACCACCTGTCACTCTTCCTACCTTTGGGGAGACCCTTACAGACATAGGCTGAATCTCAACCCACCCCTTGGCCCTCCCCCTTACCCCTACCCCTCCGTTTTGCGTGTACACGTGAAGGGATAGTGTCATCCTGATCCTCAATTAGATGGAGGGGAGGGGCTAAGGCGGAGGGTTGTATAGCCCTCGAAACAAAGATTTTTCACGACTACACTACGAATGGAGGGGTAGGAGAAATTTCCCATAATTCTGTTCAAATAGTTGGCAAGATGGAGGTAAACACAGCCAAAAAGTGCAGCAGTGTGATGAAAGAAACACAAATGTACATGTTTTCTTCGTAAAGAACTGAATCATTTGATCGACCATTTAATGCTGTTTCAACGTGTTATAGATCGCATTTCTGCAGTTTATAGTTGATAACCGCAAAAAGATGACCAAAGCCCATGGAACAGAGATGGTTACAGCTGCTGACGGCACGATGAATACTTTCAGAAACAAAACTGTTGCATCTGTTTATAGCGGCATCAATGACTGTTGTTGATGTAACAGGTCTTGAAGGGTTGTCCCATTTCATCGGGGAATGTTTCAACCTCTAAACCTCGCAGCTCTGTTTCAAGGGGTAGTGCCAAGTGCAAAGGCCAAGGGGTAGGGGTAAGGGGGAGGGCTAAGGGGTGAATTGGGATTGGGCCATAGTGCCATCTTTTGGTTTTGGCCACAGGATGTTTAGTTCATCCTCAAATCAGTGCATACAACAGAATGCCGAACAAACACATAATTGTAATGCTGAATTAGTAAGCCATATTAAGTGAAAAAGCAGCACACAAACATGCACACAGTCTTCATCCCGCAGTGATGATGACTTAATAAATACCCCTCTTCATACACACACACTCACACTTATACAAACAGGCATTTAAGGATGCGGAGAGATGAGCAGCAGCACATCTATCTCAGTGAGGCTTCATTATGGGCAATACATCTACCAAGCATTGGTTTATATTTAATAGTGATAAATACAGCAGAGTCTTCATTGCTGTTTTGGGACGTGAAGCATATATCAGCAAGAAAAATTATGTGTATATATAGTGAGTTTATAGTCTTTATCCTGTCATCAGTGTTTCAGTTGTGTGATTAATGCCCTTGCTTAGAGGCTGATTCAGACCTTGACTTAAGAGCTATATAGTGGTTAAACAAGGATTTTTGTTTTGTTTTGTTTTGTTTTTTCAGTGTTATTTCTGCGTTCAGAAAATGCATGGTTAGTCTTGTGTCTTCATGGATACATGTGTAGTGTCAGTGGAACATTAAACATATTAAACATTGTGAATTACATTGTTAAAAACATAATTATTCACTTCCTTTCTGTATGTAACTGAATGGTGGCTTCTTATTTGACAGTATTATAAGGGTGCAGTAATGAACCATATTTGTTTTTAGATATTTTCTTGTTGCTCTTCACTATTATATCCTTTCTTCCCCTCTCAGCAGGTACCTCCCTTGCATTCTGATCTTGGCTCAGCTGCAAAGTTTATTGATAAAAGAAAGTTTATAGAGGCCGGGGCTTCACATTGCTTATAGATATACACAAACCACAGGGGACCATTCTCTCCCCTAGTTTAATACACCCACTGAACCAAAGTAGCTGAAAGGATGAATACAGGATGCATGAGCGCACACAAATGCACACACAAACACTGATACACTGCTATGCCAACCAACAGGTACAGAGTTGAAATGTTTCTCTGAAGTAATTTAGGACAGCTGCTATCATTCTGGAAAAAAAAAAAAAAAAAAAAAACTCCAAACTGAAGGTCCATCTCAGTTGTACAATTGGTAAAAATGGATAAAATGGCTTCTTCACTATTGGAAAACAGGATATTTATCTGATAGCGCTGTCACTGTTTTTGCTTATCATACCTGAAAAACAACTGGAATGGTTGTTTTGAATCTTTACTATTGATCAGAGCATAATGACCTTGAAACGCTTACAGATTCCTACTGGTGATGTTCCTATGGCTGCTCCAAGATGAGAAATATTGTCTCTGATTTATACTCATCAGGTAGTGGAATACCTCTTTACTTCAGTCTTTAATTAATTAATTCATTCGTTCATTTCTGGTAACCGTGTAGTCCTTGGGCGACTTGGGACATACAGTTGTGGAAAAAATGACACTGGGGAACACAATTTTTGTTGAGTTAGGTCTGACAGCTGTTTTTAACTAATTTTTGGGTGCGGAATCCAAAACTGATCTCAGTTTTTCTCTATCATGTCAAGTTTTTGAACTATAGGATCCCCGTTTTCTTAAAAAATATGAAAAATACTATACTTAACAGATATGTGCTTGTTTTATAAAAATGTTCAAATATTGACATACAATGAAATATGAAAGAAACAGGCATGACTGCAATTTTTAGTTAAAACTATTATGTTTTTGCAAAGGATATGGCTACTGTAATTATAATTGTGTGCAAGTAGTTAAAGTAAAAATGTACGTTAATAGCTCTTTCTGGAGTGTTCAACTTGAGGATTATCGCATTTGATGCTCCAACAACAGTCAGCCATCGTATGTACATCCCATCTACTCTGATAACGTTCTTCCATAACCTTCAAATCTTGGTGAAATTGTTCACCTTGCTCATCGCTAACCGCACCAAGATTTTCTGGAAAGATGGCAAGGCAGAAAATGTAGTTTAACACTCATGTTGCAACCAAGCACTTTGTAGCTCTCCAATAGTTTCTGAGTAATTTCTGTGTAATTACTTGCACAAGTATTTCCAGAACTTTTTATACAGTCATGGAAAAATTATTAGACCAACCCTTGTTTTCTTCAATTTCTTGTTCATTTTAATGCCTGGTATAACTAAAGGTACATTTGTTTGGACAAATATAATGATAACAACAAAAATAGCTCATAAGAGTTTAATTTTAGAGGTGATATTTTGCCATTTTCTATGGTTTTCTTGATAATAACCAAAATCACTGAAGTTCTTACAATATCTATGGCATTGTACTGACAAAAACAGTGCTTTTAGGCATTCCATGTTTTCTTTTCTGTTTGTCTTAGTCACATGATACACACAGGAGTTAGTACTTGATTGGATAACCACTGTTTTTGATGACTTTTGATGGTCTAATAATTTTCTCTGCCACTGTATACAGTCTAACAACCATTCACTTTCACATTCACACCTTAGGGCAATATAGAGTAAGCTGTTAACCTTTTTAGGTGCATGTCTTCGGATGGTGGGAGGAAGATGGAGTACCCACAGAGAACCCACGCAAACATGAGGAGAACAAAAAAAAAAAAAAAAAAATCAACACAGAAACACCCACGGTGAACTGTACCTGGAACCCTGGATCTGCATGCTGTGAGGCTATTGTGATGTGAATTTATCCATCCATCCATCCATCTTAAATACTGTTTTTTATTAACATCAGTATTTTTTTTTTCTTATCCATCCTTGTAAATGATCAGGATTATAGTAACTTTTATCTTACACTTTTGTTTTTAGGATGACACTGTAAAATCTGTCCAAAGACAAGAGATGAAAATAGCTTTTTGGCAAACTATGGTACATTTACAGTTGCTGCCAAATAAACTGATGAAAGAAATATTTGTTTATACTTTGTATATCCACATAAGCTATTACTACAGTAACAGCTCTTCTTCCTTAGCTCCAAAAAAGTAAACACACAAACAACACATTCAAACCTGACTGAGAAAAACTAATAACAAATTAAATGACATAAGTGAAATTAAGTGTACATACACCAATTAGTATCACACAAAACAAACAAAACAAGATTATTCAAACATTTCATTACTAAAATATCCAACAATAAATGAAACAAGTGATACCAGGAACAACAAACCCCGCCCCTCGCACATATTGTAACTTATTTTGCCATCAATCCAGGTGATGTCATCATGTGTATGTGTGTGCAGCATAACAATTGCCTCTATATATGTGTCAAGTGTGAAGTAAATTGAAACAAAATTGATGTTTTTATAGACACTTGAAATTTTGCCCATTATAACTAAAAGGGAGAAGAAAAAATATTTTTAAAAATGCATAAAAATTTGAACTTTGACCTACTTTTCCCAAAATGTAACCACATCTATTCTGGGTCACTGGCAATCTATAAACCAAATTTGGTATGAATTCAACCAATAGTTTTGTTACTAAAGTGTTAAACAAACAAACGAACAAACCGAACCAAAACCAATACCCCTTTCCTCTCCTTCGGGGGGCAGGGTAATAACATAAAAGCAGGCTATTTAATTTATACACAATTTAGTGTCAGTCAAAAGAGGCCTGACAACAACAACAACATCATTAAATGAAATAACTGATACTTGGTACAGTGACACTAGGCGAGTAAACACTAGTTCAGTGTTTACTCAACAACATCCATTTCTCATCATGATCTTGGACTGATTTCTTTCTAACTAACAACTGACTTTAATTTCCTTTTGAAGCTGATCTCACAACTAATCTGAGTTAAATATGGTGATTAAATGGTTCACATTAGCATGGCCTCATACAGCACAGTTTATGTTAAAGCTTTCACACACACGAGTTTAGGAGTATGCATACAAGGTTTTTATTGAATGGGTATTTCATCCACATAGAACCAGCATTTTGGGAGCCTGAATATGTACATTTTGGAAACTGGGTCCCAATTCTCTAAATACCACCCTTCCCTGCCTCTGACACGATGATGCCATAGCCCCAAGACACAAAAGAAATAAATAGTTTTTGTCAGTCCGTAGGTCACAGGTGTCAAACATGTGGCCCGGGAGCCAAATCCGGCCCGCTAAAGGGTCCAATCCGGCCCGTGGGATGAATTTGTGAAATGCAATTACACTGTAAATATTACCAATCAGTGGTGTCAAAATCATCTTAATTCAGGTTCCACATACAGACACATACAGTCCAATTAGATTTGAAGTGGGTCAGACCAGTAAAATATTATCAACATAACCTAATAATAATGACAACCCCAAATTTTATCTTTGTTTTTTTTGGTGTAAAAAAAAAATAAAATTACATGAAAATGTTTGCATTACCAAACTATACTTTTACAAAAAATGTGAATAACCAGGACAAATATGAACAAACAGAAATGTTATAAGAAAAGTAAATGCAATTTTACCAATATTCTGCCTGTTACTAAATGTTTTTTGTGATTGTAATGCACATGTGTAAATGATAAACTGATAAACCGAGGCAGAATATTGTTAAAATTGCACTTGTTTTTCTTAAGACATTTCAAGTTGTTGATGTTATTTATAATTTTAAAGGAAACTTTGTAGATGTAAACCTGATCGTAATATAATTTAAATTTTTTCATTGTTATTATTTTACTGGTCCGGTCCACTTGAGATCAAATTGGGCTGAATATAGTCCCTGAATTAAAATGAGTTTGACACCCCTGCCATAGGTAAAGGCATAATGAAACATTCTATTAAAACATGTCTCGTATGTCTTGAGTGTGTTTTTCTATCATTTATGTGTAATAACTGGGAATTTCATCTTTCTTAAGACACAGAATTTGCTCATAAAATGACCCAGACCACCAGGGTCTCTTCTGCCCTTATCCATGACAGTCTGACATGCATCCTGGTCACACTGCCACTCATGGAGTCACTGAAGGGTGAGTCCAGCAGCTCTGTTCTGAATGAGTTGGGCCTTATTAATCTTCTGTTTTAAAGGAGTGTTATTTTGCTTTTTTTAAATGGAATCATGCATTTTAAAACATTTCCCTGTGGTCTACATAAACTGTTAATGCTATGCTTGGGTCTGAAGTCTTCATTAATTAAACTCCACAGGCCCATCATCAATCCAAACACCTATCATTATGGATAGAGAAAGATGGTAAAGTTTCTCAAACTACAATGGAGATCATAATTATATACTGTACTGTGCAAAAGTCATAGGCCAACATTAGATTTTTTTTTTTTTTTTTAATTAAGTTATTATGACCACACATGTACGTTTCTCAGTCTCTGTACTAAGATACAATCTGGATATGTGGGAAGTATGTACAGCAGTGAAAACTAAGGTTTCAAGAAAAAAAAAAAGCCTATATAAACCAACGAGTTAGTGTATAGTGTGATCTTCCTTTGCATTTAATATATCTTTAAAGGAGTGTTATTTTGCTTTTTAAATGGAATTATGCATTTTAAAAAATTTCCCTGTGGTCTACATAAATTGTAAACACTCTGCTTGGATCTGAATTCTTCATTAATTCAACTCCACAGGCCCATCTTCAACCCTATTTCTGAGTAATGACACCAGAAAGGTCGTTTGGACATATTTTCAATATGGACTACAACCACTGCAGCTGACAAACAATTATGGCGCACTCGGAGAAATGTTCGTTGGAAGTCTTGACCTTATATGTGCAAATATTGTGACGTAACTAGTTATAGACGTAACAAATTAAGAAGGAATTAAAATTGATTGTAGAAATCCAATAGATCACACCTGGAGGGTTCAAATTCTGAACTATTAGAGTCCAAATACACAAATAAATGTATCAACGACAAGAGCTGCACAATATATGGTTTGAGCATCGTCATCGCAGGTCCTGCAATGTAGGAGGCAAATGAACTCGACATGTTCTCATCTAATTTCAACCTGGGTACTTGACACACACTGTGCAAGCGATCCACCAATCTGAATCGTTCTTAATCAGTTTGCCGAAGCAGACCACGCCCCTGCACATGGAGTGAGTCGCTGGTAACAACATTGAAAAATGAGTAACGAACAAGAGAAAATCACCGAAAATGAGGACTTGGTGCCAAAAAGAAAAACAACATCAGTTATCTGGATATTAAAATGTGGGTTCTGTGCTGACAGTGTGTTACACCTGTCGACACAACGAAGGGAAACACAACTGATTTGTCTGACCATTTATGTTGGCACCACACAGATATTATATCCTCCTGAGTAGTTTTTCTTATATCGCAGGGTTAAAAAAAATCACAATGTCAGTTTTTTCCGATATTGTGCAGCCCTACCAAAGACAAATAAAAGTGGGTTTAGCAAAATATGATCCCTTTAAAGGACTAGACCAAACTGCTGGACAGTAGGTGAAATAAAACAGTATTAATAGTTTAAGTGATATATCTATTAAGAAACAGGAACACTTTCTAATGACAGAGATGCCTTTTACATCTTCAGGTACATCTAGCTAGTAGTGGGTGTACCTAATAAAGTGGCCGGTGAGTGTTTACACTGCTGCTGTAGCCGATCTGCTTCAAGGTTTGACGTGTTGTGCCTTCAGAGATTCCTTTCCACATATCTCACTTGGAACCAGTTGCTGTTTGAGTTACTGTTTCCTTTCTATCAACTCCAACCAGTATGGCCATTCTCCTCTGACCTCTGGCATCAACAAGCCATTTACACCCAGAGAACTGCTGCTCAGTGGATTCTCTGCAAACCCCAGAGATGGTTGTGTGTGAAAATCCTAGTAGATCAGCAGTTCCTGAAATACTCAGACCAGCCCATCTGGCACTAACAACCACACCATATTCAGTCAGTTAAATCACCATTCCTCCTTTCCTTCCTCCTGTCTCAACCATCTCTACATGCCTCAATGCACTGAGTTGCTGTGAACATGATTGGCCCGTGAGATGTTTGCATTAACGAGTAACTGAACAGATGTACCTAATAAAGAGGCCAGTGAGTGTATTTCCTCCATTTTGTCAGAATCAAGGAAATTGCCTGCATTGTGTTCACTGGAGTTTGTACCTAAATTGAAATACATGAACATCACAAAAAGATGAGAAATAGTATATATATCGGCTAAAATTTACTTAGGGGGTCAAATGAGTGGCCATTTTTGTCAAAAAAAAAAGTTGTAAGAAATGCATAGAACTGTGTTGAAATAATGCTAATACATTTGTGCACAGACTACTGATATTATTTGACAGTGGAAGCTATATTTTCAGAAATATTGGATTTTGAATAGCACATGTATGTGAAAACTTGTGCTGGTGGACGGACGTGACATTACCCATGATGATCTGGTCAGTACCAGTACTTTATTAGGAATAAACTTATAGACTTACTATTGCTAATTATCCTCTTATTAATAAATGTTAGTATTGTGGATCTAAAACAATAACAGCTGACACAAAAACACAAAATGTGGCAGTGGACGGATGTGACATGGTTGTTACGGATCCCATCATACTGATGCTCAGCAGCCGTGTCACCGTTTACACTAATGATCCCTGTGCAAAAACTAGGATCAGAATTATTTATTGTATAGTTTATCATCATACTAAAGAGTAAATAACAATATAGAATTGTTATTTCTTTATAAAAATGCTTATTATTAGAAAACTGTTGATTTAAAAAGTGACGTGTGACATTCTTAATGTATGTATTGGCGTAACATAAGCAGGATGGATCAGCACCATACTCCATATTGCAACCTGTAAAAATAAAACATGTGATATGTAGTATATAATCTTGTCAGAAAAATTGGGGAATCTAAAAGAATAGAATATTTGTTTTTCAGGTAAATTCAGTTAAAATATAACTTGGCCATTTGTGACATGAAAATATAGCATTAATTGTGATGAAATTGGACATTTCTGAGCTGAAAACATAGTTCATATGACCATCAACATGTTGCAACAGAACTGAAATCCTGTAAATTTGCATAACTTGCATTTACCAACACAAAGTTCCTTTGGGGATTCACTTATATTGATTTCCTATGCACAAAGACATAAATAAGGCCTCTAAGCAAATTTTAGCCAATAAATATATATAACAGTATATGATGAAAGTTTAAATCAGCAAGAATAAAAGTCACAATCACAATTTACTGGAAACCACATTTAATTTGTTTGTATAGTACACTGGCTTCTGGTCCTGAGACACAGATTTTTCACTGAAGTGGCGGTGGCTCTTAATTAAGCCAAAATATTGCAAATAAAATAAATCTGTATAAACAAAAAAAAAAAGAAAAAGAAATTGTTTTAACCAGGCATGATAATTAAAACCACTTCAGTTTGACAGATTTCTGCTCCTTATCCCCTTCTCTTTATCCTCCCTCTGTTTGTCACTATCTTTTTCAGCAAGCGGACTAACACAATTATCCCAGGTCTAGAAGGTGATGGACTCAACAGCTGGAAACACAGAGATACAGAGTTTTGACCGGAGGACAGGTTTGTCGTTTTTAGCCGCTCAGTCTGCTTATAAATACAACCATGACATAATTTCCATGAAGCAATTTAATCATCCAAGTTTGAAACGACATTTAGGTGATTGTTTCCTCTGTATTAATAACCTTTTAACACCAGTGTTTGTGCATATTCCAGGATTTCTTCATCTGTTTGTAGGAAACAGATAGTTTTAAAACAGTGTTGCATAAATTACCTAAAGCTGAAGAGTTTCCCTGTGGCTGCGTATAATCCAAAGACAAGCTTTATGTAGTTTATAATTAAATCCATCATCATTATTTGGTGAAACAGAACCTGGCCCAGTTTAGGAAGGTATTTATGGCATGGTGGTTGCTTAGTCAGCTGGCTTGACTCATATCCAAACACACACTGTTTGGATGCATGTGCTTCGGTTGCACATTTACTCCAGTTTGTGATCCACGCTGGAGTTTGGACTGTTTGCTAACAGAACAGTTGGGTAGGAGGCCTGAACCAGCAAACAGATTGTGATCACTGATGAACAGCATGCTTGCCTTGAACCTGCAGAGACCTACGTCACAAGGTGTGTGTTTTGCAGAGCCTCTCGCGCGACTGACTGTGAATGTGCGCACATGTGTTATCCATCCCTCTTAAGAAATGCCAGATGGCAGAGAGCTGAGGCTGAGGGGAATGCTGCTGTCATTGTAGACACGCTTTTTTTTTTTTTTTTTTTTTCCTGCTAAAGTGCATTTCCTGGTGAGATATTAATACAGACATGAATAAAATTAAATATATTTTAAACTTTAACTGTTCAAACTCGGTATTTGTTGTGCAGAAAAATAAAAAATTAACTTTAAAATCTGATGCGTCATGGCTGACACCCTGCGCATATGCAGTTTGGATGGCTGTAACTCTTTCACTGTTTATGCAATTGGAAAAATTCCAATGGTTTCTGAAACCTGACAAGTTGTGCTTTATAGGTTTTATTGGGTCATTACACTAATTACACTCATGACTCTACTAGAAGCCTGAGAAGAAGCCGCTTTAGCAGTGTTATAACATGCAGTAAATTGTAAATGATTGCTAGATTTTGAAATATCTGGAAAAGAAAGTGCTCTGGAAAATTGGGCAAACAGACTCACTCATTGCATATTTTCGAACCTTTTAGTTTGTCAAAATAAAAAAAATAAATAAATAAAAAAGTCCAGGTGGACCATTTTAGGCTTAGGGTTTGTAGAAGCCAACAATGTAATAACAACCGATAATGTACTAATGGCCGATAACGTAATAAATTTGCCATTTTTAAAATGTAATAGGCCAATAATGTAATATCTGGCCAATAACATAATAAAAATCCTGAAGTGATAATGTAATAGCTTTTGGCCAGTAACGTGATAACTTATTACGTTACTGGCTCAGTTATTACATGTGCAAAGATTTTTTTTTTTTTTTACCAGGCCAATAATGTAATAACCAGCCAATAAGTTATAACGTTACTGGCCAAAAGTTATAACGTTATTGGTTCAGGACTTTTATTACGCTGTTGGCCAGATATTACGGTATTGACTTATTACATTTTAAAAATGGCCAATTTATTACGTTATTGGCTGTTATTACACTATTGGCTTCTACAGGGTTTAAAGGGTTAATAAATAATAATTCAAACATGACTTCTGCAGAATAGTCTCTTTAATATACTACCATTTCCCATCAGCAACAGGTAAGAATGAGAACCATTTGTAAAAAAAATAAATAAATAAATAAATAAAAAGTAATTATATTAAGCCAAATAAAATAACTGGTCAGATGTAATTAGAAAGTTGTCACTACTGTAAAGCACATAGCTTATCCACAGTTCCTCTCAACTCATTTTGCTCTTTGTTTCTGCAATTTACTGTCATCACTATTTTACAGTCACTGTGGGCAGATACTTTTGAGAATATAGTATATCTAAAACCTGCTCAGCACAAACAGCAGACTCACAAATTCTACCATGAACTTTGTAATCACCCAAAGCCAGAGGGGCAATAGTACACTCATTCCTCAAGTAGAGATATAGATTTTAAAAAAATATATAATGAAAAATGGTGATTCATTTTCTTTACTGAAGTAAAAAGTACAAAGTGTAGAATGGTAAAAGTAAATTGTATACCAGCTGTTTCTGTTTCAGACACCAACTTTTGTCTGCACTGAAACCTCTTTCTACTGTTTTATCTTTTAGATGACTATGTCGTGTATCTGTTGTGGTTCCATCCATTTAGAAGTTAGTTTTCTATAGTACTACATAAATAAATACATAAATACCTAAATAGATACATACATAAATGAATAAATGAATCAATCAGTCTCCCTCAAATTCATTAAAACGACTGGATTTCAGAAACATAAAACACAGATGTCGGTGTTAAAATGTAAGGAGTAAAAGGAGACAGTCATAAAATAAATGGTAAAGTACAGATGCTTGAAATATCTGCTTAAATGTAATAATAAAATACTTGTGCTTTCCACTTCTCTCAAAAACAGGATTTCAATGAGAACGAATCAATCATGTGAAAGCATAATTTTAAAACTCCGAACACTGCCTCTTGTGTATTCTCCCAACTGTTTACTATCAGATTAGTTGGAGTATGTTAGTGTTATGTTCACAACTTATTTTCTCTTCCACCAAAAAAGCAAATTAACCATAATTCAGTACAATGCTAAAATCAAAAAACAATAATGCAAGAATAGTGTAAATATCATTAATGTCATATCACTAGGACTGTGATTGTTTTAACAGTTTCAGGTGTGAAATATATTTGTAGAGGATTATTTGATAATAATGTTCGTACATGAGAAGCAGTGGTGGATGAAGTACTCACTTTTTTTTTTTACTTAGGTAAAAGTACAGATACAGGGGCAAAAAATTT
Source organism: Sphaeramia orbicularis (assembly GCF_902148855.1). Lineage (NCBI taxonomy): Eukaryota > Metazoa > Chordata > Actinopteri > Kurtiformes > Apogonidae > Sphaeramia > Sphaeramia orbicularis. Next base: position 19,781,777 of record NC_043969.1, on the reverse strand, counting down.
ACTTAATTATAAGTAAAAGTATTCAGGGGAAAATCTACTTAAGTAAAAAAGTACTCATTTTAAAATGGACCTAAAAAGTAAAAATATTTTTATCCAGATTCAACCATTATACTTTATAAAATAAATATTGATTAAAACATACAAAAGGGTAAATATACTAAGAAAGAACCAGCATATTCATTCATTCATTCATTCATTCATTCATCCATTCATCCAGGAACTAATATCACAGCAAATACATTAATAAATAAAGGTGATCAAGACAATATAGCAATTGCTATGTACACTAGTAATAACCAGTGTTGGGACTAACGCATTATTAAGTAACATGTTACAGTAACTACGTTAATTTTGTGGTAACGAGTACTATAACTAATTAGTTTGTCTAAATCAAGAACGCGTTTATCATTACCCAGACACAGCTACACAGACTGATTGCCAGGTATGTTGTGGAAGACATGCCACCTATCTCAACAGCTGAGTCCCCTGCTTTCAGAGAACTGGTTAGCAATACCTGTGCACACTACAACACTGCCCTTGCATGTTCAGGTGGCGCATTGCACTTGTGGTAGGATAGGACTTACATGTAGGCAAGCCAGAGGACTGGCAATTAATAAGAGAATTTAGGGTAAAAAAAAAAAAAAAAGTTACTTTCCCTAGTAACTAGCTACCTTGAAAGTAATGAGTAACTTAAAATAACTAAGTTACTTTTGAAAGAAGTAACTAGTAAATGTAACTAAGTTACTAACTTAAAGTAACTTGCCCAACACTCGTAAGAACAAAATAAATTCAATAGGTACTGCTCAAAAAGGAGTGGGAAGAAGAAAACGTATTAAATCCCACCCCCAGCTCACTTTGATACAACATAACACATGACTTTTGCTTCCTTAATGATAAAGTTATATCTGTTCAGAGTCCTAAAAATGACTGCTCAATTTTTTATTTAGTGTATTGATGTGTGATGTGAAATGTGTTCAACACTAGTTGGCAGTGGGGTGGTTATACCGTTACCTGGTTACAGGATGTTGTACCTGGAAGCCGTTAAAGCCGGTAAAATAAACGTTCTGACTGAAGTGATTTAGAATTAGAACTGAGCGCAGTAAAAAAGAACCAGCATTATAACTGACTACTCAGCTTATTTAGTACTGAGACTGTAAACAGAAGCATAACAAGCTCTGGTCTCAAACGGTAAAGAGGAGCCACAATAAACAGAATCTACTGGCACAGTAATCACCCCAACAGACCAGACATGTCTAAATCTGATTCAAGTTAATTTTCAAAGTTTTTTTTTTTTTCCATAGCTTCATTAGATAGATAGATAGATAGATAGATAGATAGATAGATAGATAGATAGATAGATAGATAGATAGATAGATAGATAGATAGATAGATAGATAGATAGATAGATAGATAGATAGGTAGACAGACAGACAGACAGATAGATACATACATACATACATACTTACTTTATTCATCCCATAGGGAAATTTACATTATCATTATGGTGATGCCTACAGTGCTTTGTGCGACTGATAAAACATTCAATTAACAAAAAGAAGAAAACAAAAGAAGCATGTAACGCAAACATAATTTGAAAAGTAGCTGAGTAAAAAGTACAGATACCTGCTCCAAAATGTAATGATGTAAAAGTAAAAAGTACCCCTCCATAAATTTACTGAAGTAAAGTACAGATACATAAAAATTTACTTAAAGGGGTCATATTTTGATAAACCCACTTTTATCAGTCTTTGGTTCATTTATTTGTGTATTTGGAGCCTAATAGTTCATAAAGTTTGAATTTGAACCCTCCAGGTGCTGCAAAGTTATCTTTATATTCATTCCGGCAAAAATTGAGTGGATTTCTACAACCCATTTTAATTCCTGATTAATTTGTTACGTTTTATAACTAGTTACATAACGACATTTGCACATATAAGGTCAAGACTTCCAGTGAACATTTCTCAGAGTATGCCATAATTGTTTGTCAGCAGCAGCAGTTGTAGTCCATACTGAAAATATGTCCAAACTTCGAGCCAATTACCTAAAATATTCAGTTGTTGGTTGAACGGGACAGAGCAGCACAGCCAACAACCTGGAGGGGGTGGGACGTGAAGTGGCTCATTTTTATTTAAAGGGCCAGCGCTCAAAACGACCTTTCTGGTGTCTTTCATCAGAAATAGGGTTGAAGATGGACCTGTGGAGTTGAATTAATGAAGAATTCAGACCCAAGCATAGCATTTACAGTTTATGTAGACCACAGGGACATGTTTTAAAATGCATAATTTCATTTAAAAAAAAAAGCAAAACATCAGTCATTTAAGTACAGTAACAGAGTACTGCACACATACACTGCAATTGGATGGGAAACACACCGAGGCCAACCCAGGTGTGTACTCACACACACATATAGATTTTCATGAAGACATGAAAATGACTGCCTTGGCATTGAGATAAGGATTTAATGAGGCACAGTGAGAAAAACTGATTATGAGAATTTAGTGTGGATATTTCCTCAGTCTTGTGTGGAACTTCATTAGACCACTGTTGCAAAGATAAGATTCAAGATCAGCTTCTGAGAGATAAGAACAATGAGCTCTTTTACATAAATCCAATACTGCATCAGTATCCCTGAGCTGTAAGAGAAGTATAAGCACACCAGAAATTAAGATAATGCAGTATTAATGAGTCACTATTAACTACTATTAAGAAAGTTTCCAGAATCAAAGCACCTACAGTAAATTGCGGCCGATTTGTAAAGCGCAGGTATAGCTTGAGATATGGGAGGGAGAAAGTGGGCTGCAGGTGAAATACAGAGCTGCAACCAAAGTGGGGTATTACTGTAAAATAGAGGCGGAGTGAAGTGGAGTTGGGGAATGGATAGTGAGATAAACTGAGGTGTGGACAGAGGGAGGGAGGGATGGAAAGCTAAAGAAAGGATTAGCCATGCGGCGAACCGGAGAGGTTGAATAGGTAATGAAGGAGACAGGCCAGTAATGCATGAGAATAGGATAGAGGGGCTTAGCAGGAGTCGTGCAGTGCATTGATTACCTCTATCTGTCATTAGCTATAGTCCCTATACCTAGAGGAATGGAGGAGGAGCCGGTTAGACTGGAAGAAGACAGGAGATAGAAGAATAAGTGAGAACTGCTCTTGGCCAAACATGAAACATGATATAAGACAGGTAATAAGACACTTTTGCAATATGCATAAAGTCACAAGTTTACTTTTGTGTAAATTCATGCAGCAGCCCACGCTGTTGACCCCCAGGCTGATAAGTGTGAAACACATTTGATGGGTTTTATGTTTATGAACAATCTCCTGAAACATGTATCTTTCTTTTTTTTTTTCTCTGTGGATTTTATAAGATGTTGGAACAATTTAATGCTTATAATTTTTATTTTATTGGACCTATAAAATGCAGTGTCATAGAGTAACACACTGTAACCATAAAGAGAGCAGATGTGCTGGAAACTCTGCCACACCTGCTTTGTGGACTGGAAAATGGACCAATGAACGGCAGTGTATCAAGTGAAACACTGTGGACAGACCCCTTATCACTGTGGAAAAAAAAAAAAAAAGACAACTGTACATATATAGGATGAGCTCACGCTTTAGTGTTTGTCTATTCCCTTCAAACACACACACAAACACACACACAAGTCTGTACGGGAGAAATTAAACTGCAATAACAGTTATTGATTCAGCTGTAATTTACTTCACCATTTTTTGTTTTATTTACTTAAATATAAATGAACTGTGAAAATGGTCAAAAACACCCTCAAACGAGTTTTTAATCAAATGCATTAAAATCGAAAATTAAGGCTTTATTATCTTCAGAGGAAATTTGATGTGCAGCCAACATTCAAAGTGTAAATCTGGCTTCATTTACTTCATTTTTAGCTACACAAGAGAGGATTATTTTTAAGAGCATCAGGAACAATAAATTAAATTTGACGATATTTAGTCTGTGCGCATAAGTCAGAGTGTTTGTATATAGCCTGCTGTGATTCTTACTTATATGGTACTTTTACTTTATTTTTTATTTTACCCCTACAAGAAAGTTGTTAAACAAGCTATAAACACAAACACAGACTCACTGTAACTTCCACAGACACTGGGTAAATAAGAACCCAAAGGGACTGAGTTCACTAATTTTTAAAACGTAGATATGGCCTTTTATAACAACGAGTGGGCGGTGGCCATTTTCTGCTCTGACACTTCTACAGAGCCAGCTTAATCTCCCAGCATGCTGTAGTGGCCCAGTGGGGGTCCTCCACTTTGCTGAGTGAGGTGGCCAGCCTGTTGCCCGGCGACTTCGAAACTGCACGAATGTCTGACTGTTTGCGCTCGTGTGATGGTGCATGTGTGTTTTGGTTGAGTCATGAGTATCAGAGTAAAATGAAACCAACTGCACAGACAGACAGGGCTAATGAAGAATTCAAAGAGACCTGAGCTGATGCGGGGCAATCACACACACACACACAAATACACGCATACACAGACCGTCTGAGCCATATACAATCTCACAGCTGGAGACTAGCACGGAAAGGTTGTTAAATGAATTCTCAGGGAGGGGGTCTTTTTGCAGGGATGTTGTTTTGCTGCAGTAAATGAATTAGCTAAACAGCAAAGTCAGTGTGCACACAGACAGCCGCTAAGCTCCCATCTGGCTAGTATTTTACAAGGAGGTCTGACTGAACACATCCAGTCGTACCGATCAGTTGGTGTCATGTGTATGTCTGTGTGTGGGTGGAAAAATTAGACGAGAGCAAATGAGAAAGGGACGACGTGCTACAAGAAGGGGATCATCTTGAGTAATTATTGACACAGGGGAACACAAAAGAGTGACACAGGATTCACTGATGTCTGTTATTTGAAGAAGTTACATGCTTAAGTCAACAGGGTATAAGAGAATCACAAAGTTGTAATGTTGCCAACTGTTTCTTTCTATTTAGGAAAAAGCATTTTGCTGCTGTATCATGAGAATTGATACTGAAATGAGTCAGAATTATAAAAACAAAATGAGAAAAAAAAAAAAAAAAAAAGTTTGCTAAAGGTAAGACCATCTTGTCATCATTTATGTTTAATTATTAGTTTTGCCAAAAAGGTCATGTCCACACCTTTGTTAGTCTGACTTTGAATTGGATTACAGTACAAATCTTAGATTGTATGCTGTTGCCCTTAAAACTGGGATAAAATAGTTTTACCTCTTCTCATGAAATGATTGTAACAATGTGATTTATTCTCCATATTCTCTATAATGTAACTGGAACTCAGAATGAACAGGAACTGGGGCACTGCTAGCAATTGTGGGCCCCATGGAAGCTAAACGTTGTGGGTCCCTTGTAAAATTCAGTATCTTGTCGATCTGTTGGAGCAGGGGGTGGTGGTGGTGGTGGTGGGGGGGTCAGTTATATACGAGGGGGTGCAGTCCATAACTAACGTACACGACCAGTCAAAAGTTTGGACTCACCTTCTCATTTAAAGGTGGGGTCTGACATGTTTTTCTGGAGCATTTCTTATTATATTCTTTAAAATCCCCTTCACACCCCGATTACAATTAATTAATTAAATGCTCCGGAGGCTCAGCCGGGGCTGTAGCTGGGGCAGGAGCCCGAGGTGTATGGGAGCGAAGCAGGGGACGGAGCCTCGGAGACAGTTTGGCCAGACCGGACCAGACCATAGACGGTGTCGGAGCCCAATGCGGGTACGGAACAGAGCAGAGCCTCAGCCGACGAATTGTTGCTGTTCAGCGCTCGTGAACCCTCGGGAACAAGCATTGCGCGTGCCACTACTCTGGAGGCGTGGCTTCGGAGTGACGTCTGAAGAAAGGGGTTTGGATTTTTGAACTGAGTATTTTCAAAATGTAGTTAGCTCGAACCGTTTTTCTAAGATCTCAGACCCCACCTTTAACTGGCATGAGATGGACTGCAGATGGCTAACAAGTGCTCAGTGCTTTTGACTGGTAGTGTAACTAACACTGGCGTGAAGCGGAGGTGAAACTTCACATGCTTTCAACGTTTGACTCCGGGCACCCATGCCTCTATTATACCACGGACCTTACACATAATTTTCACAACTTCTAACCTGTATCCACCGGACCCCCTCCACTGCTCTATGGCCTCCCCAAAATGCTGGGCCCTATTAATTTCTCATGTTTTCCCCTCCTTTATGGTGCTCCATAATATGAAATAAAAAGAGGAATGTGACTGAAAACAGAATGATTCCAATTTTACAGACAAGAGTGTATATAATTAGTGAACGATAGAACGTCTCCTACTGGAGTCAGTAGTTTGCCATCACCATGTTAACACTTTGGGGCCAGAATTGACCATATCTGAACAAAAAGGGGTGGACCTACAAGAGTCTAAGTGGTCACAGGTAAGCTAATGCTAAGCATTAACTTTACTGACTCAGTAAAATGGAAAACTTTATAAACACTGCATCACAAAGTCATTTTACAGTCTTATTAGTGAAACCTATTAACCACAACTGATGAGCTGTCTGTCAGGAGAAGATGTGTTTTATTGAATAAACAGAAACTCATACTCTCAGCAGGCAGGCTAGCTGTCATACAGACCTGTCAATCAAAGCCTGACATGGCAGACATCAAGTCTTTACTTGCCCTGAGATCTGATTAGTGAGGAAACAAATCTATTTATTTATTTGAAAAAATTAATACAGTCCTGAAAAAAAAAAAAAAAAAAAAGACTGACTTGATATTTTAGAGAGAAGTTCAACATAAGAGTTTGGGAGGCAGGACTTTGTGAAGGAAACCCTAGTGGCCGCAGCAGTAGGCTAGTAGAACTTTATGATACTTTCACGTTAGCGTAATTTCAGTGAAACCTGGTGGCAGGGAAGGGCACGGGTCAAGGATAAACACCTTAAATTCTTGTACAAAACCATAATGAAGATGGAGGCTGGGCACAGTGTTTTCATGCCAGTCTAACCTAGAACTAACACTCCATGGTGACGATCATTAAAAGGGGTCATATTTGGCTAAACCCACATTTATTAGTCAAAGCAAAGCTATCTTTATATTCATTTTGGCAAAAATCGAGTATATTTCTACAACTTGTTTCAATTCCTGCTTAATTTGTTACGTTTTATAACTAGTTACGTCACGACATTTGCACATATAAGGTCAAGACTTCTGACAAACATTTCTCAGAGTACACCATAATTGTTTGTCAGCAGCAGCAGTTGTAGTCCATAATGAAAATATGTCCAAACTTCGAGGCGATTACCTAAAATGTTCAGTTGTTGGTTGTATTAACGAACAGAAGTGGCCGAATGGGACAGAGCAGCACAGCCAACAACCTGGAGGGGGTGGGGCGTTAAGTTGCTCATTTGCATTTAAAGGGCCAGCGCTCAAAACGACCTTTCTGGTGTCATTATTCAGAAATAGGGTTGAAGATGGACCTGTGGAGTTGAATTAATGAAGAATTCAGACCCAAGCATAGCATTTACAGTTTATGTAGACCACAGGGACATGTTTTAGAAATGCATAATTCCATTTAAAAAAGCAAAATATTACTCCTTTAAGCTAACCAGTAGCAACAGCTGAAAAAAGGATGAAAACCAAGGCCATAATATGTGGTTTGTTTGTGGTTTAATAATATTGTGGAAGAAGAATATGAGCGAGTTATTGGCCTTGGTGTGCACTCTCCAAGTGTCCTTCTGCTATAATATACAGAGTGTTGGCAGTTTTTATTGTGCTATACTATACTTTAATCAAATTTGAGCTTTTATTTAGTTCATGACTTGTTTTAATTAATTAAATTAATGTTTTAATTAATGAAACTTCAATGACAAGTTTTCTTTATGGTACAGTGGTATCTGGCTGATTTCCACATAATACTTGTAAATACCTTACATAAGCAGTCTTGGGCCGGTTTTGTCCAATGCCTCTAGACTAATTTGTCTGTCATGCTAGTGCTCTTTATAGGTGCTTCTTTTTCTCTGATACTTTCTATCACCCGATCCAGCCCTCTCTCTCGCTCTCTCTCTCTCTCTCTCTCTCTCTTTCTCTCTCTCTCTCTCTCTCTCTCCATCTCCGTCTGCCTCACTTGTTTTTCATTCGGTCTCAAATTGTCAGGTTTGCCAAATGAGATTTAATCCAAGAGCTGTCAGGCAGTCGACTGATACCGATCAATCTCCAGAAAGCTGGGAAGCGTGACGGGACAGAGTTTGGTTCCTGCAGAGAATCAACTGGAATGCTTATCCACAGCATCTCGTCTGAGTTCAAATGGATGTAAGAATCTCTGAGCGAAAACAATATGATACACTTGAGTTAAAATGTAGGAGTAGAGAATTCTTACAGCCTTGTCAAGGACTGGATGTTTAGTGAAAAATTTGATTCTAATTATTTACTGTATCGGTTCTGTGTGTCCTTAACTCACAGGTTATATTGCCATGACCTCACGAGTCTAACAAATCCAAATGCATGCTGATATATAACATCAGTATCACAGTGATCAGAGTGATGAATGGTGTAATTTACATACAGTGCTTATTATCTTGTAGTGATAAATAAACAAAGCCCTCGCTGAATGAGACATACATCACTTGACATATTTTGTGTATTTAGTGTTTATGTGTCATTGTACCTCTCAGTAATGTGATTAATGTCACCACTTAGAGCTAGATCCACCTCATGACATAAGCCTCGCATAGACTTGATTGAGAATAACTATTGAGTAAAACAAGAAGGGCAGAAAGAGACCGTATTTGGATATTTGCGGATATGTTAATGATGATGGCGGCAGTTATCTGAGAGCCAGGAGAATTTACTACCCTGTCCCCCCGAAAGGGAGGCAAGGGGTATTGTTTTTGGTTCGGCTTGTTTGTTTGTTAACACTAGCAGCAAAACTATTGGTTGAATTCATACCAGATTGGGTTTATAGATTACCAGTGACCCAGAATAGATCTGATTACATTTCGGGAACAGTCGGTCAAAGTTAAAATTTTTTATGAATTTTTTAAAATATTTTTTCTTCTCCCATTTACTTATAATGGGCAACATTTCAAGTGTCTATAAAAACATCAATTTTGTTTCAATTTACTTCAAACTTGACACATATATATATATATATATATATATATATAGAGGCAATTGTTATGTTGCACACACATACACATGATGACATCAGCTGGATTGATGCCAAAATAAGTTACAATATGTGCAATATGAAAATAAGATACAATATGTTTTTAAAATCTTTTTTTTTTTTTTCCCATTTACTTATAATGGGCACATTTTCAAATGTCTGTAGCAACAAAACTATTGGTTGAATTCATATCAAATTTGGTGTATGGGTTGCCAGTGACCCAAAATAGATGTCATTCCAATTTGGGAAGAGTAGGTCAAAATTAAATTTTTTATGAATTAAAAAATATTATTCTTCTCCCATTTACTTACAATGGGCAAAATTTCATGTGTCTATAAAAACATCAATTTTGTGTCAATTTACTTCAATCAATCAATCAATTTATTACAATTTTTTTTTTTTTTTTACAAACACTCAAAATCAGTAATTCATTTACAAGATACATCTTATAATAGGACACCCCAGAGGCAGTCCTCAGCTTATAAATGGGGGCCCTTAAACATGTGATAAGAGACACAACCTACAGTATAATCTTAAATAAATTAAAATGTTCTAAATAACTACAAACATTTTTTTTTTAAATATTTACCTATCTACCCTTAGGCATGTGATGAAAAAGACAATTTACATTATAATCTTTAATAGATTAAGATGTTCTAAATAACTACAAAAACTATTTTAAAATATGTATCTATCATCTAACAATGTTTCATTTCACTTCGAACTTGGCACATATATAGAGGCAGTTGATATGCTGACATCAGCTGGATCGGTGCCAAAATAAGCTACAATACGTGCAAGGGGCTGGGTTTGTTGTGCCTGGCACAAGTTGTTTATTTTTTTCTTTTAAAGATAAATTCCAGAGGCACATAATTGTTTTTACATAAGCGTAAATTATCATAACAATAATTATAAGGTAAGGTACAAAAGCAAAGTCATTTTGTGTGTATCTGATGTTTCATGGTGGATTGGACCAAGACAAGTGTCCATGGCCAATCCAGCGTGCAAAATCAGTCTATAACTTTATGCGGTTTTGAGCCGTCAGTGAGATTATACTCAGGAGGACTGATTAGTCATGTTACCTTGGTCTCAACAAGGCTTTGTTTCATCAGTCAGTTCACTTTATATTTACATATTCACAGCCTCACACAGACACACAAATACCTGCATGCGTAGACACACATTTGTTCCTCTACATTTTCAATACAGGTCCTGGATTTTCTATTATCACATTAATTGCATTTGCCAACAGATATAATTATTAAAACTGTAGCTGGGTGGACAAGGATAAATGTGTTAAAAATTTTCATAAATGTGAAACTGCTGTGTACAGTGAGAATATTTTTGCATATGTAAATTGGCTAATATAAGAATGGAAATAACATTGTCCTCAAGAGAAAGGCACGACATCTACTGTGTAATAAGAATATATCACCAGGTAACAATATGTTTCATTCTGTTTGTTGTGTTCATATTTATATATCTTTTCATTTACTGTTGGAGAACTATGCACTAGTATGGAGAAACCAACTTACAAGATCCTTTAAGACAAACATGTATGGAATACTACATACAGTATACTATATATCTATCCCAGTGGGACTATAAAAAGTCACTCTTGCAAACTAGGTATTGATTGCGCATTAGTTACAGAAACTAATGTGTATCTGAAGGTGCCAGTCTAATCTTTAATGTATACATCATGCATAGATTATCTGTTCATTAAAGTGACAGAGGGTCTGGCAGGAACCCCAGAGGAGCCGCTCTTCCATTCTCACTCTCTGGTCTCTCTCAGTGTGTTGGCATGTAAATAGACTTTTAGTGGTGTTGCTAACACATGACTGTTGCATGTAATCAGTGAGATTAATTAGAAACAGGAGACACTTTAATATCTCATTAATGGGAGCATTTCATTTTCGTTGGCTTCCTTGCTTAGTGTGTTTCTGCAGAGAGAGAGAGAGAGAGAGAGAGAGAGAGAGAGAGAGAGAGAGAGAGAGAGAGAGAGAGAGAGAGAGAGAGAGAGAGAGAGAGAGAGAGAGAGAGAGAGAGAGAGGAGAGGAGAGAGAGAGAGAGAGAGAGAGAGAGAGGAGAGAGAGAGAGAGAGAGAGAGAGAGAGAGAGAGAGAGAGAGAGAGACTCACCAAGGGCATTTGTTCTTATTAAAATGATTTCAGAGCTGCAATTAACCAGACTGGCGACACTATCGCCATTCCCAACCAATCAAATGGCCACACTGCTGGGCCAATAAAATAATCTTTATTCGTGGTTACACAAGAAGGAGTTATTAAGCAAGCTGGGAAATAATTACTGAGGATTCTGGGTAATTATAGAGAGGATATGATCCAACCTTCCGTATTGATTAAAGGTGCACTCACCAAAGTTACACACACAAAAGTACTTTAATAAAACATGTATGTAATAGTGTTTGAACGCAAACAAATGAACTGTTTCTTAAATGCATTATATGTTTAGCCCAAAAAGAAATAGAACAATTTTTCTGGTGACTTCCAAATGAATGTCTTACTACATTTATTCTTTCCTAAGTGATTTACTACAGCTTATTCTAATATTGTCATCTGCGTTTTGCATTTGTCAGTGAAAATCAGTTATTTTCCCATATTTGATTTACCGATCATGTAGATCTCCATAAATGCTCAGAGTAAATTCAATGGTTAATATATCAAAATAGAGAAAAGTCAAACATGACATAAAGTGAATATAAAAACAAGCTTCTATAACTATAACCACTGGTATTTGTCAAACTACATGGGTTTTACTGGTGAATCATCACCGCAGAAGATGACAGTGTTTTTATTTTCATGATGGAGCCTGTGGACGTCCAAATGGGTCAAATCTGATGATGATGAAAAACTGAGAAAATGTATTTTACATGAATTATTTACATATATTGATAGGATTAGTGGTTCAACAGTTATTAAATATTTTAGATTAGAGGCTTTCTCTGTAGGTTTTTAAGGGTTAAGAAACAAACTAATAAAATATAAATACCTTTCATAACAACAGGGGGAATATCTCAGTAACATCACTGGAAGTTTGAATATGATGCTGCAACATATATTTCTGGAAAACTATTGATCTCAGTTGTGTATTTTGGATTTCACTTAACAAGACGTTGGTGGATCAGGATTTTATTGTCATCAAAATACTGATCTTCCCCAGTAAAGGAATCCAATTTGTATTTTGAATAGTGTTTTCCTCAGAAATAATTAATGGGATGAAGAATTGTCTGAATATATTTTGGCTTTCTACACACATTTAACAGGTGTCCTCTCTCATCGATTTATTCATTTGCAGTTCCCTGTTTCAGTCTCAGTCTCCTGCTTTCCATGTCCTTAGAGACATATTTTGCCACCTCTTTCCTTTTCCCTTTTTTTTTTACTCCTTCCAATTCTCATGTAAACCAAACAGCCTGATAACTGCAGCGGCTGAAATTGATGTGACATGTTTCAAATTTTCTCCAGGCCTTTAATACAGCATCTCCCCTCCCTTCCCCACCCTTTCTCTTTTCAATATCCCACTTTCTCACTCCTTCTCACTGTCTTTCAGGGAGGTGAGCAATTCTAAAGCAAGCAAAGTGATTCCATTCTGCAGGCTAGTTATTAAATTTGTTTGCAAATCTCTGCCCCTCATGCCAACCACCCACCACCCCTCCCTTGATCTCTCTCCCCTCCTCCTCCTTCTCCTTCTCCTCCTCCTCTCCATCTCTTCATCCCTTCCTGCTCTTGGCCCATCGCCACAGTCCTGACTGTCATCAACATTCTAACCCATAAAGCAAGAACCAGCAATGACAAATAAAGAGAGGCGGGCCAATGGAGAGACAAAGCAAAGGAGTGTGGGCCAAATGAGAGAGCAGAGTAACAGATGATTTCCTCGAAAAAAAAAAAAAAAAAAATGACCCACTGCTCAATTCTACAACATGGGGCACTCTTTAATAGTCTCTTTTATTTTGCAATTTGTTACCAAGGTTCTTCACTGCACAGGGTGAAAGGGATACTGGATGGGCAGAGAGAACAGAGAAGAGAATTGACTGTTGAAAGCCTGGTGTGATAAAACTAATGAAGATGGCTGGCTGAGTTCAGCCCATCTCAACCGTCTAGTACAGTAGACACAGGTTTAGATGAGTATTTATGCTGACAAAAAGACTGGAAAACAGACGAGTGGGGGATTTATGCATGCAAAGTTTTCACATCTGCTACATATATATTGGCAAACAGTATAGATCAGGGGTGTCAAACATGTGGCCCGGGGGCCAAATGTGGCCCGCCAAAGGGTCCAGTTCGGCCCCTGGGATGTTTTTGCCAAGTGCAAAAATTCCAGTCTTGAATTGAATTAAGCAAAAAAATTTAGCTTGAATTAACGAAAAAAAATCTTGAATTAAGCCAAAAAAAAAATCTTCAATTAAGACAAAAAAAATCTTCAATTAAGCCAAAAAAAACCCCATCAAATTTAGCAAAAAATCTTGAATTAAGCAAAAAAAAAAAAAAATCTACAATTAAGTTAAAAAAAAAAAAAATCTTCAATTAAGCCCAAAAAAAAATCTTCAATTAAGTTAAAAAAAATCTTCAATTAAGCCAAAAAAAAAAAAAAAATCTTCAATTAAGTTAAAAAAAAAAAAATCTTGAATTAAGCCAAAAAAAAAAAAAATCTTGAATTAAGCAAAAAAAAAAAAAAAAAAAAAAAATCAATTAAGTAAAAAAAATCTTGAATTAAGCCCCCAAAAAATCTAGAGTTAACAACTTAATTTGTTTTGTTTTTTTTTTTAGTGCGAAAAAAACCAAACATTAAATTATGAAAATATTTACATTTACAAACTATCCTGAAACAATAAAATGTGAATAACCTGAACAAATATGAACAACCTGAAATGTCTAAAGAAAATTAAGCACAATTTTAACAGTTTTTCTGCCTGTTCCTCAGTGTTTAGTGTCTTTGTAGACCTGATCCATAATGCACATGTAGAAATGATAAGTTGAGGAATAATACTGTTAAAATTGCACTAAGTTTTCTTACGTTTTTTAATTTAAATTTCAGTTTTTTCTTTTTTTTTTTTTTTTGTATAGTTTATAAAAGTAAGTATTTTCATAACTTAATGTTGTTGTTTTTTTCACACTAAAACAAAGACAAAATTTGGAGTTGTCATTATTTATAGGTTATTATGTTATTATTTTTCTGGTCCGGCCCACTGCAAATCAAATTTAGCCGAATACAGCCCCTGAACTAAAAGGAGTTTGACACCCCTGGTATAGATGAACACAAATGGTACACAGCTTGTTCAAAATACTCCAGTAAAACCACAATCTCAAGTGCCAGGTTGGAGTATTTCAGTTATATGTGACACATGTTCATGAATTTATGCATTAGATAAATCATAATGGTTCATCTAACAATGTGTCCGTGATGGCATGGCTGCTCAGATCTGTGTGGGCAAACTAAATTATACCACAATTTAGGAGACAAGTGAATGATTTTAAACTTTCCACTTTCCCAATGAGGAGGGTGCAACACAGCAGGGTCTTGTTTATCCAGCAGATCGTTGCCGGATGCTGACAAACAGAAACCAGACATCGGAGCATAATACATATCATCCCCACCACTTTATAGGATCTCTAAATTGAAGGCTCAGTCAGGACTGAGCTTTTATATTGGCATAATGCAATGTGAAAATGTGTGATAGGCCTGTATTTTAATTTCCACAGGGTAAAGTGTAATGCATTTTCAACCGTATGAAAGGCTGTGGTGGAAGATTCTAAGTGTAGAATTTCATTTAAATAGCTTTCAAACAATCTGTTAGAGTTGTTGCTGTGGGTTTGGTATGAAAAGATGTACGGTTTGATGGGGTTTATGATAAATAGAAAAGCCAGCATTCCAAATATGTATTTATCTCCAAATTCTACCTGTTTACTTTCTTTCTCTTCAGAATGCATGTTGTTGGCTAGATTTTATCCCATTATTAAGACATACAGTGAGGAGGAAAATGTTTACAATCTGGGGTTTTTGAGAGTAAAAGTAAGAAGTGAGGAAATACAAAACTATATATTAATTATACTACACAATGAGCCAGTTCTCTGTGGCTCTCCATTATTTTACATATGTATTATATTATGTATATATTGCATCAGATAGATTTACTAAATGTTATACAAACACATTTACTCCACAGTATCTAATGATCATTAAAGTCTGAGTATCAGTGTTTATTCCCATACAACATAATAATTATTTATGTGGTTGAAACATTAGTCCTTATTTGTGCAGATCTAAATCCAATTAGACAGAAACTAAACCACAGAAGTGGCTCAGCTATGCTTTATAGCCGGTAAATGAAGCGTGAAGCGCTCACTAGATGGGACTATGCCATTTTAGCTTTTACAGTATTAATAGTTCCATGTATAGTATCATAATCTGACCAGCCAATCTTATTGCTGGTTTCTAAACTTGTATTAACTTGTATTAACTTGTATTAACTAGGGATGCACCGATACCTCTTTTTTCCAGACCGAGTACGAGTGCGAGTACTCACATTTGAGTACTTGCCAATACTGAGTACCGATGCGAGTACTTAATAATCCCATTACAGTTCTTAGTTCCTTTTGTAAATGTGCTTTATTGTCGTTGTCATTAGTCTGACTGGAAAAAAGTGCTGCTACTGATATTTAATGTGTTGGAATGAGCGTTTCTCAATTAATCCACCAGGGGGCGCCGCTCCGAATTAACCATACTGGACAAATGCCACGAAGAAGAGTAAAGTTTTTTGAGAAGAAGAAGAGGAAAGTCAGTAATAACAAACATGGAGACGACAGAGGCAACACTAATGTGATACTAATATTGCAGCGTTAGGTTTAAAAGCTTAGCTTCAGCAGGAAGAGAAAAGAGAAATGAGTGATAAGTTTCGTTTTCACTTCCGCTGGTGGTGGTCTGCACCGCCCCGTGCTCCCGGTGGTATTCTCCGTCTGGGTACGCATCCGCCAGCACCTGGAAAATGGATGGAGTGTACGCAGAGGACGGACAGAACGCTGCGTCCGTATCTGTCTGTGCCTGTAACGTTACTTGCAGTCAGCGTTACTTTTATCACCGTCATTTATCTTGTAAAATCTCCACACTCTTCAAACTCTCCACATATTATTGCCACGTACCTGCTGTGTGAATGTCACACAGTCGTAAGTGGTATCGGTGCATTTGTATTGGATTACTTTTATGAGTACAAATACGAGTACACACACTGAGTATCGGAGCCGATGCCTGATACTCATATCGGTATCGGTGCATCCCTAGTATTAACTAAACTTGCATTACCTGCAACAGATCGTCGTCCATGGAGCCCTAGTAAAAAGGTAAACAGTATTATAAATATAGTGCTTAAATACATATAATTTTCATCTGCAGACCTTGGATGGGGTCAGGTGATATGAAAATTATAGTGACATCAAAACCTTACATGTTAAGATTAACACATCATAATAAAACACAATACAACAGGCCATAATAAAAAACAACAACAATTACTATCACAATGTTAAGCAGCTGATTCATATCAAACCAGCAGATATAATATTACTAATTTTGCATACCCAGACCTATATTCCCATTTTAAGGCTGTGTAAGTGGTGAAAAAGTTCAACACAACTCATTATCACTAGCCGCTTTTCCACTGACCCTCAAACTGCATGAATATACAGTAACTTGCGCATCAAAATTTACCTAATGGAAAACCAAAACTCATTTTTTGATTAAAAGATTTTGCGCTGGCAAGAGGTGGTTTTTCAGGTGCAGTGCAATTGGTATATCACGCAAAACTGCAATGGAAAGACCCTTTTCTGCAACGAGAATCATGTGATTAAAAAAAAAAAAAAAAAACGGATACTGATAGACAATACAACAAGTGAAGAAGAAGAGTTTTAAAAGAAACATGGCGCAGTATGTGTGGACACACCAGGAAACCGAATCATTTTTTAATTTAGTAGAGGGGTAACATAATGATATTGAATATATCTGTAAATCAACATGATATTTATGTTCGTCACCATGTTTATGGAATGACTTCTTGTGTCATCTTGCGATAATTAATAAACAAATCATCGCATTTGGGATTTCATGGGAAAACCGACATGACACACTTTTATTTTTTTGACATTTAGTAAATTTCGGTGAAGTTTTGCACAGATGGCCAATGGAAAAGTGACTACTATGGAATAGGAGAAAAAAAAAAATACTGGGTTATTTCTGTTTCTTTAACCAATGCAGGAGGCAGTGGCGGTGCCTTTGTACAGCACCAGGGGAGACCGATTTTGGCAGAAAATATTTGCGTGACAAAAGAAAACACCACAAAAAAACACATCTTTTTAGATTATTGCACAATCCAAAACTCAAAATGTGTAATTTACTAGCTCTGACATGTCAACAATAGCATGGAAAATGCACACTGGGGGTAGAACGCTGTCTGATGGTAGATTTTCTCCAACAGATTACTTCCTTAGAGTCAGATCCTACTGTTAAAACGCAAACCTATGTGTAAAAAGTAGGAATCATTGGCTTTTCCTATGGGTATGCTCTAACATTTAACCTCTACACACGCAAACACACGTATGCTAGAGTGAAGAGCCTCCTTAACAATGGATGTCCCATTTATCAGAGCAGAATAATGTGTCTGCTGTTATGGTTCATGGCAAAAGTGTTATGATGTCCTACTCATCAAGTGCTCTCAGACATGCTGAAGTGATGGACAACAAAGCCGGACTGCTACACAAAAACTCCCCACTGTTGCGCTTCATTTACTTTTTGACACGCTCACAAAAACAACTTGCTTGCAGATGCGACAGGCAATGTGAACATAGTACGCATTAGGTCTGCATTCCTGTGTGGCCATAGAGGAGAACTCCTGTATGCTGCAACTTGGTGCAGTCAGACAGGTTGTCAGTGGTTACCTGTTAATGCTGAGCCATAGATGATTGGTGTTCCATGTCAGGAAATTACTTATGTTTTGGTTTGAAGGCAGACATGCTCTGTAGCGTGCAAGACTGAGGTGAAAACCACCTTTTCAGGAATCTATCAGGGTAGTAGCTGTGTTTTCAGATGGCATCAGTGCAGTTGAGTGGTGGATGTTCTTTTTCAGCTTCAGTTACGAGTTCCTCTACAAAGCATGAGTAGGCTGAGTCATTGTCTCTAGTCTCAAGTGGACGACAGTGGCAGTCTTTGTGAATCAGGCTTTTGCTTCAAACCAAATGCCACTCCATGACTTTGTTTCACTTTTCATGGAGGAACATAATCGACTGAACAAGATCCACAGCAGATGTTATAGCAGTGCTTTTCAACCTTGGGGTCGGGACTAGGGGTGTAAGAAAATATCCTTTCTGCAATATTTCACAATATTTCATTTCACAATACTGTATCAATATTAAAAAGTACTGTACACTCAAAAATGGAGGTACTAGCTTGTATTTAACAGGGTATAAATGCTTGTCGCTGGGGGTGTACCTTTTTGAGAGATATTTCTGTACCCTTTCGAAATGGTCCATTTTTGTACCTTAAGTACTTTACATAGAAAGAAAACTCTCATATAGTTGATAATGCCATGATGTTTAAAGTTTGAAGCGGTGGCCTAATTGAGAAAAAAAAAAACGGTATAGGCAAGCTACGACATCATGGAGGTGTGAATGAAAACTTGATAAAACACAGATTATGGCAATAATCAGAGGTTCTAATAAGCTAAATAAATTATTAGGCTATTATCATTGAGCTAATTGGGCTATTAAATTAAAACACAAATTATTATTAAATGTAATATAGAGTAATTACAGTATGATATATAATAAATAATGCGCTAAGCCTAATGTTTGAATTATATTTAGGCCTACTGTTCAGTTATCCTGGCCTATAGCCTATTCTCATGGTCTACACACATTTTTTAATGCTGCAGGGTACCTGATAGTACAAATTTGTACTTTATATAATTTTGGACCCTTTTTCATAGTCTAAAGGTGCAGTTCTGGCCTCCTAAAGACCAATATTATACTTTTGAGAGAACATTCTTCAAAAATGTACTTATAGGTACATAAATGTTCTGCTCTCATACCTCTATTTTTGAGAGTGTATCGATATTTTTAGGTATTTATTCAAATGCAGATATTGTGGAGGTTGATTTTTGTTTATATTTTATTTATTATTATTTAACACTCTTATTAAATAATGTGACTTCCTTTGTTGGGATTGCACAAAAATAATGTTCTGATGTTAGTTATGGACTAATAGAATATGAACATTTGAACAGGATCTTAAACTGTAATGTCTGTAAAACATAATTTAAGTTTTAACAGAGGAACATTTTGTGATAGCATTAGATCCTGTTCTGATCAAATAAAAACGTGTTTAGTATTTGTACATATTTCTGGTGTAATTCAATTCTTCTAGGAAATAATGATTTTAAAAAAAGAAACAATCAAAAACTTGCCTTTTTAACAGTATCATGGTATATCGTGATATATCGTATCGTGATCCTAGTATTGTGATTTGTATTGTATCGCCAGATTCTTGCCAATACACAGCCCTAGTCGGGACCCCATGTGGGGTCGCCTGGAATTCAAATGGGGCTGCCTGAAATTTCTAGTAATAAAAATTAAGAAAAACTTACTAATTAAAAATACTCGGTGAGTTGAGAGACACAATGACAATACATAAAAGACATGACAAAGACTGAAGCTGAAACTGAAGCACTGTGGTACTGTTTATCTTTCAAATGTTCATTGTGGTCAGTTTCAGATGCTGCAGCTCTTTCATAATTCATACTTTGAGTTCTTGTTTGTTCAGTATTAATTGTCAGCCTTGTAAATCCAAGCTGGACTGACTGTACATATCCTGACCAAGGAAAATAAAATTCTCACTTTGTGCAGTAATCTACACCTGGCTTTTCTGCCTCCGTCCATAATAATATACATTATATAGACTAAATGTGATTTAAAATGAAATTTTATTTGCAACATAGTATAGCAAACTATAACATGATCAAAAACAAATTAATTTTAGCAAAAAAATGTCTCTGTTCTGTGGTCACCAGAAATTTGTGACGTTAAAATAGGGTCACGAGCCAAAAAAGGCGGGGAACCATTGTGTTGTAGTCTCAGATCCAGGGACTGTAAACATTCAAGGAAGAATTTGCTGGTGGGAATACATATCATTCCATACAGTGAGCTGCATAAACTGACTGTCTATCACTGCCTCTGCTATCATCGCTTCTGTCTTCCATCAAGTATTGGATGGCGTGATTAGATAAGTGCTGCATAGATTGTGCTTTCTGAATGGCTGACAGGACTGAATACTGACAAGCACATCCATGCTTTTATTTCAAACAGTTTGTTCTGTTAGTTCAAGTTCCCTTTGCTTCTTAAGAGAAGTGTTATGCATGACAGATCCAGAAAGAAAGAAAATGCAGCATCTGCACAATTTTGTAAACCCGTCCCGCTGGTCCTACATTATTGACTAAAACTAAAATTAGAAGCGAAGAGTTTGTAAAACTTCCTTAGACTGTCATTACACCAACTGCACTGACAAACATACAGTCACGGAAAGACCATCAAAAGTCATCGCAAACAATGGTTATGCAATCAAGTACTAACTCCTGTGTGTATCATGCGACTAAAACAGACAGAAAAGAAAACATGCAATGCCTAAAAGCACTGTTTTTGTCAGTACAATGCCATAGCTATTAATGTAAAAACTGAAGTGATTTTGGTTATTATTAAGAAAACATGGAAAATGGATAGATATCAGCTCTGAAATTAAACTCTTATGAGCTACTTTTGTTATCATCATTATATTTGTCCAAACAAATGTACCTTTAGTTGTACCAGGCATTAAAATGAACAAGAAACTGAAGAAAACAAGGGGTGGTCTAATAATTTTTTCTGCAACTGTATAAAAACTTCTGTTACCGGTATCGGTATATTGGTATTTGGGTGACTGATGAAGGAATGGGAGCTATTATAAGATTGTTATGATATGTTATAATATCTCTGTGACTGATATTGTACTGCTGTGATTTTCTTTGGCAAAAGCAAATATTTATTTATCATGTGATTTCCCTTTATGGTATTCCTATTGTATTCCATGTACTTGTGCTTTAATACTTAGGGGCCTATGTCAGAGAATGTTTTGTTTTGTGGAAAAATGAAAATATCTAAATAAAAAAAAAAGCTTAAATATCAGCTCTTAAATTAAACTCTTATGAGCTATTTTTGTTGTTATCATTATATTTGTCCAAACAAATGTACCTTTAGTTGTACCAGGCATTAAAATGAACAAAAAATTGAAGAAAACACAGGTGGTCTAATATTTTTTTCCGCCACTGTACGTGTTGTGTCTTTGTTGCATTTACTAAAACATTTTTGTCAAAGGCATCATACGACCGCTGTCACCTGCTCTGTTTTACTTAAATCTTTCGTCTCATCCTGTGTTGTGCTTCCTCTTCCACTGATCTGGTCCTTGACGATATTTGCCATTCTGTCAATTGTATGTCATGGTATGTATTCTCAGCGTTTCTTGGATTATTGGATTTTTTTTATTGCCACAGTATTATCAAACCTCTGAAGTATGTGTTACAAATCGATGAATTTACCCCTGTTTGATGTTATACCCTCCCTATGAATTTGTTTGCAATGGTTTAATACAGTGTAACCTGTGCTTAAAGGGAGAAAAATAAATAAAAAATACAAATTTAAAGAAAAAGCAGGAAGTGCTGGTACTCCCCCTCACTCCTATGACAGCACATCTTTAGCCCCTATGTTTAATATTACTGTAGCAATAGTAAGCCAAATTATTTTTAAACATAGAGCGTTGGTCTCTAGATTAATTCAATTACAGATTTATAGTTGAAGATGCCTGCATCTGACTATTGAACCTTAAACGTAAATTAACCCAAACAATAATTTGGAAACTTTGCAAAAAGTGGTGGAACTTTTTGACGGGACAGTGAACCCATGTGTGAATAATAGTACACAAAGTACAACTGAGGCAATGGATTTATATACATATAAATACTTTATTAACTAAACTAAGACACAAATAACATAAAGACAAGAGACAAATACAACCAAAGGAGCAGGAGATTATGGACAGGAGAATATGTAAATTAAGTTGGCAGATAGCTATATTCAAGAGATTATAATGTTAGTGAGGTTACGTTGAGGTAAACCTACTTAACTTGGAATAACACCAACTCAGATAAATCAGGAGCAAGTTTTCTTACAAGTTGTTGCGGTGCGGATGCAGCAACTGGCACGGCCTTGACGGCGGATGGATGAAGTCTTCTGACGTAGTTCGAAGCAGGAACAGGCTGTGAAGCGACGTGCTTGCGCTGGAGGCCTGAAGGTCTGAAGCTCTGAAGTTCTGAAGTTCTGCTGGCTGGAGGAGGTTCACAGCTGGCTCTGGCGGCTGGTTCTGGAAAGCTCGCCAGGAGAAGATGGAACAGCTCTGAGAGCCAAGGAGATGGTCAAGACTCCTTGGAGAAAGCTCTTTGCGTAGGTGAGAGCAGCCAGGGTGGAAAAAGCTCTTTGGAGAGCTTAGAGGATAGAACAGCTCTTCTCTGTGAGAGCCTGGGAGAGGTGGAAAAGACTCCCGAGATGGAAAAGACTCCCGAGATGGAAAAGACTCCCCAGAAGTTGGTTTCATTCATTTTTATAGTTCTGTCCAAAAACCAGCTTGCCACGCCTTCCTCGTGCATATAGATGAGTTATCGATGCCTTGGGGCGTTGCCTTCTTTGTCTGTTTTCGGCGGGAAAACGCCTCCTCGTGAATATTCAAAAATATCACGTTTCTCTTCCCTCTTGGGAAGACAGAGGGGGAGAGGACTGTGGCTTAGCCTTGTAAGAAAACTTTGCATCCTCAAATAAGATCCTCTTAAACTTTATACATCACCTGTAACCTCACTTAAGCATCAGTAAAATAATAGCATGATTATTCAGACATGCTATAAGCAGTGATACTCTTACTTTCACATAATTTACCGTGAACATGATCAGGACACACATATGTGAAACCACAGGTCAGGCAAATGGCTTAAGTATTACATGCATAAAAGAGTTAACGTGCTGAGTTAATCAACATTAACACATAATGTAATACATTATTAACATGGCACATATAGGGATTTTATCATTCAGTCCTTTGTTCGTTTCTGGGTTCATCTTCACCTCTGGATAAGCAAGAATAATGGGACACAGATGTTGAGAGGCAAAAGGTCAGCTTAGTGTCAAAACCGAGTCCATTAGGCTCATTCTTTAAGATCATCTGTCTGCGTAAATGTCATTTGCAAAGGATGTCCCAGTACTGACCTGGTGACGGACCAATCAGCATGGTTGTTCAGGAATTTGGTTTGACACGGAGAGGAAGATAATATAATTTATACTTCTGTTTTTTGAGTCTGTTCACTCACTCCACCGTCATCCGGCTACATTACATTCTGATTTTCTATAGTGGATAAAATATACAAGGGGATATTGCTAATGTTCACAACACACTTTATTTTACTGCAACTGTGGAACAGACATTTCAGTTATTAGAGTAAAAGATAATGTTTGTACAATTTAATTAATGAGAACTCAGTGGATACTTTGTCTTCTCTCTAATGCAGTTCATTTAGGACCATTACCAATTACAGACTTGAGCAACCTACTTGGAAAATATATGGAGCTAAGCTACCAGCTGCTCTATATTAAATGACGCTTCACTATACTGAAGCTACCGCCTGAGGAATACAGCAACATAATCTACAAAAACATGACAAAGTAGTTTTCAACAGTGGACCTACTTTTGTTTTTTTTACAGTTTTTATTTTTAAATTGAACCAATTTCTTTCCAAGTCAATGCAAACTGCAAAAAACTGAGTCAAATATACAGGAAAAAAAAAACACCTTTTCTTTTTAATTATATATTTTTGTGAGTTAATTTAGTTATGATTATATGTGATATGATGATATATGATTTAGAATTGAACTGTATTTGTTTCTTCTCATCATCGTCCCTTATGTAGTGTTGTCATTATTTCACTTTCTTTTATTTTACATTCAGATTCAAATTTATTTGTCATTTCAGCATATAAAATACACAGAAACGAAACATGGAATGCCTAAAAGCACTGTTTTTGGCACTACAATGCCATAGCTATTGATGGAAGAGCTTAAGTGATTATTATCAAGAAAACCATGGAAAATGGCTAAATATCTGTATTTGGGTGACTGATGAAGGAATGGGAGCTATTATAAGATTGTTATGTCTCTCTATGACTGATATTGTACTGCTGTAATTTTCTTATATTTATTTTTCATGTGATTTCCCTTTATGGTATTCCTATTGTATTCCATATACAGTCTACTCTCGTTATACCGCCAACTTCCGTTCACAGCCAAATTGGCGGTATAGCGAAAATGGCGTTACAACGGGTTGCGTCCATAATGTGCATGTCTTTACTATATGATGTCTATGCTGCCTCCGTTAACCCGTTCTAATTGCGTTTCTAAATAAATCTTGATTCTGTTATGTTGTAAGGGATCATTTAAAGTGGGGAAACATTTTAAGCATTATTATACCGTGTCGGGAAATGACACCCCATCATCTTGAGGCTTTGGCTTAATCCCACGTCCTCTTCCCGACATCCTGACCTACTGAGTGTTCTGCGATAAATGAACGGTGGCCGTTCCGTAGACCTACTCATAGCTTGTCGCGATCAGCGTCTGGCGCGTTTGTTTCAGTGCGTTGTTAAAATTTATGTGTACTCAATGGCAATCACGCTGGCGGTATAACGGTCGGGAAATCAATGGTATAAGTGTTGTTTGTGCATGGAACTGGGCTGGCGGATGGCGATAGGCGGAAATGGTGGTAGCTAATGGAATAATGCATTGGGGATTTTTGTGCAATGGTTTTGGTCGGCGGTGAGCGAAAATGGCGGTATAACGGCGGGCGGTTTAACGAGAGTAGACTGTACTTGTATCAGAGAATGTTTTGTTTTGTGGAAAATATCTAAATAAAAAGTAAAAAAAAAAAGAAGAAAAAAAAAGAAAAGACAAGAAAATGGCAAATATCAGCTCTGAAATTAAACTCTTATGAGCTATTTTTATTGTTATCATTATATTTGTCCAACCAAATGTACCTTTAGTTGAACCTGGCATTAAAATGAACATACATTTATTGTTAGATTTCATGAGAAACGTTTTGTAGTACTTAGTAGTTGTTAGTGTTGCTATAGCTACCGCCTGGTGCCGCCACTTTCCTTTTCGCCTCCTTCACTTTTTGTAGTAAGTTGAAATGAAACCTGAGCCACAGGTATGTCAGACTCCAACCCTACTGACAGCCCAGCCAGGATGAGAGGAAATTGACAAATAAAAGTAAAAAGCGAGCGCAGGAGGAGAGGGAGAAGGTGAGATATATGAGAGAGGTGTGCTAAACCACTTTTCTCGCCTCAAATCAAAAGCGGAGTGGTTTTCCTATCTGGCTGTTAGAGGTAAGATATGAGCCAGGCTCCGCACTCTGACAGGGTAATGCACCTGGCTGCCAACAAACACACACTCACACACCACCACACACATACAAAAGCACACAGGCACACATGGACACAGGTGTGAATTCAGAAACAGAAACACAGGCAAATACAAATACACGCATCTATTGAGCAGAATACACACACACACACAGAGCCAAGCTATAAGTGGTACTTTCAAGTGATGACAGGATAATACACATAGGAAAGTCCTAGTCAAGATAAATAATGTTCACAACCATTTTTCCACTGTGTAAACAGAGTGTGTGCTGCAGAGTGTGTTTGTGTGTACACTGAATGTGTGGCCTTGAATGTACCATGAGTGGTTTGACGATGCAGGAGGTATGTGTGTTGCATGAGCATGTGTGTCTTTGACTATGGTTAGAAATATGGATGGTCTGAAGCAGTCGTTCATGTAGCATGTACTATGTAAGTGACTTTTGATTCATTGGCTGAGGAGGAGAAAAAAGGGGAGATGAGAGATGAAATGGAAGAAGTATGCTCGAGTCGTTTACCTCAAACTTCATGCCTGTGCACATTTGTCAGATTTGGGCTGTATATCTGCCTCCCTTTACTCCCTTTTATTAATTCACTGTGGCACACAGTTTTATTGTTTTGGTAAAAGCGTCATAGGTCAGAGCTAGCTCAACGGTTTGACCTTGAATGACAGATGTGGCCATGTTTATTTACTGAGTCAGTAGGTCTTTTGTCTAAAAATAAGTTTTCTTTTTCCTTCATAATATCCATTGATCTTTGTCACTGAGTAGTCCGCCTGTCACTGACTTTATGGAAATACATTTTTGTTTTTTGACTGATGTTTAGTTTAGAACGACTTCACAAAGATGATGGCACAGTTACTTTTATTTTCTTTTGTCTTTCCTTTTCTTTTCCTTAAGTCCTTTAGTTTTTTCTAATTTCTACCTTGAAGCACAGACATGTACATAAAAGATTACAGTGTGAAAACCTGGTCATCATTTATTGCCTATATTAAAAGACTTTCTTTGACCTGATCTCATGTGGATGTTCTTCAGCTGACTAGTTGCAGTTTGAGACACTGATGCAGCTTATCATTTGGATTGTTTCATATGCGTGTATCCCCCTTTTTTTTTTTTTTTTTCTTTGTTTTTGATCACTACTGCTGTTATTATTATTATTATTATTATTATTATTATTATTATTATTATTATTAGTAGTAGTAGTAGTAGTAGTAGTAGTAGTAGTAGTAGTAGTAGTATTATATTTATTTATTTATTTGCACAAAATAAAAACAGCAATGGAAAAAACAACAACATTCAAACAAGTAACAAAACTGTGCAGGAGAGGTTAGAAGCCAAAAAAAAAAGGCTTATATGAATACCTCCCCTGAAATGAACAATACACAAAAAAAGAATTAAAAAATATAACTGAAATAATAAACTAAAGTAAAAACAATAGAAATGTAATCCACATTATAAATCATCAAATACAAATCAAGTGATACACAGCCTTAAATTTTTTCATGAATTAAAGTCCTTTTCAGATGCTTTTTAAACAATGATAAAGTAGATGTTGATTGAAGTTCAGGTCTTAGATTATTCCACAGATTTGGTCCACGATATTTCAGAGAATACTGACAGACTGAAGTTCGGCAGTACGGAAGATAAAATTTGCTTGAAAATTGTGTCGGAAAGTTGTGAATAACAGAAGACAACATAAAGAAATTCTGAAAAACTTTAGGAAGAATATGAGTTAAGTGAACATATTTGTACATGAAGACACAGGTCTGGTAAACGTTCGCATCAAAAACTGAGAGAAGATGGAATTTTTGGAAAAGAGGAGCAGATGAGTTGAGTCTCTTAGAAAAACTGATCATTCTTAAAAATTTCTTTTGAATTAGGAGAATCTTATTGAGATATGTGGGACAGGTTGCTGCCCAAACAGTATTGCAATAAATAATGTAAGGATAAATTAAGCAATAATAAAAAGTCAAGAAACAAGAATGATTTATCAATGAACGAACTCTGTTCAAAATGTCAATTAATTTCATGATTTTTTTTACAGACAAGATTAATATGAGATTTCCAATTCAATTTTTCATCTACAATAACACCCAAAAATTTAACGTAAGATACCTGGGTTATTTCAAAGTTATCTATGAATATTTTGTTGTTTGTATTATTATTATTATTATTATTATTATTATTATTATTATTATTATTATTATTATTGCTCTGTTTGTTGGATGTTCTTTGTATTTATGTGGGTACCACCTGGAGGAGGAAGGGGGTGGGATTGGGGGATGATGACCTATGTAAATAATGTATTTTAGTCCATTGTAAAATAGGCTTATAAAATGATAAAGTTGTAAAAAAAAAAAACAAACAAAACCCCCAAAAAACATTACAGTGTGTGAATTACATTTTTAATCCAAAAAAAAAAAAGTATTTTCAGTTGCATGTTAATCAGTATTCTTGGAAAAACAGCTGTGGTGCAGGGGACGAAAATAGAGAGATGGTATTCAAACAGTCCACAGCAGGGTGCCGCTTTATCCGACCTTACGCTGCAGGAATTTCTTGCAGGCAAGGATTTAGTTAAATGGGTTGGGAGGTTAGAGATATGTAAAACAAAACTAATAAGAGTGAAAAAATATAACAAAACGAGTCATAAATGATGGAAGGGGGGGAAGGGAAGATACAAGTTATTCTGTAAAGGATGAAAAGAATGAGATGATTTGGATCAAATGTTAGACAGAGGAAACACTGTTAATACACACAGAGATCTAGGAAAGAGTAGAGGATTTCAAGCGGAGAAAAAAAGTGAGATGTGAGAGGATATAGATGGGATGTGAAGGACGGAATGAAAGAAAGCAATGCGGAACGAGAGTAAAAGAGAGAGAAGTCAGCAAGTGATAAGAAGGTGGGAGGCAGTGCATTCAGGCGTGGCTCCGAGGCCAGGAATTGGTAGTAAACATTTAGTGAGGCGGAGATGAGAGGACGAGGGACTTTTGAACAGTATATTGTCTCCCCTCTCTCCTTTGGAGCTGTGCGCTGATCTGGCCTCCGCCTTTTTAGGGAGTCATCTGCCAAATTGGATCGATAAGTAATTAACACTTAGGCTCTTTCCTGGCAAGTTCTCTTCCCACCCTTCTCTGTTGCTCTGTCTTCCTGCAGACAAACACAGCTGCTTACACAACCTCTAATACACACGAAAACACAGCCTGAGACACAGAGAGAGAGATTCACCCATGCACAAATTTACACACTTTAATTCGGGGGGCCTCTACTGTGCTCATGGGGGTTGTGAGTGCAGGCAGCGTGGGTATCGATCCCCACCGTCCTGGAAAAGGCTCTCTGTTCCATTTGAATACCCACTGACTCAGCCTCTCTCAGTCTTTGTGTTTCTCTCAGTTTTCCTCTACTGTGACACCAACACTAGTACAGTATCACCTCCAACCTTTCTCTGGTGGTCCCACTCATCTTCTGGATGATGTTTCCCACCTGTTGACGACACTACCTGTTTCTGAGGACAAAATCCTTGGCAGTTACATGCATTCTGCCGCTTTGCAAACACACGGTGAAGTGAGTCGGTGATGTATCTGTGGTATGTGGACAAAGTAAGAGGGGGTTGGAGCGTGGAGCAGGGGCGATAAACAAAGAGCACATGAAAAAAAAGGACAAAATAAAAGACTTGCAAGAGCAATAGAGAAAGTGACAAAGGAAGGACAATGAGAGAGAAACAGGAGAGAGAAATAACAACATCCTTGGGCCAACTTGAGGACTGATCTGTGAGGATTCAGTTCAGAACCTCATTGTCAATCCTATTGGCTAATCAGATGTACGGATGAATTATTGATAAGTGAACCTCATCAATAATTGCAGTGTTGCTGCATTTGGGCACAGACATGTGAATCAGTGCTAGTTATTTAACAAGATAAACACAGTCAAAATGTACAGAACAACAAACAACAACAACAACAGTGTGGGTGCTGTTAGGGGGAGTGGGTATGGGGTCAGAATGTGTCCGGGCCTGTTTATGTTCCTGTCTGTTCAGGATGTGTTATTGTAATTGTCCTATAATGTTTTGTATTGTTCTGCATTGACCCTTTGCACGTTATGTCACGCTCTGTTCGCGCTGCAAAAGAGCGCCATGACGGACAGCGGAAATGCCGGACTGCACACTGGACGGCAAACCGGCTAATATAGAATTTTGTTATGGCCAGCTTGTTTAAGCCGCGACAGCAGATAGGAGAGACCACACGGTTGTATTGCCGTCTAAAGAATGAACATTCTTTAGTTTACAAAGACAAGGGGTCAAGCCATGGCTAACAGGTGTGAGGAGTGGCAGCCCAGAGAGAGAGAGAGAGAAGCAGAAGAAGCCTGGCCTATATGTGTGTGGCTCGTTGGCAATCCTCAATCAGCCACACCTCCAAGACACCAGACCACGTCCTTCAGGCAGCACCAGATGGAGCCAATCCTCTGAAACAGAGACACACTAACAGTACCCAGCAAACCACTGGTCAGGGCCATTACAATTTGATCTGAACGTTCTTGTTTTTGTTTGTTTTTTTAACCCTGCTTCACACGTACAGTGGTCGCACACAACAGTTCCATCCTTCTTCACAGACACCCATAGTTTCAGCTGATTCCAGACAGAGCCTGGATCTGATGGACCTGATATTACAGATAGAGCAGGCTCTGTTTGTGTCCATAGTATATTAGCTCCACCTAGCTAGGTGCTAGACTGGGTTAACTACTATGAGCCACTCTGTTCCAGTGGCTGTCATAAGTAGTCTACAATATTAGCTCTGTTGTAGTGGCTGCCTTTTTTTTTTTTTTTTACCAGCTACACTATATTATATGAAATACTGTTACTGTCATAATGCTGTGTCATATGTTCTAGTGGTGGAACTGTACATGTTACTGTGTGTAGACAGTAGAAAGGCAGACACTTCAACAACAGAGCTAATACTGTAGGATACTTAGGACAGCCACTAACATTATTACACAATGTTAGTTAATTAGAGCTGCTTTTGGTTCCAGTCTATTTGAATTTTAATGGCATGCTGGGGGAAACATGTTAAAAACATACACAGCTAGCTAGCTAACGTTAGCTGTATATTTCCTTTACCATTACGAGACACATTCCTCTGCCCTGAGTGCAGTACAGTGACTGGGTAATCTAACCTGAGACTAAGAACTGGTATCATCCAGACTTTTGTATGTTTTTAGATCAGCGCCTGGGTATGGGGACTAGAGCCCGACTGATATGGGATTTTTGGGGCCGATGCTGATACCGATATTGGGGGCTAAAAAAAGCAGATATCCAATATATCGGCCAATATCCGATATTGGCGATAATCGATATATATATAATAAGAACACTGATCTACACAGGATACATAAACTTATATTAGATAATTGTGGACAGGTGGATAAACAGTTGCATAAATCTTTGTTTATCTCACAAATATAATTTACACAACTTTCAAATGCAAACTATGCAATCACAAAAATAATTAGAGCAAAAAATATGACCGACCACACAATTATGTTTTCACTCACAAATTTTGATGTGTCTGCCTCACGGCACTACAACTTCTTATGTGGACTAAGGACTAAACTGAGCATGTGCAGAGTGAATTAGCTGAGTCCTAAGTTGTTCTTGATTGGAGCAATTGCAAGAGTCACAACTGACCTGTGTTGCAACTGTCCCCAGTCTCCCCTACACTATTAACACCCAGGCCTGCTGGCAGAATGAAACTGTGAGGTAGACAGGAAGTGCACAGACATGGGTGTGTGTGGGGGGGTGAATACTTCATAAGGCGAGGGGGGGGGTCTGTGATTTTCGCCAGGGTGGGGGGTTGTAGCGGGGGGGGGGGGGGGGGGGGGGGAGATAAGGAGTCCATCCTTGTCAGAGCGCCTGAGTGTGTGTGTGTGTGTGGGGTTTAGTAGCTCTGTGATTATGTGATTGTGGGGGGTAATAGCGTCATTGTCCGAGCAGGACTGAAAGTGAAACTAACTCGCTTTAAAGTTCCTCTTATACTCCGAGCAGCACACACACACACACACACACACACACACACACACAGGAGCAGTGAGCGACAGAATCTCCGCACAGCAAAAAAAAGTTAATATATCGGCTACATATTGGCTGATGTTGATTAATTGGTGATATGTTCGCGCTCGGTTGGGCTCTAATGAGGACACCCCATTTCGAACATAATGGTACAGATCATATGCTTTAAACTCCGGTAGACTGGAGGATTTTGCTAGATCCGTAAAAACATCAGGGGGGAGAAGGGTCAGTAGCTAGCCCTGCTATCGCTAGCTTCTCCAAATAGCGTTCTTTCTGCCGTCCAGTTAGGTTAGTCACTTTGCAGGACAACTCCAAAACTTTATTTTCAGTGCTGGTAGCCATAAACTGTCGCTCATTCGTTTGTTTGTTGTGTTGCTTTTGCCGTCCACCATGGCGCTGAACCCCTAGTCATGTGATAACTGTGACGTCAGTGCAAAGGGTCAGTTATTTTGTATTGGTGTAGTGAAATGTTTTGTGACTGGTTGTGTGGTATGAGGGGTTAGAGTTTTAAAAGCAATGCCTCTTCCATCCCCTTTTCAAACTATGTGTTTATTGGATGTCAAGTTGTCATCTGTTAAGTGTTTAACCGTGGTAGCAGGTTTGAAAAAAACATGTGAATGAATGAATGAATGAATGAATATGCACATAATAAATAAAAGCATATTTAATTATTATTTAATTATATTTAATCAGTTTATATGAATGTTTATATGAATACAGGTAAATAAAATGTACAAATGGATACTCATTCATATTCAGCTTTTCATTTCCTAATCACTTCAGTGTATTCTTAAGTTGATATCTATACTTCTTAATTGTCCTTTTTTTAAACTTTAAAATAAACACCCTTAAGTCTTAAATGCTTTACATAGACACATGTCATAAAATTAAATGAGAGGACTTAAAACAGCAGATAAATTTAGGACACAGTGTCCTCAGCTGCAGTAGTTTAGAGAGACAAAACAACTATGAAAATCAGATCAATGCAGCCTATAAAGACCACAGGGGTACACTGAAGACTGAAGTTCATTTGAGTACATGCCCAAAAGGTTCAACAATATTTCTTTGGATCCCATCTAACTTTGATTATGGGATGCGTTTGCCAGGCTGTTACTTACGCCGTGCAATGCATATGCAATGTCCTAATAAATGAGCATTCATTTCTGTGTATGGTTTTATGAATTTTTCCTCCAAGATCTTGTATTAACTTTTGGAGAATTGGATCACTATGTAAAGTCTTCTCCTGCACATCCCAAAGAGTCTTAATCAGATCAGGACTCCTTGGGGGGGGTGGGGGGGGGGTCCCACTTGTGTTCAAAACCTGCTCATTCAGTATATTCAGGTTCAGTTAATGTCATTTTACAGACACATAATGTTACTGAACCTATACCAGACCCACTGAAGCAACCCCAGATCATAACTCTGCCCCCATAGGCTTGTACTGTAAGCACAAGGCATGATGGGTAATCACTTCATGTGCCTCTTCTCACTCTAGAACAGGGTCAGTCTAGACTCATCAGACCACATGACCTTTTTCCATTGAAGCATAGTCCAAAATAGAATCTTTCTTTGTGATCTCTGTCAATACTGTAGTGTATTGTATATATATTTACATGTATATACATTTATTTAGACACTTTGTAATACTGTAATGAACTTCAAAAGTAACTAATCCAATAGTTTCACCAAAATGCTTGATTTTTTTGTGGGTCATTTATATCTGTGCTATATATTAAAGTAACCCAGTCAGTAGGTGATTTCTATCAGGGCTACTCTGACCAACCAGCTGACTAACATAAACACTACCATGGTGGAAGTGCCCCCAGCAAGGTTAAAAATAATGAATGGCCCCCCAGACTGGATATGTCGATTTTCTTAAGTGGCGTTCTTACAGTCAGTAATCAGTTTGTCTTACACTCTGTTCAGGGATTTAGACCAAGTAAGATCAATGGTTCCAGTAATTCATTCAATAGAACTACATACATGAACATTATTTATCATTAAAAGCATGTATTACCATAATTCTTTATCGTATTTTCTTTTTTTAGCCAGTGATTCAAAGGTCTCATGTTTCTAAGTCCCCTCTAATTACTGTATTTCTGAGAATGAATAAACTTCAATAAATGCCTGGAGAGACAAAGGGGATAATTACATAGAAAGTTTTTTATTACCTCCGCCAAGGAGGTTATGTTTTTGCTGGCGTTGGTTTGTCTGTCTGTCTGTGTGCAAGATAATTCAAAAAGTTATGGATGGATTTGGATGAAAATTTCAGGAAATGTTGATACTGGCACAAGGAACAATGATTAAAATTTGGTGGTGATGGGGGGGGGGCACTGATCTGCCTTGGCAGGGGTCTGCGAGTGCTTTTCTAGTTTTTACTACTTTTTAAAATTATTTCTTGTAAACAAAGACCATAATTATACAAAAGTTACATAGAAAAATTAAATAAAAATTATGACAATGGTCAAATATGAAAGGACATATTCTAACACTAATACCCTAATAACCCTGTCTTCTGCCCCTGAAACATAGTGTTAAAATAGTATCATAATTTCAAAATTATATGCAAAAAAACAAAACAAACAAACAAGAAAAGGAAGGAATATGGTCCACGGTGAGACTTTTTCGTAATGAAACCTGAAATTTTCACTTTTCACTTTATCTAACAAAACTCTCCACAGTAAAACCAGAATTATTTCAGTTGTTCAGCTCCCATCCTCTGTGACTGGCTTTTGCAAAGCCTTTCTCTCTGGCTCATACACCCTCAGGGTACATTCTAATGAGGACTCATGAATTTGACTTAGCCTTAGCCTGCTAGCATGGCCGCAGTTAATTTTCAGCATTTAGAGATGTTTTTTCTAATGTATGGAATAATATCTGCATACTTCTGACAAAGTGTATGACCCTCTCTACATTTTCTCATGTGCTTTCATTTTGCGACAGAGAAACCTCCTCATTATCTCAAGAACTAAGACAACATATTCAGAAGGTAGAGCCTTCTCCTACCGTTTCCTTTTTCTTTGAAATTAGCTCCCAGCTGCTGCCAGGTAAACCTGCTCTCCTGAGGATTTTAAATCAAGGCCCATATGACTTCAGGTAGTTCAGCCCCAGCAGCTTCAAGAATAAACAGTATGGGATGGCGAATCTCTCAGTGGAGAAGAGATTTCCATCAAGTGCAGATGCTCTGCATTTACTGTATGTGAGTACAACTATGTGAACAAAAACGGAAGACATGACCCTGATTCTCAAAGCTGCTGAAGAAAAACATTCTTCTCTAGCTCTCTTAAATAAATATATAGATATTTAGATGTATAAGATATGAGGACCTTTCAAAACCTATGAGGGTCAAAGACTGATGCTGCGTACCAGGCAGCCTGTGTTTTTCCAACCTTCTACCAGTGAAAATGCACTGGAATGCAGTCAAACCTGTGACTTCCCAGCCGTGAACTCATACTAGACTGATGCACTCCCAGTTCCGTGTTCTGATGTCACATAGCCCGTGAAACAACAATGGCAGCCTCCATGGATGTAATGATATTGCAAATTGTTTAATAAAACAAGGTATTGCTCTAAGGTTATTTATCCGCAAATGTTATACATAATCTGCAGCTTCTCTGGTGTTAGCTAGTTTTCAGTCCAATGAGTGCAAGAAGAACTTAACCCATAAAGACCCAAAGACCCACCGTCGACCAAAACCATCTACTGATCTAAACTGTTTAATACCCGTTGATCCACTAATCCTATCAATCCATGTAAATAATTGATGTAAAATGCAGTTTGTCGTCTTTTCATGGTCATCAGATATGACCCATTTGGACGTTCAGAGGCTCCGTAGTGAACGTAGAAACACTGTCATCTTCTACAACATATTGATTCACCAGTAAAACCAATGGAATTGGATCAATGACAGTGGACGGACACACGGTTTATGTTCAGTTAATGATAGATTTGACTGAAAAAGTCACTTTTTCTTCAGTTTTTCTTGTTTTTGATGTAAGAAATCTTAAGTTTAATCTAAGCTTTTATGAACATTTTCATGAACAACAAATTAAATAATGGAAAATACCTGATTTCGACTGAAAAAATGCAAAATACAGAGGATAATATTACAATAAATGGTGATAAATTATTTAATATAGGTCAAACAGAGAGAAAAATTAATTTAGGAACTGACACAAAAGTAGCTCTGGGTCTTTATGGGTCAATACTAAATACGTATCCACATATACAAATAACGTAACATAAAAGGAATAACAGCTTCTCTTGCCTTTTGCTCCAGTTTTCCTCATTTGTTTCAAATAAGCAAGGAGCAAGCACCTCTGGTGATAGAAATGATTGTAAATGAGCAAAAGCCCCATATGGTCCACCATGCTGGTTTGTTTACATCTAGCTACCACAATTCCTTGCGCTCAAGCGGTTTGGCGTGACTTGCTTGGAACGCTACAAAGTCGTGAGTCGTGGCTTGAAGTCATGACGTACGGACTCAAAAATCTGCCTGGAACACAGCATGAGTCTAACTCATGGGGTAGGTTCTCTACAGCCTGAAATCCAGACAAGTGGGTGGAATTCTTTTTGCCTGTCACTTGATTTACGATATGCTCAAAGGTAATTGGAAATTTAGCTCAGTGGCATCAAAAAATTATCAAGAATTACACTTTTAATAGAGTAAGATAGAATAATAATTATTCCAACAGTGATGATGATGGGAGTACTATTGATTAAGTGAAAAATCTATAGTTTAAGGTTGTATTTGGTGTGTAGTCAAGGTTATACTAGTTTTAGATTTTTCATTATAGTTTAGTTTCATTTAGTTTTGCCTTTATTTTCCTCTAATTCAGTTCATTTTAATTAGTTTTTAGAGCAGGTTTGCTACTTTTTATTAGTTTTCGTTATTTTCTAAATGCTTAGTTTTAGTTTAGTTTTAGTTTTGTCTTTCTTCTCCGTCATATTCATGTAAATCCCAGACAGGACTCTGCTGCTTTCTCCCAACTTTAGTCTCCATGTTTCCAGGTAGAAGACGACTGGAAACCACAAGTGACAAATGACGGACCGTTAAATATCATATGGTGCCAGCAGCTAAAATTGCTGGAGGGAAATAAATTTCATATCAATCCGACATTGACAAAGACGAAAACAAAGGGAAATTTATCCATAATTTTTATACGTTTTAGTTATTTTTGTAAACACACAATACAGTTTCAGTTAGTTATCGTTTTTTTTTTTTTTCTTTTAACTATAGTTTTTATTTATTTCAGTGAACAAAAATGTTTCTACAATTCCAGTTTTTGTCATTTCGTTAGTTTTCGTTAACGATAATAACCTTGGTGTGTGTGTGTGTGTGTTTTGGGGTGGCGTGGGGGCAGGACTGATTGAGGTTGGCAAGGTAATTATCAAAAATCAGTCCAAAACCTCATGTGAATTAGTCTGGGACTTTTTTTTTTCATTTCTGGTCATGATAAAATCTATTGGCAACTTTCAGTGATGAGTAAATGCAACACAATTGTGGGAACTTAACTCTGAACATTTCAATACCATAACACAGCTGCATATGACACATGCACCGAAGCAGGCCGTCCTCAACCAATTAAGTAACAATTAAGTTAATTAAGATCTGCAGCAGGAACAAGTGGAGCATGTGTGCTCTGGAATAACCAGAAGGAAATGAATGGGAAAGACTATTAAGGGCACAAGATTTATAGGTTATGTATATGAACTTCACACACACATCACAGCTGTAGATGTGCTACTAGGTTATATACTGTTGTCACTTTATTACAGGATAAAATAATAATAGTAAAACAAACAAAAAAAACCTAAAAAATGTCCACATATAGTGGAGCAGTGCGCCCTGAAATGAAAAGCATTCATGTTGCATTCAAGGATAGGCATCTTACGCAGACAAATGCCAGTGTTGGACAGGTGGTAATCACAGATGGCGTCCAGTGTATCAAACCACGTTAAACCCGCCCCACAGCAGATAAGTGGCTGTGATTGGTCCAGGTTGTAGAAATCACGTTTAATAGGAGCAGAGTCAATCTGATCTGATTACAGGCAGATGAATCCAGTTCCCAAGATAGAAGGCAGTGACGGTTTTAGTTCACAAATATCTCCAAACGTTTTTTCAGGCTGTGACAAAAAAAAAGTGTCTCCATCTCTAGTGAGCATTTTCATAGTTAACAGTTACTTTGAAAGGCCTGAGACCTGCTTATAACAGAAAGAACAAATAAAAAACCTATTTTTAACACTGTCCCTGTAACATTTAACTGATTTTGCCTTTTACCCTTCCCCGTTATTCCTTATCAAATGCAAAAAGAGGGACCCAGATAAGGGCATGTGTATGTGTGTGTAGATATGTGTGTGTACTACTATGGATGCCTTATGCATCAAGGGCAAACTTGTCTGGCATTAAAATGTTGAACATGAATCTTCTTGACATTATGATGAAGAAAGATTTAGGAGGGATGTTAGGTACTTGGTCCAAAACAGCTAGATCCAAGACCTTGTTTATCAGACTAAATGTATTGTATCTGTTACGTCCCTTCCTATTCATATGAAATATGTTCTATAAATATTCAACAGCCTCTCAAAAAATAAAATAAAATAAAATAAAATAAAATGTGCATTCTATATATACTTTGGCTTTTAACCTACCAATACTGTACATCCTACAGGTTCTAATTTATGTTATTGTTTTCTGTCACAGCTCTAATTTTTATTTAAAAATGCCAATGTACTGTCACATTAAACTATTTATTGTGTACATGCTTGCCATATAGTTCTTAATTTTAAGCAACTGATATTATCTTTTTTTTTTTTTTTTTTTTTTTGTGCTGTATATACTGGATAATGTACACTGTTGCCCGGAAAGCTGGACTCATTTTGTTTTCAGACACATTCTTCATTTTATTCCTATTTATACACACTGGTAATCATCTTTGACCAGGTACAATGATTACATACTGAGTCTGTGTTACACGTTATCTATTAACAATAAATGACATTTTCACATTCGTGTCATGAGAAAAGGTATAAACATTTTATTCCAACTTTATGTGCAACAGTATATATGGTATGCCACTATATATTTCACAAGTACAAGTTAATTATGTATTTTTCATAAACTAGTTGCTGTTCCTTATTAAATGTGTTTGACAGGGGTCATCAGGTGCTACAGTAACATACCAATTACAATATGTTTTCATCAAATATGAGCTGCTATGTAAGACCAAAGCAGTGTTTTCTCTGTTATTAAACATATATTAGTACAGGATTTAGAATTTACTGCCGCAGTCAGTTTGAAAAACTTAGTGTAAGAACGAAAGAGGAATATTAAAGCCTTACTTTGAATGAAAAACCACTGGTGCACAGCCCTGTTCACTCTGAATTTATGTGAAGTTTGAAGAATTATTTCATTTATTCATTAATGTATTAAATGTGTTGCTTTGTTATATGATGACAATGAGGATGACGTTAGTAGAATAGAATAGAATAGAATAGAATAGAATAGAGCAGAGCAGAATAGAATAGAATAGAATAGAATGGAATAGAATAGAACAGAATAGAACAGAGCAGAGCAGAATAGAATAGAATAGAACAGAATAGAACAGAGCAGAATAGAATAGAATAGAATAGAATAGAATAGAACAGAGCAGAATAGAATAGAATAGAACAGAGCAGAATAGAATAGAATAGAACAGAATAGAACAGAGCAGAATAGAATAGAATAGAATAGAATAGAATAGAACAGAGCAGAATAGAATAGAATAGAATAGAATAGAATAGAATAGAATAGAATAGAATAGAACAGAGCAGAATAGAATAGAATAGAATAGAACAAAACAGAGCAGAATAGAACAGAACAGAATAGAATAGAATACAATACAATACAATACAATACAATACAATACAATACAATAGAATAAAATAGAAATCGCTGTTACAGGAACAATGACAATTATTTGAACAGCTCTATTTTGTTTAGCAGCAGATTTTTAAAGTGCAAAAATAAACTACATAAAAACTATGACATGAAATTATACTGAAAATATATACAGAAAAATACAGAAAATATACAAATACCTCAAAGAAATACTAAAAAAACATATATAAAGAAATACTGAAAGTATTGAAATATGCATTGAAATTATTGCATGTGCTATAGGTTTGTTCTCTACTTTTACTTCTGAGCCAGTGAAATGAACTTTCATTCAATATGCATCAAAAATAAAATTTTGAATCTGAATCTAAGTATTATACTATATCATTACTAGTTTTCTGTACATTTGACTTTAGAATCTTTAGTCAATTTTGGGCGAATTGATACTGCACTGCACTCATGAACCCTCGGGAACAAGCATTGTGCGTTCCGGTACTCTGGAGGCGTGGCTTCGGGGGGATATCTGAAGAAAGGGGTTTGGACTTTTGAATTGTGTATTTTCAAAATGTAGCTCGAACTGTTTTTGCAGGATCTCCTACCCCACCTTTAACACATGCATGTTCCCATTCACCCTCCTACACATGTGCACTCGAACATACGCTCAAATAACAATACAAACACAACTACACAACCACAACAACTACATTAAAAGGATGATAAACTGTGTTGTGTTGCTGTTTCTACAGAATATTCATTTTACCCAACATAGGCTTCATTTTCATATTCTTTACAATATTCACCAACAGTGTACGGTCACAGACATACACCTGACCAAAAAAAAATAAAAATAACCCAACCTTACGAAACTCAGGATGCAAAGGCTCGGCCTTCTGGTTTTATTATTAAAGTGGCTTTGGCAAGTGCCACTTTGCTAAAACTTTTTCCTGTGCGATGGGAGATAATTTTATTTAATTAGCTAAGGTCCAGGCTCCAAGAAGCTCTGCCAACTGTTCTCTAGGGTGATGAGCACCATATGCTGTCTGTGTCAGTGAGTGAATACTGATACTGAATGAATGAATGAATACTGACAGTGGAATTTCTAACAGAGATTAGGCAGCTGCAAATTTTCTGCAACAAATACTATGAAGCACCCTCCCAATTAGGACACATTCATAATGACACTGTGGAATATGCTAAAGATTTTTTTTTTTTTTTTTTGTGCTTGTGTGTGTGTGTGTGTGTGTGCAGTATATATGTATATGTATGTGTGGTATCTAGCACAAAAGAATCCTCAGACGTACCATCTTTGTACAAACATTCAACAGTTATTTTTCGATGAACTGCTTTACAAGTACTGGATATGCATAGAAATGTCTGGAATGTTTGAAAGTCAGAGTGAGGGAAAATGGAGGCCATACATTTTTGACTATAAAGTTTTGAAAGTAAAGTATTAGAAAAACACATTCATCTCCAAACTATTCCATACAGTATGTCCCTTTCAACAGCTCTCATGCAGACCAAAAACTGTGTGCAGTCGATGGAGTCCTTTTGCAGTATTTACTCTTCTTGTCTGAATTCTGTGACTCCAGCTTAACTTTATGACCCCCAAACTAAAACCTCCATATCCCAGTCGTCTGAATCTTACATCCAATGACTCTCTCATTTCTCCTTCTCCCTTTTTCACTCTCACTCTGTCTGCAGATGGAAGTTGAAATGAATCTAAATTAATGAATATCATTACAGGCTCTTAAATAGCTGTGCTGTATTACTAACCCTTCTCGGCTTTATCTCCCTCTGCACATGGGTCCCAGACAACCAAACCTTTCTGGGAGATACAGATAGAAAAGGCTAACTACTGCTCTTTTTTTCTTTCTTTCTCAATTCAAGGAAACGCTCACTCTTTCTTTCAGCAGGGGAGCGAGTCATGCCATAATGAGTTTTGTGCTTAACGAGGGCAGTCTAATGCCTACCGACATGTTTTACCACAGATATCAGTGTCATACAGTCTGTTCTGTTTTAGGCAACATGAGCCACCCAGTGAACAACATTTTACATTGTTTTAAAACTGACACTATTATTGTGAAGTATTTTTTTTTTTGTTTTTTTTCTTACTTATGTCTTTTTTTTTTTTTTTTTCGCTACAGGGATAGTTAAATTATGGATTAAATGCCCTTTCATTGACGATTTGTTTGCCACTTGTTTTCCAGCGGAGTATCAAATAGTCATATTTTCTCCTGCTTCTACTGAAAAAAGTAAAAGAAAAACTAAAAAACAACACTTTAACAATAAATTTGAGGAGTGAAAAAAGAAGTGACAATAAAGTTAATTAAGGATTGAGTATATTTATTCAAGGATGTGAAAAATCAGATGTATCATGTTCTTTTTTGCTAAACTTGATTTATTTGACTTAAAACAAACCATATTTCTGTTTTTTTATGTTATTCTGTAGGTGGATCTCTTGTGATGGCTCTTTTTTCCCTTGCTTTTCATCTTTTTTTTCCCTTTCTTTTCTCTTAAAATCAGTCGATACTAGGGATGTCACCAGGGATTTGGGAACCTGTGAAGAAAATATCACTTTGGGTTCCCACCACTTCAGTGCTCCAAACCCTAAAATTATAACACTGTGCAGACATGGATCAGTAGAGGGTTTAAAGGAGATTTTGCAATTTCAAGTGAGATTGATGATAAAGGTGCATTCCTTCTTTTACATTTTATTTTAATTAATTATTTGTATTTAATTAACCCTGCAGTATCCCATCCAGCAAGGCCCTTACTAAGCACCAAGTGTGCCTTTTTTGCACACTTGTGGAATTTAAAAAAAAAAAAAAAAAAATTCATACAGTTTGTTTTTAATTC
The DNA here is from genome assembly GCF_902148855.1 of Sphaeramia orbicularis. Classification (NCBI taxonomy): domain Eukaryota; kingdom Metazoa; phylum Chordata; class Actinopteri; order Kurtiformes; family Apogonidae; genus Sphaeramia; species Sphaeramia orbicularis. The sequence goes on along the minus strand of NC_043969.1, from coordinate 19,739,342 downwards.
TTTTACACCTTTTTCTATTTCATCAGCTTGAGTCGTAATTAAAAATACCAAATACTCAATAACTATCACATTTTTTAACCCTTTAAATGCCGTGTTTGTAATGTAAACAAACCTTTTTTTTTTGGATGCAAAAAAACAACAAAAAAATATTTTTTTCGATATACTACATAAAAATTGGATCGCATATTATTTGATTTTTGCAGTCTGGCATATGTCAATGATTAACAGCAACATTGGTTAATTTGCATTATTATTTCTGGCGTTAGGTCAAATGTTAAAAAATACTAGCATTGTCGCCAAGTGTGTGTAAAATGCACACCTATAAATCAAACTATTAAATATTACATATTGATTTATTTTTCTGCTCTAATTTGATTTTATTTTTGTAAATCAAGGTCAGCCCTAATCATACATATCAAATGGAAGAAATAGTGCGTTTTAGGCACACTTAGGAGACAGATGCTAGTCTTGTAATTTTCTTTTGTTTACAATGTGCAAATTTTAGTTGGTGGCCAGAATTAAAAAGATCATGCAAAAATGAACAACTTTTGAATTCTAACCTTATTTAAATTGTGAAAAATAATATAAAGTTTTTTAAAATGAAGTGCAAAGTGTGCCTAAAAGGCACACCCGGATGCCGGAGGGTTAAAAAAAAAAATGTATATACAAATACAAATAGGCTCAAATATCATTTTTATTTTTGGATGGAAATACACTGAATTCCCTTGTCTGCTTTCTTCTCCTCTCTCATATGCTTTGTCCTTATCATCAAAGAAACACATATGCTTATTAGTACTTTGTGTAGCAGCCATTTTTTATGGTGATGTGTCAATTTTCGTAAAAAAACAAAAAAAAAAAAACAAAAAAAACTTACTAATATTCTACTATTTTCTAAGACCCTGGGTGCTCAGAATCATCATCACTTTTTTCGCCCTTATGACGCCCTCGGCTGATACTGTAAGCATCAAATACAGTGAATAGAATTAGCTCATTCAGAATCTGCCGTGGCTGCTTTTGTTACCTTAGGTTATTTCGGGATTTTGCTCATGGCCTGAAGCTCTACTGTTTCACACACTGGATCCTCTGGCAGGGGTGGAAGTTCCAGGTCTTCCAACAGAGACTGCACTTATGCCAATAAAAGTCTCCCAGTGTTCAAACACTTCTCCTGAGGAGCTCGGGTCAAAAGAATCAATACTATTTTTGAGTAAAATATGCTCTGAAGATCATCTTTGCCTTGCCTTTGTGCAAAGATATCACATTTTATGACTATTATATTTGTAACCATTTATTTTTATATGGCAAAGCCTTCCTATGTGTTTTTACCATGAAACACCATCATCGAAGTTTGTATTTTTATCGTCATTATAATGAGATATGGATTTGTCAGTCTATGTATCAATAGACTATATCAATCTAAATATTGATCGTATCAATACTAAGGTGAGTATCGGAATCTGATTGATACTACCATAACAAGATCAGTACATTTGTTGTACTTTCTCTTCTCTACATCCAGCAAATTATTCAAATTTCCTCACAGAGTTCATGTGAGTGCAGCTTCCCTCCAAGTCTGTTTATGCAAACAACGTACCTCTCTCTCTCTCTCTCTCTCTCTCTCTCTCTCTCTGGCACACTTTAAATGTTAAATTGTACTATATTGTAGTTAGTTAATAAAAAAAAAAAAAAAAAAAAAAAAAAACAAAAAAAAAAAACATGCTTATTTGCCAAAAATTGTTGTCCTGTGTTTTATCATAATCATAGTCAACTAACTAAAGGCAAAATCACAAAATTATTCAATAATCATGACATTTCAAGCAAAAATATTGGTATCGGCGATACTAGCCCTGTACTTACTTGGTATTGGATCAGTACTAAAATTCCCAATATAGCCTACCCTTAGAAGACACAGGAATTATAAGCTTTAAATGCATTTCAGAAAAAAAAAAAAAAAAAAAATTAAAAAAGCCATATGAGATCATCTGAGGAAAAGCAAAAAACAGTCCACGTGTAACGGAAAAACTCATGGACACTCTGCTTAATTTTGGTGAAGTTTAATACACCACAAGTTTATTTAAGGACATTTTACTTGACCTGTGGGAGTTCAAGATAAGTTCAAGGTAACTTTTACCTGAAGAAGCCATTTACAGGTGCTAAAAAAAGTATTCACCTCCTTGGACCTCCTTATACTGCTTCTGCAAAGGTCAATTAATTAAAAGTATATAATAGTAAAATAAGTGATTGCATAAGTATTCATCTTAATTTAACAGAAGTCCGACTGGTGCTAGTACTTTTACGTCTAGTGAAATGGATGTCATGGGATTGGAGTAGAAAGATGCCTACTGTATGTCTGGGGGGGACCACTACAGAAAAGAACAGTGGCATACACAGGATTTCATTGGATTGACTTTAGCTTTGATAACAGGACACATTTACCACGGTATCATTTATGTCACACAATGCTTATGCAGTGTCAAAATAAATGTAATAATGTGATTTGCATCTAGTTGCATTCACTTTTGTCCAAGCTATTGTAGTCATGATGGGAGAGTTGAACCTCTTCTCCAGCACATCCTAAGGGTTCAAGTGGGGTTCAGGTCTGCACTCTGTCATGGACAATCCTTATGTATTAGTATTGTTTCATGGTTCCTAAACCTATCATCCATTATCCTAAATATATCATTGTTCCTATGATCAGCAGCAATTTTCCAAAGCTTTACACTCCAAACACTTCTTCATAACAAAACCAATCATCTGGCTTTCTCCAAAAGTAAAAAATATGATATTGTAGAGGATGGTCTGTAATCAGGTTGTAGTTAATTTTAGCTGATTGATTTTTATTCTAATAATGTTGATGCATTTAATTTAAAAGAAATGTGCAGCTGTAATGCAGTTGTCATGTTACACACTATTTCATTATTAAAATGGGAAACTAGTGAGGTGTGAAGCTCCACCTGTATTAAACTGTGATGAAATGGAAACCCGTCAGAGGTGTTGGCCAAATGCATGGCGTAAATGTTTCATAAGATGAGCAGCATAAGTGGGATCAGTGGATGTTAATTGAAATCATCTCACATTGAAATTTAGGGTCAGCAAGTGTTCGATTCTCATAATATTAAAGAAAAACAATATTTGGTACATGTTTAACATGCACGCACACCCTTTTCCCAGTCCATTTGGCAACGAATTAACAGTCAGCGTTGGTGTCATTCCCATTTTCTCACATGGAGCTCAACTGGTGACACGGGGATGTGTCGGAAAATTGGGCTTTAAATCAGCGCTCCATTATTCATGTTTCTAATATCTGTCACCACTCTGTATTTAAAGCAGTAGGACTCAGTGGGGCTGTAAACGGTCAACATGTTTTAACACCAACTCTATTAAACTGCTTAAATCACTTCATATATGGTTTAGAGGAGGAAATCTGAAATTGTCCATATTTTGATTATAAAAGATCACAAATAACAAGTGGTGTCAGGCACAACCAAGCCCGCCCCTCACACGTATTGTAGCTTATTTAGGCATCAGTCCAGCTGATGTCATCATGTCTATGCATGTGCTGATGTCAGCATATCAATTGCCTCTATATATGTGCCAAGTCTGAAGTAAATTGAAACAAAATTGATGTTTTTATAGACATGTGAAATTTCGCTCATTGTAAGTAAATGGAAGAAATGTTTTTTTTTTTATTTCTAAAAAAAATTAACTTTGACCTACTTTTCACAAAATGTAATGTAATGTATTCTGGGTTACTGGCAATCAATAAACAAAATTTGGTATGAATTCAACCAATAGTTTTGCTGATACAGACATTTGAAATTTATCATAAAATTTTGAACTTTGACCTTCTTTTCCCAAAATGTAATGAGGTTTATTTATTTATTTATTTATTTATAAACTTGTCTTGTCCAGCATCATAACGGCAGAATGGTAGTCTGGCTGCCTTTTGGTGCTGAACAAATTTGCTTTGCCAAGGGTAACTTCATAAAGTATATGAAGCTCTCCTTCATATTCTACTGTCTTTATTATGAGTTTTGTTGAACCACATTTCGATGTCAGACCTGACATGGGTGGTGCAAGAAAGAAGAAGGTGGCGAAGACCCTCACAAGAAAGTATCAACAATGCAAACAGTAACAACCATGGTGAAAATTATAATGGTAACAATAACTACAACCAGAACTGAGTAAACTGGGCAGAAGAGAGAGAAAAAAAAACACAAAACAAACAAACAAAACTACAATAAAATAAAATAAAATAAAATACATAAGACCTATTAAATGATGAATATAAGAAAAGAAAGCATGAAGAGAATATCGTACACCACGTCCGCCCAAATAATACCAGTAACAAATAATACCAGTAACAAATCCACCCAACATCAGTTGTTCACATTAATCTGCTGTGACAGAGTGACGACATCAGACTAAAGCAAAGAGAACAAGGAAAGAGACTGAGGTGAAGAACACAGACATGCAACCGCAACCACACCCCCTCCAAGGACCAGGGGCTGACAAAGAGGGCCCCAAGGCCTGGCCAACCAGCAGACACCCCAGAGAGGGGCGATCCAGCCTGCCCCCCTGAGAGGCGACAGTGCACCTGCCCTGGAGATGGTCAAAGGAGGCCCCAGCCTGAGGCCCCACAGCAGCCGAGCACAGGCCCCAGGGGGCCTGTTTGGAGTAAAAAAAAACATCTGCATTAACATGCAAGATTTCAAAAAATATTCCAAGGCACACTGTAGGGTTTGTGTGATTTTTTTTTTTTTTTTACACAAATCCTACGGTGTGCCTTGGAATTAAAAAAAAAAAAAAAAAACTTTCATCTTATTGCAGATTTCTTTTTACTCCACATATTAAGACACACCACAAGTTTCCAAAGAGCACCTGTGGATAATCACCAAGAAGACCCCAGGAGCACTTCCACATTGTTGGTTTAGAGTTCAGTGGGACTGTAATGAGATCTATTCTGGGTCACTGGCAATCTAGAAACCGAATTTGGTATGAATTTAACCAATAGTTTTGCTGCTTAGTGTTAACAAACAAACAAACAAACTAAGAAACAAACTGAACCAAAAACTTTTTTTTTGTTTTTTTTTGGGGGGGGGGCTTATTATTGATTGTCCAGACATAAACCAGTAGAAATCAGTGTCAGAAATGTATAAAGTATAACAATAACGGTTCAATACTACATTAACTTGTGGCAGTCGTTTACATATCTTTTTGTATTTGTATACCAGTGTCTGTGTGCATGTGTTTGGGAGTGTGCTTGTGTGTTTTTCGTCCTTGTTCCTGATCAATGGCCCCTGCCGTGCTTCAGCTGTCTTGTAATTACACCGCTGTCTGTGACGTCTGAATGTTTAAAAGATCAAACACCGTCTCAATTGTCTCACAAGCCACAGATCTAAGAAGAGCCGATCACTGCTATGAAAGGTCACTTGCTGCGTTGATGCGTCACAAAAGTCTTTTTTTCTTTCTTTTTTTTTTTTTTTTTACCCGTGTGTCTTTCTGTTTTTCTGCTCCACAGCTTACCTTCATGTATGGAGGAAAAAAAAAAACAAAAGTAAAATGTCACCGGCACTCAGAAGTGATTATTGAGCCCAAGACAGCAGGTGGAAGGAATCGAAATGTTGGGACAAGCAAAGCGTATAAGCAAAGACGAAAGGATGAAAAAGTAGGGAAGTGGAGAAAATAAACATACACGTGTAAAGATGGCAATGAGACAATTGTATTTTAAAGGTTATTCATAAATGACAGAAATGATCGATCAATATGATGACCTGTCACCAACAGCATGAGTTAAACAGGGTTTGTTAAATGCTTTGTTGCTCCAAAGCTCATCTGCTTCCTCTGTGTTGTGTCAGGCAGAAATTATTCAGTTTGCAAAAGAAAATACTCATTAGAAACTATTTAGCCAAGCACTGGGGAAGTGCAGTCAGGGAAATGCAAAAAAGGGCAAAATTGCAACTCTTTCCTTTCAGCCCAAATCCATGCATCCATTATTTTAACCACTTAAAACACTGGACCCTCCAGGTGAGGGTTGCAGGGGTGCTGGAGCCTATCCTGGTACCTATGGGCAAATATGTGCCACCAGTTTTGGCCCAGATCATAAGATAAACATAACAACAGATGACCTGATGCAGTAAAATTATGTCATGTCATCAGTAATTGGCCCTCCCTACTAGAGGTGAAACGGTACAGGTAGCCCATGGCTCGACTCGTACTTTGGTTTTTGGGCCACAGTTTCAGTTCAGTTTCAGGACGTGTTTTTTTACGTAAAGAGAACAGTTTTTTTCTCCCAAAATTATATTTTTTTATTTTGCTCGTCAGCAATATCTGAATTTTACAGTAGGAACAAAGTATATCACTGTACTGAATAAAATAACTCTGTCTGTACTGAACAATAGAACCTTTTTTTATTCCTTGACTATCTGTATATAGTTGTTTTAAACAGGCACACATAAGGCCCAAAGGGGACTTTTTTAAATAAATGAATTCCTGTTCTGCAAAGGGATGCAAAAGAAAACGGTGGTATAAAAATGCCACAGTTATCTGCCGCACACATTTCCTTGTAATAGTGTGTCATGGTATTGTATGTGTGTCAGAGTCCTGCACTGGCTCAGGTACCCACGGGAACTTGAAAGTGAGTTACTGTGTAGACAAAGTGTTTAATCACGGGTTATGTAATGCATGCGGGTATGGGCAGGTGCCGGTTTTTGAAAAGTGGTGGTCCTGTGCAGGACTCTTACGTGTGTTGAGTCTTAATCTGCTTCTCTGTCCACTGTCTCTCACAGGGGGGTGGGGCTTCCCTGCACTGCATGCTCACATGCATGTTGAGCGAGCGAGAGAGAGAGAGAGAGAGAGAGAGAGAGAGAAATCAATTGCAAAACCGAAAACCCACAGTCTATAAGGGTGGATTGTCCCGTGCAGGGCGGACTGAACGGCACACGGTTTTCCTGGGTACCGCTGCATCCCCACTCCCTACCTGTGATTAATCAATACCTGTGTCATTGGTGTAGATTTTCAACGGCCTAAAAACACAGACAAAAAGTAAATACAGACGTCTCCTGTCCACTCAGACCATTTGAGTTACACTATACTGAAATGTCATTTCAACAGCCAGTGTGCAAAAGGCCCTACACTATATGGACAAAACTACTGGGACGTTCCATTCAGGCGTTTCTTTTCTAACAAAATAACAATGACAAAATGTCATAATATAGTTTTATATTGTGATAAATGTCATTGCATAGCATTGGTTAGTTTTGTTTAAATTGTTATCTTTGCTTCCAAAATGCCTCAGAGATGTTTTTTGCTTAATTTCTGTCAACAATGATTTTGTTTTTTTTGTTGTTGTTGTTTTTTTCCATGACAATAATTTTAAATGTTCTACCTCTAAATTTCTAAACTATTGTTCATGCTCAGACTGTAAATAATCATTTTCTACCACCTACGAACTAACCATCTACTTTCTTGACATCTCACTTAGGAAGAAAAAAACTCTTTTTAAACTTTGTAGTTTAAAAACTATATGGACAAAAATATTGGGACACATCATGGCTACAGCTGTAAGATGTTCATGCTAATTTGGGATATAAACATTTATATTCCCTTAAAGTTGAATAGGAGATTTTTCTTCACCAACATTAAATGGATCCCAGTTTTCCATGACATGAAGCTGTCTAAGCAAATAACCATATTTTCCCAAGACCTGGAAATTCATTTTTATTCTATGTGCAGCATCAGGAGCTTGAGATTTTGGTCACTGGCAATCTAAAAACCCAATATGCTATGAATTCAACCACAAGTTCTGCTGCTACATACATGTGGAATTTTGCCAATTATAAGTAAAAGGGAAAAAAAAAAAAATCATAAAAAATTTAAACTTTGACTTGCGTTTTCCCAAAATGTAATGACATCTATTCTGGGTCACTGGCAATCTATAAACCCAATCTGGTATGAATTTAACCAATAGTTTTGCTGCTGGAGCAGTGGTTCCCAACCTTTTTTGGCTCGTGACTCCATTTTAACATCACAAATTTCTAGCAACCCCAGACATTCAAAACTGAGACTTTTTTTTTTTTTTTTTTGCTAAAATTAATTTGTTTTTGATCATGTTATAGTTTGCTATACTATGTTGCAATAAATGTTAATTTTTGATGACATTTAGTCTATATAATGTATATTATTATGGACGGAGGCAGAAAAGCCAGGTGTAGATTACTGCACAAAGTGAGAAATTAATTTTCTTTGGTCAGGATATGTACAGTCAGTCCAGCTTGGATTTACAAGGCTGACAATTAATACTGAACAAACAATAACTCAAAGTATAAATTATGAAAGAGTTGCAGCATCTGAAACTGACCACAATGAACATTTGAAAGATAAACAGTACCACAGTGCTTCAGTTTCAGCTTCACAGTTTGTCATGTCTTTTATGTTTTGTGATTGTTTCTTTCAACTCACCATATATTTTTTATAAGGACATTTTTATATTTATTTTTGTTTTCATCAATTACTAGAATTTTCAGGCAACCCCATTTGAATTCCAGGCGACCCCACATTGGGTCCTGTCCCCAAGGTTGAAAAACACTGTGCTAGAGTGTTAATAAACAAACTGAACCAAAAACAGTACCCCTTGCTTCCCCTTCAAGGGCAAGGTAAAAAAGAAACTTTGTGATTCCTATGATAATCTTTATTCATTTATTCATTCATTTATTTATACATACAGAAATCCACATGTATAGTCACAAAGTCACTATACGTTGTGATCCATCAAAACATCATAACCATTGTCCATTATAAGGTCACATGAAGATATAACCAGTCTGCAAATCTGACCAAAAAAAAAAGATTTTTCCAGGCTTTAACCTGCTCTGAATGGACAGGATATTGTAGTACACCTCTGTTTCTCCGTGGGATCAGAGAAACATTCTAATGCAGGAGTAAGAGTTATTTTTTGTTTCCATCAGTTTCCTGAAGGGAGGAAGCTCTGCCTCTGGAGGAGCTCCACCCACTCTAAATAAGAATAGACCAATATAAAGATTCTAGCACTGTGCCCCAAGATATGTGTAATCCAGCGTCATGTGTCACTGTAAACCTATTTGTAATGCACTTTCCAACACTGCCACATGCTGCCACTCATTCATAGGAACAGTAACTAACATCACCTTCCTACACATATACAAATGAGGCCAGGGCATAAAAATAGATGGAGTTTTACTTCTTACATTAAACTACCGTGCGATATGTTGAAAATCACTGTGCCACAGTCACGGGGACTTGATAAGTTGATTTGATTTGTCAGGGTCATGCATTAAACTAATCTGTTAAGAATATATAGCTGAATGCGGTGTGCATCCTCATTTATTCACTCATATCTTGGGTAAAATCTTCCCCAAAACCAATCTCACAACCTCCTTTTTTGGGCTTTTGGCAGCTGTCCTAGTCCATGTCAGATTGCCTATTTTTCGACTTTTCTTTATTTACTTCTCCACGCACAGCCCATCGTATCCATCTTGCTCCTGTTATTTTCTGCACTCCTTTCTTCAGTCAATAATAAGTGGAGCAGAAATTTGGTTAGTGGCATGAGGCTGGATGTAATCCAATAACTGGAAAACACCCACATGTGCATTATACTCTGTTCACTCTCTCTTTCTCTTACACACAAACACCTAAATGCACAATGCTTTTACTTTCGACTGTACTTGTATTTTCCAGGACACACCTCTGACTTAGTTAGGTCCCAAAGGTAGTTAAGTTTCATTATACGTACTTGTTCTCAACCATCAATTTAACTCTTTTTTTTGTAACATTTGATTATTCTGTTGCTAAGTAACTGTTCATGCAGTCGGCGGGACTATTGTAAAAACACCTTGAGGCGGCAGTCCTCCAGTTATTGTAAAAAGCTAAATTTTGCTGAATAAATTTCTTCATTTACACACAAGCACAGATCATGAGTACACACATTTGTGACTTTCTTTACACTCCCATTTAAAGCAAATTGTCTAAACAAAGGCAAACTTGTGTAGCGCTGTGAGTGGAAGAGTAGCAGAAGCTGGGCTGTGTACCCATAATTATCTCCTCATCTTGAAAAAAATTGTTTGTTTTTTTTGTTTTTGTTTTTATGTTACTGCTCTTGTATTTGTGTTGGTCGGTGATTTATCAGCATTCTAAAACACATGCCTGCATTTTGGAAGACAGTGTGAGACTCAAAACACTCCACAAATCAGGGCTTCACACTCAAAAGGATCTCCATTACTTTGTGACCCACGCAGACACATGAGTCATATGGAGGACAACTGAGCAGCAACGAAATGAGATCCAAGCAAGCTGTTCACTTACACTGTAGGATTACTTTCCTAGAGAGTCATTCATCACTCCAGATCATTTGCTATGATCTGTTTATGAAGCACATCTGCTCAGCTGACTGTTGGAGGCATGCATGAAAGAGCATGCTCATATACAGGGTATCCAGCCAGGCCATGAGGAAATTGGTTTATTTCCAGTGATACTGCCCGCAGTATTTTAGATAGGTAAGCAGAATGATGGTCAGTTGTTTTAGTTAATGGTGTGTTCCCTGTGGATAACCACTCTAAACTCAAGGAATGTTTTTTTTTTGTTTTTTTTTGTATATTCACAATTCTAGTGTCCGAGGACATAACAATAGTGTTGAGGAATAGATGTAAACAAAAGGAAGAATATGATGTTTTCCTACCTTCAGCTTTAACCACGAACCTATTATTTAAGGTTTTAAAGGAAGCCGATGTAAACAAGATAAACCAGCAGGCGTTTATATAAATTATGCTATGAAATATCGCATAAATTGAACGTATGGTGTTGGTTTGTATAGCGTTATCACAGGGTAGAAAGGGGAAAAACACTGTTGTGCACATACATAATCACAGATGCATAGTAATAATAAAAAACAAACAAACCAGTGCAGTAAAGTGCCTAAATTATGATCTGCAGTAAATGTATACACAATATAAAGGCCACATATTCATATTTGCACATTCTAAGCAGTTTTTTTTTTTTTTTTACATATGATGAAATGTGTGCCTTTGCATAAGCACATTTTATCAATTTCCGTCTTCCACATGCACAGCAAACATAGCAGTTATGTATTGTGGGGTACTTCATTATCAGGATCATGAAGCTGTACGTGTTTTTTTGTTTGTTTTTTTTTCTTTTTTCTAGCTTACCTCTGCTGTTGGCATATGAAGAATGGACTGCAGGAATGTGTGGGAGAACGAAAGCAACGTAGCAAGGTAGAACAAACAGAGAGGAGGACGAATGAGAGAAACAGAAGCTGAGAAGTGAGGACATCAGTACGGGGAAAAAGAAGTGAAAGTCACAGAGAGGGAGAACGAAAGAACTGCAGAGGGCCAGAGGGAGAGGGTAAGCGGGAAACCCAATCTGTGAGTTGATGGGGCTCCTCAGCACAGCGGCAAAATCAATTTGACTGGTGCTGCTTCTGCTCTGAATGAGAGGCAAGGATGATGGAGCAAGAGAGGAAAGAAGGGAGGGGAGAGGGAGAGCAGGACGGCTAGACAAGGATGGAGTGTTGCAATAAAAAAGAGAGAAATGGATAGAATGAATGAGAAAGAGGAGAGAATAGGGTCAGAGTGGGGACAGCCTCCAGAGAATGTAGAAGGAAAAGATCTACCTTTTACTTTAAAACATACTGGTATCAATAGAAAACAGGCAACTCTGAAACATACAGTGATCAAAACAAAAGCAGAAGTTCAAATGTGTCCCATATTCAGCAGTGTGCACCTATCAATGTGCTGACAAATGCTGGGGAGTAAAGAAGATACATGTTAAAGTGGGTTAAAAGTGGATGCTCCATTTACTGTCAAACTTAAATGAGCTACTGCAAAAAATATGTAGTTCAAGCCATTGCTCTTTGTTAGGTGGATTTTATATAAAAGAAATGAAATGAATGGATCTATGCTACTTAAACCCAATGAAAGGCAATTGTGAGCTTGCATGCACTTAATATATTATTCAGTTCAATCTAATAAAACCTATAATGTTAACAATTTCTTTCTGAATTAATGTGTATTAGAGCTGTCTGCAGACAAGTGTACTACTTCAATACTGAAGATACTGGCAATGTTTTATTTCTTACACCTTTGCAACAATCTGATTCACTGTGAGTTTTTCTTACGCTAAGGAAACAATATAGCTGACTACTATTACTTTTCCCCCTCTTTGCCTAAATATAATGGATTTACTGAAGCAGCACTTGAGCTAATTAGCTGTATAGCTAATTAGCTAATTGCCAAGAGAGGGACAAGGATGACCCTCATTTTACTATCAACAGGTACCAGAATGGCTGGCAGTCAGCCACCCTCATCATGCTGGCCTCTGTCTGAATAACACTGTGATCAATGTAAGTTTTTATTACCCTGCCCACAGAAGGGGAGGCAAGGGGTATTATTTTTGGTTCAGTTTGTTTGTTTGTTTGTTAACAATATAGCACCAAAACTATTGGATGAATTCATACCAAATTAGGTTTATAGATTGCCAGTGACCCAGAATAGATCTGATTACATTTTGGGAAAAATAGGTCAAAGTTCCAATTTTTTATGAATTTTTACAGTCTTTTTTTTCCCATTTACTTATGATAGGTGAAATTTCACATGTCTATAAAAATATCAATTTTGTTTCAATTTACTTCAAACTTGGCGCATATATAGAGGTAATTGATATGCCGACATCAGCACACACATAATGACACACACGATGATATCTGCTAGATCGATGCTAAAATAAGCTATAATATGTGTGAGGGGCGGGGTTTGTTGTGCCTGGTACCACTTGTATTAGAGGTGGACTGGCCCGGGAGGGTGTCAGCTCTGATATGTTAGAGCTAAACATGACCTTTAGATAAATTGTACTTAATGGTTTATTAGATGAAGGGGAGCATTGTAACTGTCGGGTGGACATGTGAAGAGAAAATGCATGAAATTTCAAATCTGCTCAAGTGATGACTCACAGACTTAGAACACTGTCACCTGGGGAACACTGGTAAAGGATATCTTCTCTTAAAACATGAAATACTGTACAGAGCTGAAAACTTTTGGAATAATAAAGTACTGTGCAAGTCATGTTCTATACTTCTGTCAAGCTGCAAAGACTGTGAGGGACCAGACATCACATTAATCTCATCTCCTATTTCTATTCTTTCTTTAGCAGAAAACCAGATTGGGATCAGCTACTTAACATGACAGGATCCTTCCTGTCCCAGAGATAAATAAAGGCTAGTGGTTTGGCTGAAACACTGTCGAGGATGCTCTTGATTTTTCATTATCAATAATTACTTGAAAAACTGTATAACTTACAATAACAGACGATGAAATTCATTTTCTTAGTACTAATATTTGTAATATTAATTCATTAATAATGTCATACTAACATGTACAGTACTACATTCATTTTGTGTGTGTGTGTGCGTGTGTGTGTGTGTGTCTGTGTGCGTGTGTGTCGGTGTGTCGGTGTGTTCCTTTAGCCACCCTCTCTTTATTGTATCATGAAGGCTGCTACCTCCAGAATGGAACTCCTTATTTTCTCATTGCTGCTGACAGCCTCAGCCAAGAGGCTGCTATTTTTAAAAAGGAGTGGGTGAATGTGCGAGCTAATAAACGAGCACACACACGAAGCACACACAAACACACATACACACACACACAACATACTATATGCAAGCAAACATTAATTTGCATAAAAACAGAGATTTATTCTCACCTAGTCAGTCATGCAACAACAGGCACATTTATAAAAAAGGACCTTTGACATCTATATACATGCACATTTTTATGCAATAAAGTGGCACCCACATTTAAGCACACAGATACATACACAGACACATGAACATCCACATCCACATATGCTCACAGCTCAGGGAAACTGCATTACCATTTCCCTGCATCAAGTCCCCATCTTGGATTGAGCAACTGATCTCCTTTTATTTAAAGCTGCCTATGAATAGTGTTACTGTCTGACACAAGCGTACAGCTAAAAATCATTCCTGATCTAATGTAGCGGAAGATGTTACCACATCTGTTCTTGCACATTAAGAGGCAGAGCCTGACAGAATGACAAGAGACTGATACAAAGTCATGGGTGGAATGAGATACTGCTGAGTTTTAAGTGCGTCTTGGCCACCGTCTCTCTTTCTGTCCTGCTTACACTGTAATATTTCCCCTTTGTTTCTTCATCATTTTTCTTGTTTTTATCTCAGTATTTATTCATGTTTTCTCTGTTAGTTGCCCTCCCTCTGTCTCACTCATGTTTTCCACTAAGGCCATATCTAATGTGATTATCTCCCATTGGTGAAAAGGGGCCTATGGAGTGACATACACACTGTTTCATGTAAGCCAGACACTGCTGTCTTTGTTTTCTCTAGATACTCTTCACCCTGCCTTGTTGTTGTAGATAAAACAGCTATAGTTTGTCTGTGGCCATATTGTAGCCTAATTAGAGTCCGCTCACATCATTCTAACATATACCTGTTGACCAATGGGGTCAAATGCATTAGTTATTGTGTTGCTGAAACCCACATTTGTATCCTACTTCTAAATGCAGAGCAATTAGGCAGATTAAGGTGTCTGACCGGTCACTAATGACTGTCTTGGGGTTGAATGAAGAATAGTATTTTAAGAAACTGTTGCCAGTTTTTTATACAGCTTTGGAAATAATTACTGGAGCACTGTGACAAAGTGGTGGAATGTCAACATTTCTCATAGTCATGACTGGCTAAGGATTTTCTTCTGTTCAAGAAAACCAGGCAAAAGACAATATTTTCTCAATAGCAACCAACATACAAACTAAGAATATGATGCTGTTAAAAAGCCATTTAGAAAAAAATAATATTCCAATAACAGATTATCAAAAGGTCATGCTGCAGGGCTCTAATAATTATTTCCAAAGCTGTGAAAGACAGATAAAGTTTTGGCATTGTAATTAACACAGACAAAGATACAAACAATATGGCATTTGACATATCTGCATAACAGGTGAGTCAGTCTATGTGCAGTCACCTGAGGCCTCCTGACTGACCAGCTCCAATTAGCTTCATACTGTCTGAAAATAATGTTGTTATTCCTAGTAAACACCGTACAAAATGTCATGCCATATGGCTTCATTAGTTGTTGCGACAATGGAGATTTGACAATGTGGTGTGACTGTACAAAACAAGTAGCATCAGATAGAAGTTTATGCTGCCTGTTGATGTAAGTAGGAAATCAATAATCAGTCCCTCCAGGAATTTGCGATATTGTGATTGCAACTATTAACGCAAATTCAACCAATCATTGCAAATTCTGCGCAGCACTGCAATTTTGGCCAATCACCGCAAATTTTCCACAAATTTGACTGATCACCTTAGCCCCCTGTCGCCCACCCCTGTCTACGTGACATGTACACCATCACGTTCACTTCCTTGTTGACAGTTGAGAAGATGAAGACGTGCAATTCCAACAAATATCACTGCTAAAGTTCATGCAAGCCAGTTTGCAGATGTGTTACACAAAAGCGGAAGTATACTGTTCTTCACTGCCTGCAATATGGTGGTTCAACACGAATGAAAGTGGCCGCTCCACAGACACTTTTCAACAGCAAAACATGCAGGAGAACGGCTGAAACTGGAAGAGGAAAGACAAGTCCCACTGACAGAGGCTGTTGGATCCAGAACAATAGCAGGAGCTGAAAGGGTCAAGGTTAGCGCAGATATACTCTATAAGGCAACAGAAGAGAGGAAGAAAGAACCTGTGGAGGCATGCTTTCCTTTCTGTGTATTGTATGTGTGCGTGTGTGTGTGTGTAGGTGTGTGTGCGTGTGTGTGTGCGTGAGGGAGTGCGAGCGCAAGTCTGTGTGTGGAGTTAAAAAACGAGCTCACAAACGAAAATAGTCATTAAACTTAGTGTTAATATTAATGTTTACTCTCATGTGTTAGATAGAAAACAACCCAAGTTTGGCTGAACTGTGTGCCTGTCTGTGTGTGTGTGTGTGTGTGTGTGTGTATGTGTGTGTGTGCGCCTGTATCCCATCCAACCCTAACCCTAAATATACTACTATATCATTAAGGAAGCAAAAGTCATGTGTTGTGTTGTATAAATGTGAGATGGGGGTGGGATTTAATCAGTTTTCTTCTTCCCACTCCTTTTTCAGTACATATTGAATTTATTTTGTTATTACTAGTGTACACGGCAATTGTTATTTTGTCTTGATCATCTTTATTAATGTATTTGCTCTGATATTAGTTCCTTGTACACAAAAATGTTTAAATTTTTCTTCTGCTCAAAACAAATAAATGAATGAATTAAAAAAAAGCCTGTTTTGTTTAAAATCATGGCTTCCTGGTGCTTTTTAAGGCTAAAAACTCAAAAACGACTGTTCTAGGTAATGTGCAAATGCCCATGTTCCTGTGCCTCAAACCATTGCAACTTTCACCACAATTTTTTGGAAAACCTGCTGCAAAATCAGGCATATTAGGCCACAATAAAAAAAAAAAAAAAAAAAATCCCGCGAAATCCTGGAGGGACTGATTAAAAACGTACTGCATGTATTTGGATGAAAGTGATGTTGTTCTACATTACATTTGTATATAGAAGTTATTTATTACAAAAAATGTTTGTTATAACTGTGTAACAGCAAAAAAGGAAAGAGAAAAACTAAGGATCAGGCTCTCAGGTTGTGTGACCCTATGCTGTCATTAGCTGATGTTCTGTGATTCTGCGGTCTCATTGGGTGGCAGTCCGTGATGCTGCGTTCTCATTGGCTGACATTCCGTGACCCTGCGCTCTCATTGGCTGACATTCTGTGACGCTATGCTCTCATTGGCTGGCGTTCTGTGACGCTGCACTCTCATTGGCTGACATTCCGTGATAGTGCGCTCTCATTGGTTGATTTTCTGTGAGGCTGCGCTCTCATTGGCTGGCGTTCTGTGACACTGTGCTCTCATTGGCTGGCATTCTGTGACGCTGTGCTCTTATTGGCTGGCATTCTGTGACGCTGCTCTCTCATTGGCTGGCGTTCTGTGACGCTGCACTCTCACTGGCTAGCATTCTGTGACGCTGCTCTTTCATTGGCTGGCATTCTGTGACACTGTTCTCTCATTGGCTGGCGTTCTGTGACGCTGCTCTCTCACTGGCTGGCATTCTGTGACACTGCTCTCTCATTGGCTGGCGTTCTGTGATGCTGTGCTCTCATTGGCTGATGTTCTGTGATGCTGCACACTGATTGGTTGACGTTCTGTGACGCTGTGCTCTCATTGGCTGACGTTCCATGACACTGCGCTCTTATTGGCTCGCGTTCCATGACGCTGCACTCTTATTGGCTGGTGTTCCGTGACACTGCGTTCTAATTGGCTGGCGTTCCGTTACGCTGCGCTCTCATTGGCTGACGTTACAGCCCATTGAACAGCAAAACTGTAGCTCCATAACCACTTGACCTGACCCATATATATTTTTTTATGGTAGACATTGTCATACATGACCAAAATATGTTGAAATACAAGGGTGAGGTGATTATTTCATTCCAATGCCTGTGAATCAAAAAATGTATTTTTGGAAAAATACTCTGTCCCCACAACAGTACTACAACAAGAGCAATAAAAACCAGAATTAAACAGATCCAAATTGCTTTGATATGGAAAGACACCAGACCAAAAACTGCTCTGAAGCAGACTTTCAGAAGAGCTATTATTTGGCAAATATGCCACTGTTAATCTTCTACAAAAGTTAAAGTGATCTTGTATCTTGAAACAGCTGCTAAAACTTCACACATCTATTATAAATAGTCCAAATGTAATAACAATCTTCCCCCAGGCCATTTGTTTTTACAATAAAATCAGCATCAAGCCTCATTTTCAAAGCATCCGAATCTTAAAACCTAAACATAGACTTTATTAAAAGCCTGGTATTATTCAGTTACCATGGTGGCTCCACTTCAGGGGTGTCAAAGTCATTTTAGTTCAGGGGCCACATGCAGCCCAATATGACCCCAAATGGACTGGACCTGTAAAATAAGAACATAATAGCCTATCGATAATAAGAGCTCAAAAGGTTTCTCTTTATTTTAGGGCAAAAAAGTACAATTAAATTATGAAAATGTTTATAAACTATCCTTTCACGAAAAAAGTGAATAACCTGAACAACCTGTAGTTTATATATATATATATATATATATATATATATATATATATATACATATATGTGTGTGTGTGTGTGTGTGTGTGTGTGTGTGTGTGTGTTATATATATGTTTTTATATGGGGTCCTCCCATTCCAAACAAACATACAGCATCCATTTCCAAGAATAAAAACAATGTGATTCACCCTTATATTTCCTTCTTAAGAAAACTCAATAGTCAAACAAAACAACATAAACAATACTAGCAATACTATAAGATCAAATTAAAATCAACACGAGCAAATAAACAAACAAAAACTAAGTAATTATATTAAATAAATAAATAAACCTAATTCTACAGTATCTACACCTACATAAAAGATTGGCTCTTTTATGTTTTTTGCATTATTTTGAAACACCAATGTTTTAATGACTAAACAGGCTACATGTGATGATTGACATTATATTTTAAAGGTGTTTAATTGGCGCAGCAGTAAATATTATCATACCGTCAAAAAGAATAGTTAGTTCAAATGTGTGGGCTAAATACATGACATGAGAGGTGACATTAGGCAAATGCTGGAATTTGAATAAAAACATCACGGTACATTATGTGGACTAGTCTGTAGCCTAAAAATAAAGAAGAAAATAAAACATTTTCTTATGAAATAACATTTTATTCTCCTCTAAACAAGAACAATAAATGTGTGTAAACATACGGAAAAAAAATACACAAAACACAACAGTGATTAATCACTGCAATTACTTAAATACCTGAACTGTAGTGCAATTCTCAGAACAAGAACAGTATGTTGGTAAACATACAGAAAAAATGCACAAAACACAAAAGCGATTTATCATTGCAATTACTTAAATACCTTAACAACTGTAGTGCATTGTCCCTCAGAACAAGAACAATAAATGTGTGTAAACGTACGGAAAAAATTGCACAAAACACAACAGTGATTAATCACTGTTATTAATAAGAAAAAATAAATAAATAAATAAAAATAACGGCTTTTTACAAAGACTCGGTTCCCATCTTTCATTTCAAAGAGCCATTCAAAAGATTCAATTCATTCGTGAACGTCACATCACTAACCACAGTCTATTCTGGCTAACAGTGGGCCAAGGAGGGGTTCACCCAGTTCATCGAAGGGCTGACATATCTGAAGTATATGTGATCCATTTCTCCATAACTTCAGTTGACCTTGACCACCAAAATCTAATCAGATCATCCTTGAGTCTAAGTCAATATTTGTGCCAAATTCAGACATTCTGTCAGACGACTCTTAAGACAGAATGTATTTTTAACGTCATGGGGGTTGACATGGTTCAATGATAAACCTGTTTACTCATAGCTTTGACATGACATTACTCCTTTACTAATGCCCAGCTGGAGGGCAAAACAAGGCTGTCATCCACTGCCTGTGAGGAATTTAATCAGGTTTATTTAGCTAAAATGCTGGATGGATATTGTTCAGTTGGATGCACTAGTCTGGGTCTGACCAAGGAAAGTCAGACATGTAAACATTCATTTAACCGTCTGCCGTACAAGTGCATACATTTCACACCAGTTCTTACAGTTTGTCAGTGGAGGCTAGAACAAACTGTAGAAACTGTTGAAATTGAAGTACAGTACAGTATTATTTTAGCCTAACAGACTGAAATTAAGGATTCTGTTCAGCTCTTGACCTTTTTTTTTTTTTTTTTTTTAGTAGTGGTTTATTGTTCTTATTGATTGATTGATTATTTATTTATGTTATTTTATTTATTTATTATTTATTTATATTGTTTTAATTGTATGGCTTTTTAATCTATTCTTGTATTTTATTCTTTTTATTTGGGTTTTATTTATTCTTCTGTATAGCACTTTTTTTTCTTTTTTGTACAGTTTCTATGTCTTTAAATCTATTCTGTATTTTATACCTCTATTTTGGTTTTAATTATTCTTCTATATAGCACTTTGGTCCACTGCAGTTGTTTTAAAGTGCTTTACAAATAAAGTTGGATTGGACTGGATTGGATTTGTTTCTAGTCTGAGTCATTCCAGTGAATCACAAAACAGTGAATTATCCAATAGCAGAAGCTTCATTCAAATAAAACCAAGATATGATCATAAAGCAGAAAAGGTAATAAAAAATTTGCAAACATCACTTCGTAATGCAACCTTTATTTTTGCTCTTCTTTGACTCATTCAGTGAGTTTTAGACAAATAATACTTGTGCTGTTGGATCTGCGTAGTGTTGTAGTTCATTGCACTGGTCGGTTTATTGAATAGTTCATAACATGGTCTCTGACTGTTCGCTTATTTTTGATTTTGCCTATTTAATTACTTGCCGTTTAACTTGTGTTCCGATTCCTGAAAATTGGTTTCATTAAGCTTTTAGTTGTCGTTCTTCTGGTTACGTGGATGTATTGCACGTGTATGTTGCTACATGCATCACGTAGCATTACCACGGTAACACAAACTTAACACCATCCCCAGGGGATCAAAAGGCTACAAATAGATTATTAGCAGCTAACTAACAGTGGCCAATCTACCTCATTTATAACAATGAAGAATTTATTTTCATTCATGTTCCAACAGCTCTGGCACTAGTATTATTGATCCTTTTGGTGAGTTTTATTCATGGATCTCAAATGCACGAAGCTCATCACTAAATATTTATAGTTTTTATTTGATCTCTTTGTAAAGTTTCATTTCATTGTCATTTATTTTGTCTTGCGCGGTAAAATTACAATATCCCTTGTGCCAATTAGACAAATCAAAGTACAAGTCAAAGTGTAAATGTAGGTTTGGTGACATTGAGACTCAGTGTGTGGGTCATGTGTAATATGTTACATTTCCGTGATGGGGCTCCCTGTCCGGCTCCCCTTTCTCTTTGTTGGAGTGACATTGAAACAGGCTGCTTATCCCTTGATCACCACCAGCTTCATTTGTCTCAATTAACTACGACAGCTTTTGCTTTTCTCATGTCCACTTCAATTAGCCGGTTCTGCAACGTTGCACATGTGTTTGTGTCAAAGACTGTGTGTATGTGTGCATATGAATGTTAGCATGTGAATATATGGCAGACAAAAGGGAAGGAAAACAGAGGGGAACTATGTCAGATGACTCACATTTCAAACACTTTAAAACCTACTTACTCAAGAAAATACTAATTAACCCATTAAAACCCAGTGCTACTTTTATGACAGTTCCCAAATTATTTTTTTCTCTATATTTAACCTTTTTAAATGATTTATCACCATTTATTCTCATATTATCTTCTGTAGTTTAACTTTTTCAGTATAAATCATATATTTTCCTGTGTTTAATTAACTGATTATGCAGATGTTCATTAAAGCTCAGGGTCAAGTTGAGGGTTATTATATCAAAAACAAAGAAAACTAAAGAAAAAGTGACTTTTTTATCAAAATATAAAATAACTGTCTCCATCCACTGCTATTGATTAAACTTCATGGGTTTTACTGGTGAATCAGTGTTGTAGAAGATGACAGCGCTTTCATGTTCTCTACAGAGCCTCTGTGCATCCAAATGGGTCATATCTGATGACCATGAAAAGATGACAAACTGCATTTTACACAAATTATTTACATGTATTGATAGGATTAGTGGATTAACAGGTAATAAACAGTTTACATCAGTAGACAGTTTTGTTCACTGGTGGATGCGTGGGTTAATATGAGCAGGAAATGGCAAATCAGTGGTCAACAGTAAATACTTATAAATGTAATTGCACAATATTTTAAGGTGAATGTTAGTGGAAAAAGAGAGAGAGCGATGTTTAACACCTTCAGTAAGAGGTGGAACCTGACCTAAACACAACATATGGCCCTTCACTAACATCATCATCCATTTTTCACACTTTCACACTTGAAATGTGCTTTCTTGTTTTCTTTTTCTTCTATTTTTCAAAGGCGTTACTCTCAAGTGTGACTTTGTTTTTTGCCAAGCTTCACTTTTCCCCCCTTTTTTTCTATATATACTTGATCATGAAATGTATTTTTATTTTGTTAGGTTCTATTTTCAGTTTCGTACAATGTCTCCACATTCCCACACATTCCTGCTGCTACTGTAGTTAATGTGGAAAATGAAGAGCAGTTTGATTAGATGTGTCTTCTTTTAATACTAGAGTTATTTTCTGATGGACCCCCCCCCCCCCACCCTTTGTCTTTTGTGGGCTTTTTTTGTTTACTTACTTTATTCTTTTGGGTGATTATTGCTCTCTCTGTTATTTTTTGTTTTTTTGCCCTGCTAACATTTTTGTGTAGTATTATGTATTTGGTGTGTTTTTTTTCATAGGTGGCCATTTGGATTTTCCTGCCGGTGCAATAGTGATGTGATATTCACGAACGAATCTAATCTTTTGAACGGCTCTTTGAAATGAACGATGGGAACCGAATCTTTGTAAAGAGCCGTTCTTTTTTTTTTTTTTTTTTTTTTTTTTTTAAGGAGGGAGTGTCTGATTGCCTGTCAATTTAGCGTCACTGGGGAGGCATTGTACAGAGTAGAAGTGAGAGAACTCCTGATGTGGTATCATTTTGATATTTACGTTAGAGATATCAGGTATTTTGCAATGTTACTTGAAGTATTTTATTTGCACTACAGTTTTTAGATATTTAGGTACTGTAATTGCAGTGATTAACCACTGTTGTGTTTTGTGCAATTTTTTCCGTATGTTCACACACATTTATTGTTCTTGTTTTGAGGAGAATAAAATGATATTTGATTAGAAACTGTTTTATTTTCTTCTTCATTTTTAGGCTACAGACTAGTCCACATAATGTACCATAATGTTTTTTTTTGTCAAATTCCAGCATTTGCCAAATGTCACCTCTCATGTCATGTATTTAGCCCACACATTTGAACTAACTATTCTTTTTTTAAGATAATATTTACTGCCTTGCCAATTAAACACCTTTAAAATGTAACGTCAATCATCACATGTAGCCAATTTACTCATTAAAACATTGGTGTTTCAAAATAATGCAAAAAAACCTAAAAGAGCCAGTCTTTTGAACGACTCTTTTCAGTGAACGGCTCCTGATTGAACGGCTCCCTTCAAAGAGCCAAAAGTCCCATCACTACAGTGCAGAGCCTATAAATTGGATGGGCGCTGGGCTCTCGCTCTCTCTCTGCCTTGCCTCCTGCTCCACCTCCGACACTACTCCAGAACGTGCAGGCCCAGACGTGTGCACCAAGTGGTTTGCGCCGCCGTTCTGAAGCAGAATGTGGGCTGCGCCGTAGCTTTTGTTAGCCGTTGTTTTTTGTTTTACCAGGTGAGTCCGGACGTCCTGTTTTCGGTTTTTCTTTTGACAGTCTTTAGTTGCGGGGTTGTGTTTATTAGGGTAGGGGTAGCGGTATGTGGCCAGGTCTGACGGTCCTGGACAGGGTTGGTCTGAGCCACGTACTGCCCTTTTGTTAAGTTTGCTGGCTCACCTTGGTCCTTGCTTTTCCTTTGAAACTTCGTTTTTTGTTTTTTTTTGTTTAGGGCACGGGAAAGGGGTTAACCAAAGGATAAGTCTATTCTTACCTTTAACCCTCTGGTATCCAGGTGCGCCTTTTAGCCACACTTTGCACTTTGTGTTAAAAAACTTCACATTATTTTTCACAATTTAAATAAGGTTAGAATTCAAAAGTTGTTCATTTATGCATGATCTTTAAAATTCTGGCCACCAACTAAAATTTGCACATTGTAAACAAAAGAAAATTACAAGACTAGCATCTGCCTCCAAAATGTGCCTAAAACACACTATTTCTTCCATTTGATACGTATGATTAGGGCTGACCTTGATTTACAGAAATAAAACCAAATTAGAGTAGAAAAATAAATCAACATATAATATTTAATAGTTTGATTCATAGGTGTGCATTTTTGGCACACTTGGTGACAGATGCTAGTATTTTTGAACATTTGACCTAGCACCAAAAATAATAATGCAAATTAACCAATGTTGGAATTAATCATTGACATATGTTAGGCTGCAAAAATCAAATAACATGTAATCCACTTTTTATGTTGTATATTGAAAAAAAAAATTTTTTTGTGTTTTTTGCATAAAAAAAGGTTTCTTTACATTACAAGCATGGCATTTAAAGGGTTAAAAAATGTGACAATTATTGAATATTTGGTATTTTTATTTATGGCTCAAGCTGATGAAATAGAAAAAAAGTGTAAATGAATTAAAAACAAACTGTATGAAAATTTTTTGACATTATTCCACAAGTGTGCCAAAAACGCACACTTGGTGCTTAGTAAGGGCTTTTCTGGATGGGATACCTGAGGATTAAGTAAAAATAAAGACCTTTGTAATTTAAATCCTTTCACCACCTATGTCCTGTGTTAAATATGTTGCAGCCTTCAGGTCATAACAACTAGTTAACTGTTCGTTTTTTCAGGACAAAGTGTGAGGTATAAGATAACCAACGCCAGAAGTAAGCACCAAAACATGTTAAGGTAAAACAAAACTTTGATACCCTTAGCTTTGCCATAAATAATAATAAAAAGAAAGAGAATACATGTTTAAAGTACAAATGAATTAAACAACTAACTACAGTTGTGGAAAAAATGATTAGACCATCAAAAGTCATCAAAAACAATGGTTATACAACCCAGTACTAACTCCTGTGTGTATCATGTGACTAAAACAGACAGAAAAGAAAACATGGAATGCATAAAAGTACTGTTTTTGTCAGTACAATGCCATAGCTATTGATGTAAGAACTGAAGTGATTTTGGTTATTATCAAGAAAACCATGATAAATGGCTAGATATCAAGGCAAGGCAAGTTTATTTGTATAGCACATTTCAGCAACAAGGCAATTCAAGGTGCTTCACACAGGACATTGAAATAAAAGAAACAAAAAGAAAAAAAAAGAAAAAAAAAACACGTAAAAGGTGATTAAAAACAGCAAGTACTAAAACAACACATTAAAAAAAAAAAAAAGAATAAAATACAAATAAAAATACACACATTAAAGTAAGAGTTGCAGTGCAGAGTTTCAAAGAGAATATAAAATTTAAAAAGTCAAAAGCCTTTTAGTCAAAGGCAGCAGTGAACAGGTGAGTCTTTAACCCTGACTTAAAAGAACTCAGACTCTCAGCAGACCTGATATTTTCTGGTAGTGTGTTCCAGATATACGGAGCATAGAAACTGAACGCTGATTCTCCATGTTTAGTTCTGACTTTGGGAACACAGAGCAGACCTGCACCAGATGACCTGAGTGGTCTGGATGGTTCAGACTGGACTAGAAGGTCTCTGATGGATTTTGGGCCTGAACCATTCAGTGCTTTATATGCTAGTAAGAGAATTTTGACGTCTGTTCTCTGAGAGACAGGGAGCCAGTGTAGAGACCTCAGAACTGGACTGATGTGGTCCACTCTCTCAGCTTTGAAATTAACCCTTTCATGCATAATGGTTACTCCAGTGGACAGTTATTCTACAGCTGTTCTCTAGTATACTTTATTTTATGTATATTTTATATGTATATTATATTTTTATATTTTGTTGTTTTAGTTTCATATCAGCCAACACTGTGGACGCTTATATATCATCCCATACACTACAGTTCATACCATTACTGTAACTTTGCTGTTTTTGATAAACCTGATCTGCACTAACATGTTTGAGTGTCAATCAATTGTTAATTGTTAGACTGTAATTAACAGGTTTTTTGTTTTTTTTGTTTTTTTTTTTAACAGTTTTTTTTTTGCATATTATCTCCATGAAGTGAGTAATAACTAGTATTAGAATATGTCACAATGTGAGAAAACATCAGATTAGCAGTATTAAACATGTTTTTATTTCATTGTTTTCATATCATTTTCTGAAATTGGGTTTGAAATACTTGTCTCTTTGCTTCAAGAATATAATGCATGGTGTAGCATGGACATTTTTGTAACTCCATGAAAAAAAACACAACTCAATTGTATTGTTTTTTTTTTCATGCCTAAGGAGGAATAAAAAGACTCAAAAAACCCCAAAAAACTCAACTAAGGTTCTCATAATTCATGCATGAAAGGGTTAAACTCTTATGAGCTATTTTTACTGTTATCATTTTATTTGTCCAAACAAATGTACCTTTAGTTGTACCAGGCATTAAAATGAACAAGAAACTGAAGAAAACAAGGGGTGGTCAAATAATTTTTTTCCACGACTGTAGAAAAAGTTCTGTTGTGACTTTTTTTTCTCCATAAGACATTTAATAACGTATGTATTATACAGGAGCAACTTCTACTGTACCATCTGTTTTTGTATAACTGTTAACATTATTATAATTTGATCAGCAATTAAAGAAAATCTATGAGGTAAAAACACAAGTGTAATGTACAGCCGAGCCATCGACTGGTGTCTTGCCTGTAGCAGCAGGCTATAGACAAAGATCATGAGACTAGACATACTGTGGGGAGGGATTTTCCACTAAGCAACAGGAGTTTACTAGTATTCCAGCAGGCACTGAACAAAAGGCATTGATCGAGCTCGGAACGCAGGCTACACAACAGTAGCGAAGCAGTCAAGGTTATAGTGTGTTATTATAGTCTGGGGTCGTCATCGGGGACAGACAGTGATGAAACGTCATTCTATTATTTACAGTTCCATTTTGACATACCATCTCCTCTTGTTTCCCTTCGTCTCTTCCCGCTCTTCTCCCCTCACTAGTCGTGGGGGGGCAGTGTTCTCTTTTGTTGGCCCTCCTCCTTGATTCGTTCCCTAGATGTTACCATGGAAACTACAAGACACTACATCACCTCAAGTAGAAGTTTCTCAGACTGCTTGTCTGTGTGTGTGTGTGTGTGTGTGTGTGTGTGTGTGTGTGTGTGTGTATGTGTGCGCATGTGTGTGTGTGTGGGTGCAGCTCTGTGTCACAATGCTGATGCTGGATTTCAAATTTACTGACACTGAACTGCATAAGTAGAGGGATGTCCTCCCCTGAAACTGTAACGCACACACACACACACACACACACACACACACACACACACACACACACACACACACACACACACACCAGTAATATTAGTGCAGAGATGCTCAGTAACAGCTGAAGAAGCAGAGGGATGGAGATTATTAAATGTAAAGGGGATAATAGTGACAAAGGAAGAGACAGGACTATCCTAGATCTGGAAACAGTTACCATGGTAACAGTAGGCATGGTTTTAAGAAAAGTATGTCTTTTTCTGTCATTATCCTATGTCAGAAAATAGGCACCGCTACCTCATATGTGCACAGGCAGCTACAGATCCTCGTAAACACTCACTGAACATAGAAACACAAACATGAACAAATCCAAGTGGTGGACTTAGTTTACTCCTTAAATGGGAATGTTGCAAATACCTGTCAGCATGATGAAGTAAAGAGAGGTTAGGAAGACAACTTGATGGCAAGAAAGGATGAAACTGGATAAGAGGGAACACAAACTTCTACCCATTTATTGAAGAATTACGTCCTGTCTACACTAATACGGGTGTTTAGGAAAACAAGCATCATCGGTGTATATTTGTGTCCCTCATCCATGCACAAATAGCACTAAAACTAGAAAAGCGGATTGGAAAATAAAGATTTTTTAAAACTCATAGCAAGAAAGCATAATGTAGAAAACAACAGTATTGCAAGCCAGTTCATTCATGGCTGTTGCTGCTTTGTTATATATTATTTAAAGGGGTTGCTAAACCCACTTTTATTAGTCTTTGGTGCATTTATTTGTGTTTTTGGACCCTAATAGTTCATAAAGTTTGAATTTGAACCCTCCAGGTGCTGCAAAGCTATCTTTATATTCATTCTGGCAAAAATTGAGTGGATTTCTACAACCTGTTTCAATTCCTGCTTAATTTGCAACATTTTATAACTAGTTACTTCATGACATTTGCACATATGAGGTCAAGACTTCCAACGAACACTTCTCAGAGTACGACATAATTGTTTGTCAGCAGCAGCGGTTGTAGTCCATACTGGAAATATGTCCAAACTTTGAGCCAATTATCTAAAATGTTCAGTTGTTGGTTGTATTAATGAACATAAGTGGATGAACGGGACAGAAAAGCATGGTCAACAACCTGGAGGGGGTGGGGCGTGAAGTGGTTCATTTGCATTTAAAGGGCCAGCACTGAAAACCACCTTTCTCGTGTCATTACTCAGAAGTAGGGTTGAAAATGGACCAGTGGAGTTGAATTAATGAAGTATTCAGACCCAAACATAGCAATTATAGTTTATGCAGACCACAGGGAAATGTTTTAAAATGCATAATTCCATTAAAAAAAAAAAAAAATATATATATATATATATATATATATATATATATATATATATATATATATATATATATATATACATATATATATATATATATATATATATATATATATATATATATATATATATATATATATATATATGTATATATATATATATATCACTCCTTTAAGGATATGTACATGTATATGAATGAAACCACAACAATGGTAGTTGTAAAAAAAAAACAAAAAAAAAAACAAAACAATCCAAACCAAATTTTAAGGTACTTTAAGTTAAAAAACTAACTCATCATTGCTGCTCAAACCCTGCACACAAAAGTATAGTAGCAGCTGTAATGTTCTGGTGTGTATAGATAGATTTACCACAAAAGGTCATGCAGACAGAATTTTTATGAAAATCAGAGAGAAAATTAATTCTATTACTGTGGTAAAACAGACTCTCCTCATTGTGTGCAAACTAATAGACATATTTTGTTTTGTTGGTTCTATTTTTTCTTACTTTTCAAGGTCTGCCTGATATTTCAAACTATATCTCATTGAGAAACAGTTGACTTCCTTTAATAGACGATGAACAAAAAGCATAAAAGGTCTTTCATATATAACAATGCCACGATTGCCCTGAGAATAACTGCAACATAATTACATAACTATATACAGTAAGTCTAAGAGAATGTGTATAGTATTAGGCTTCACTGATTGTAAGACAGTGTTGTGTCCATGCAGATCTCAGGTCAGATCTGTAAGACACTGCTCACTGTTTTCAGGGCAATGGTGCATAGGATTAAATGCCGACCCTGGATCAGCTGGTGTGACTCATGCTGTGCTCTGGGCTCTTTCTGCACTGTGCTGGGTCAATGAAATGAAGAAGGCAATGATTATGAGTGAGAGAGTCACACACACACACACAACCTCAGTGCATCTGTTCATTTCTGTACTGAGTTTTACTCTAAATAGGGGCGTCATGCAAGCCTAAATTCTGGGGAGGGGCTATAAATACAGTTGAGTGCATGGGGATTTTATTTGAAAACATAAATGGGTTTTTTGAAAAACCTCTCACTCTCTATTCAAGTTAATAGAGTACTGATGTTAGTTACTTATATTTTATTAGTTGAAAATGAAAGTCTTGTATTCACTCACTTTTACATAAGATTCTACACAATGTTGCTACCAAGGTTGTTATCGTTAACGAAAACTAACGAAATGACGAAAACTAGAATTGAAAAAACATTTCCGTTAACTGAAATAAATTACAACTATAATTAAAAGAAAAAAACGATAACTAACTGAAACTGTAATGTGTGCTTACAAAACTAACTAAAACATATAAAAACTACAGATAAAATTCCCTTCATTTTCGTCTTGGTCAATGTCGGATTGATACGAAAGCGATTTATTTTGCTCTAGCAATTTTAGCTAGCGACACCATATGGTACTTCACAGTCCGTCACGTCTTGCCACTTGTCGTTTAGAGTCGTCTTCTCGTCCCCACTCTACCTGGAAACATGGAAACTAAAGTTGAGAGAAAGCAGCAGAGTCCTGTATGGCATTTATTTGAATACGATGCCGAAGAAGATAAAAGATCCGACAAAACTAAAACTAATACTAAAACTAAACTAAAACTAAGCATTTAGGAAAAAAAGATGAAAACTGATAAAAACTAGGAAACCTGCTCTAAAAACGAATGAAAACTAACTAAATTACAGAAAAAAAGTCAAAACTAAATAAAACTAAACTATAATGAAAAATCCAAAACTATTATAACCTTGGTTGCTACTTTGTTTGAGCTAAAAGGCTATCATCAAAATTATTATTGTTATTATTATTATTATTATTATTATTATTATTATTATTATTTACTGTCTAAGCTTTACAGTTGTTACTGTTCCATAACTGTTTTATCATCAGCATCCTGTTATTGGTCTGAAATGGTCATACAAGTGTAATAAAATAATATTAATATTCCAAATTATCAACAAATCATGGAGGGAATCAGTTACCAGAACACACTCACTGTATCCAAAACCACCAAAAAAATATTCCTGTCTTAACAGACTTTGTTACTCACTGAATAAAGTGTTGAAACTAACATCTGAACTATGGTATCATCAGGTTTTCTTCAAAAAAAAAAAAAAAAAACAACCTCACAGCTAGTTAAAATATGTTGAATTTTATAATCTTTACGTAAGTTATTGTGTTGGCCAAAACTTTTACATTGTGACTCTGTTTAGTTTAACTTTGTTTTTAGACACAAACAGCCACAGTAAAACCACAAATCACCTCTATTTTCCGTTGTTTGTGTCATCTGCATTAAAAACCTGACTGGAATTGTCCTAACAATATCAGAACTGTCACAGTTTAGTCTGAACTGTGGATCAACAAATGGCCATCTTAGCAAAGATAATAACATCCCAAACTCACCAGTGGAGAAGAAATGCTTTGATTTCAGCATCAAAGTCCATTCTTTTCATTTAGAGCTGTGTCCAGTGATGAAAACAACAACAGTGTTTCTAGCTTTTATCACTTGGTTAATTTGTTTGACTCTAAAAGTTGTTTCTGAGCCATTCTCATCCCATTTGGTCACTCTCTGACGCTTTGGTCAAAGGACCCATGGGGTTAGTTTTCAGTACTGTAAAAGGCCAGTGGAGTGACTCACTACTGCCTCTAGTGGTCACACAGATGCTCAGTGTGGATGTAGCATAGCATAAGAACACACTGAGAACATAAGGACACTTTTATTTCATTATGAGCAAAAATACATGTACTGTAGCTCATTTACATCTGCACATATTTTCTGGATGAAAAAAACATCCTTTCACTTTTCATACAAACCTCACAATGGACATGACTGAGGACGGGCTGAGACTTTCTGTCTCTTTTTTAAAGTTTGAGGAAATGTTCTTCTACATCTGCAGATATCAAACTGAATTGAGTGTTTTTGATAACTATGACAGTGAAGGTAGAAACTATCAGCGTATTGCCACTTAGATTGACAGATCTCTCCTTTACCAAGGCTATGACTGCGATAGAACGATGAAATAACACCTATGCCTACTTCTTTCAAATATGTTTATAACAAATTACATTTTATTTTCACACATTTGAGATGAAGGTTGATGCTCCTCTAAGCACTTCAGAAACAGACTGATAAGTTGTAGAGGACCAGCAGAAGGATATGTGTGACTTTATGGGATTTAACTCTTACTCTCTAAGCAGGTTTTGTTTGCAAAGAATTGAAAGAAACCGACTAGTGTTGGAATCAAACCCAGGACCTTCTTGTTGTGAGGCACAAGTGCTATCTGTTTGCATGGAGAAAAGGCGATGTGACTTTTGAAGAATGAATAGGCCAGAAACATTCATTCATTCATTCATTCATTATCTGAACCCCCTTTATCCTCACTAGGGTCACGGGGATCACTGGAGCCTATCCCAGCTACTTAAGGGTGAAGGCGGGGTACACCCTGGACATGTCACCAGTTCATCACAGGGCTGACATATAGTGACAAACAATCACATTCACTATGGACAATTCAGATTAACCAATTAACCTATCGGTGTGTGTCTTTGGAAGGTGGGAGAAAGCCGGCATACCCGGAGAGAACCCACGCAGACATGGGGAGAACATGCAAACTCCACACAGAAACATCCCACCCCCATCAACTGGTGTTGGAATCAAACCCAGGACCTTCTTGCTGTGAGGCACAAGTGTTATCCACTGCACCACCACCATGTGTCGTAGACTGTAAACAGCAAAATCATAATAGTTAAATGTAATACAGTTGTCCCTCACTATAACGCAGTTCACCTTTCGTGGCCTCGCTGTTTCGCAGATTTTTTTTTAGTGCAATTTTTCATGCTTTTTTTTTTTTTTTTACAGCGTATGAACACGTGTTGTGTTCTGCGTCCTGATTGGCTAAGGGACTATAGACCATTGTCAATCAATCTCCTCCGTGCCGTGTCTCCTGCACAATACAGAATGTGTTCGGTTTGCCAAATTTACATAAATATTCGATCGCTAGCAGTGTGACTCTGAAGAGCTGTATGTTTGCAAGTTTTCTCCCCGGCAAAACCCACAATGTCGACAAAACGTTCTGTACCGACAAAGGCACCTGCGATCGCACGCAAAAGGCAGAGGAAGATGCTGTCTGAAACGGGCCTGAAAACAGGTTTAGATCTTTGGTTTCCTTCTATAATACTGTACTTATTTTTTAAAATCTACGAAGGTTTGAACTTTGAGAGTGTTTAAACAAGAGAGAAATGTGAGAAAATGTTAATGCCTGTCTGAGAAAAACGTATAAAGTGTGTGGTGAGGGGTTTTACAGCCTTAAAACGTATAATAATTGTGAAAAATAAAGCTGACTACTTTGCAGATTTCGCCTATTGCGGGTTATTTTTAGTACGTAACCCCCGCGATAAACGAGGGACCACTGTAATACCTAACAGTGACTGAATAAAATGTATATGCTAACACAGTGATGCCCATGTCTTGAAGACTCTGGAAAACCTTGACATACTAATGTAGATATAACATATATGACCCCACCCAAAGGATGTTGACTTTATTGTTCACCGCCCTCTTGGCAGTCGTGTTTGACAAGCATGGTGGAGCCTGTGGGAAATCGGAGTGGGAAAGTAAGCAGCAATGAGTCAGTCTGGAAACTTAATTGGAATCAAACTCATAGCTTTTCCACAATGTATGCCTTGACATGAAGATGGGCTATTATGGGCTGTTGAGAGACTAATATGTGAGAAACATGTTGGCTTTTATTTATTTTGACAACCTCTTCCAGGTTGCACCATTAAGAATATTTTCAAAGCAAGCATCAGTTATCATCATATAGGAGTTCTCCACTGTCTATAAGAGTTTATCACTTCAAGTTCTAGTTTTACTCACCATTCATTCTCAGCATCAAGACTCCTCTTATTATCATGACTTTAACCCTTTCATGCATACTGGTCACTCCAGTGGACAGCTATTCTATAGCTGTTCTCTTGTATATTCATGGATTTTGTAGTTCTTTTAAATGTTTTTTTTTGTTTTTTTGTTTTTTTACACATATCTTTATTAAAGTTTTAAGACACTACATATCTTTTCTGACATGAATTGGTAACATTATGTAGAGCTCTCTTGAGCATAAACCCCCAGAATCACAAGCCCCCCCCCCAAAGTTTTCACACAATTTATCACTAAATTCATGTTTCTGTGCATCAAAAATTAAAGGCGTGGTGTCCTGCTGAGTGGACATTTTTGCAACTTAATGAAAAATAGGTTAATAAGAATTTTTTTTTTCATTATTATTATTATTAATTTTTTATGTATTTTTGATTTTTTTTTAATTATTATTATTTTTATTTTTTTTAATTTATTTTTCAGATGAAATTTTTCAATCGCATTGTTTTTTTCATACCTAAAGAGGAATAAAAACTCTCAGGAAAAAAATTTTGATTATGGTTCTCATAATTCGTGCATGAAAGGGTTAATACTAAATCACCACTCATCACCGGGATAACTGTAGGTATTGTATATATTTAATTTATTTTACTGTTATGTCTTCTTTTTGTAATATATATTTCTTTATTTATAATAATAATAATAATAATAATAATAATAATGGATTGGATTTTATATAGCACTTTTCTAGACACCCAAAGCGCTTTATATTATTGATCCATTATTCATTCGCTCTCACATTCTCCCTCTGGTGGTGGTAAACTACATCTGTAGCCACAGCTGCCCTGGGGCAGACTGACAGAAGCGTCGCTGCCAATTCATGCCTACGGCCCCTCCGACCACCACCAAACCTTCATATGCATTCATACACCAGTGTGAGTGGCACTGGAGGCAAGGAGGGTGAAGTGTCTTGCCCAAGGACACAACGGACTGACTAGGAGAGAGCGGGATTTGAACCGCCAACCCTTCGGTTATTGGACGACCCACTCTACCACCTGAGCCATGACCGCCCCCGTTAGGTTATTTTATTCATGTATTTATTTTTGCTTTTGCTATATTTGTTATGTGCCTCCTGTTCATATTCCTGTTATCTTTTGGTCGATATATTTACATGTTTATTTTTATATCTAAGCTGGGGGTAGGGACTTATGTTAAGAAGGACAGCAGAAATGTACACACTGTATGATGCATCCATAATGTGCTGTTGAAAATCCATAAACAAAATTATAAAAAAAAAAAAAAAAGACTCCTCTTATGTCTCCACATGTAAAATAAAGACCAGTGTATAAATAAGGATTTATTGTACTTATGTAGACAACTTCACCTCCTCTACAGCAAAGACGGGGACAGAAAGATATTAAGGCAAGTGTGTACCGTAGTCTCTCGATGGAAGACAAAAGAAGATATACATACATATATGAATATCTATTGTGTGTACTGACTTTTTGGAGTAATGCTGACTGGCTTGAACTAGGCAACTGGAACGTAATTTGCCATATAGCTTATGATCTTAGTTCTACTTTAATGAAGTCATAACCTCATCAGGGACAGCCTGGCACAGAGGAAATAAAAAAGGAAATGAGCGAACATATGCTCTTTTTCAACATTTTCTTTTTTTTTCCCCCTTTTTTCCTCCACAAAGGAGAAGATTAATGCATCAGATACTGTGAGTGTGTGTGTGTGTGTGTGTGTAGGTGTAGGTGTGTGTGTGTGTGTGTGTGTGTGTGTGTAGTCACTTTTGTGTCTGTGTGTGTATTTGTGTGTACACAAGCACGCCACTGTGTGTATTTGTAGGGATATGCTTATTTACATTTTATGTTCTTTGCACAGTAAGCATTTCCTCCGCTCGTAGAGTAAGCTCCTTGTATGTTTGTAGAAACTTTAGCTTTTTGTAAAAGTCAAAGCTTTCCTGCTGCCCTTTTCCATGTGCGCTCAAACCTAACAGGAACCTACTGTACGCCTGCACTCTGACTCGCCGAACAGAGAAAAGTTTATGCAGAAAACTTTCTTAAGTGTTTTTAGAGAGTTGAGCTGGGAACATTGTGTCTAATTTGAAGAAAATGTGTTTGTGTGTATGTGTGTGTGTGTACATTCATGTCTTTATCTGTTTGTGGCTGAGAGCTTGAAGGCATATCCTGCTGCTGGTAAATTACCCAAAGCAACATGGTGTGGGGAGGAAGCAGTGGGAGGGAGTGGAGGAGGGGAGGAGCAGGGAATTGAGAAAGGAGGAGAGAAAGGCAAAGACAGAGGAGTGATCATTTGGAACCCCAGGTCTTATCAAACATTGTTAGTGCACCCTACTGCCTCTCATTTACAATCTTACAGTTTTCCCCCCACTAAGCCGTACTAATACAGGCACAAGCATACAAACACAAGCAGACGGAGAAAAACAAATTAAGAAAGACACCAGAATATGTAATTTATTAAACTCTTACAAAGATAATTGTGAAAATATATAGGTTTGTAAACATAAAAGTAGAATTATGCGTGACTGTACTTTAAACTTTTTACACTCTCCATAATTAGTCTCACATACCGCCCTTTATGAAATGATATTAAAAATGTAATAAAAAAAAACACTTATAGAGCTGGACACACACACACACTAAGACACACACATATCTTTATAGTTAATATACACAGGTACTGGGAAAAGTACCGCTATTAATCCAACATGAAGGAGTTTCCCAGAATGCAATGCGCCACCCACATCACTTCTATTGCTCCCAAGTGAACTGCTACTCTACTGTATTACAAAACCGTAAGACCTGCAGTGTGTATGAGGGTGTGTGGGTACAGTTGTGCACATTAGCATATGTTTGTGTTTTCCCCTGTTGTATATACAAATATGTGACTGAACCCATGTGTTCAGCACAAAGCTTTATATGCCACAAATGCACAGACACCCCCACCTCACACAAATGATGATCACATGCAGCTAAATTAAAAATCAACTTTTGTCATAAACATAATGCGTGACATTTTACTTAAAGTTTAATCTTGCCTCGATTTTGTTGCAGCTAGACATCATTTCTCACTGAAGGATCGACAATTGTTTTTTCCTTTCATCACAGGATACAGGTGTGGTGTAGGGTGGAAATGGAATTTACATCTGTACATACATACACTTTAGGTTTAGGCCAAACCTGTTAGAAATTAAATATAAATAAATGCTTTATTAGTCCTGTTTTATCAAATCTTTGCTGACTTTTTCTATAATAACCCAAGCTGTGGCATTTTTCCCTGAACATAAGCAGGTGCTTTTGGTGCTGAAACCTAACCAACAAGAATTTAATTAAAACTTCTGTCCTCAACTGCACTTCACTTCAATTATATTCATTACTGTCAGAGATTTGGACATGGTACTTCTTATATGTCTGCTAACGACAGGCTATGATTGAGGAAAAATGTATAACCAGCTAATAAAGAATGAATCTATATGGTGATCAGGTCAGTAAGAAACAATAACACAATAATATATTTATATGTGTGTGTGTGTGTGTGTGTGTGTGTGTGTGTGTATTATTGAGGAAAAGTTATATTTTATGCTTTTTATGTAATAATATACTGTAATATAATTTATTTAGTTCTTTTTTCTGAAAGACACACACACATATATTGCCTGGCCCACAAAAAGCCAGACAATATTTAATTGGACCACCTTTAATTTTGATTATGGGATGTATTCACCGTGGCATTGTCCATGCCACTCAGTCCTTAACCCTATAACGCCAAACATATCATATCTGATACATGAGTTTTGAAGCCCTCTACATGATCAGTGTGATATTTTTTTTTCTTGAAAACCTGATGTATACAATTAGATACATGCAATACACAGATAATCCACCAGGGGGGAGGAATTTGTTCACCAGAAGTCTTTCCAGTGACACTACAAGATTGTCATTAATGAGGAAGGAGGCAGAACTTTGCCAATTTTGAAAAGGAATTACCAATTTCTTAGACATGTTTGTGTTATATTAAGTTTTTGTTTGTTCAAAAATAATACTATTTCAGCACTGAGACCCGATGTATCAAATATGATACAAAATTGAAACTCATACAGGGAAATTGATATTTGGAAAAAAAAATGTTTTTGGTTGTTCAGAAGGACTAATAAAGGCTCCAGTTTCAAATAACTGGAATTTTCTGTCAATGATTTAATGGTTCAGGCTTTGCAGGGTTAAAGGAATGTCACAATAAATATTTCAACACTCATTTTCATTCAGAGTTGCAGTTTCTTTACCAACATTCTGCAACGATGATGGGAGCATCAAACTGTTGTATAAAGTTAAAAAGATTCTCAATGCAGTTCAGGTCTGGACTCTGTAGTGAATCTATGTGTGAATACGATGTCTCATGCTCTCTGATACTCCCTTTCATAATTTGATCCAATATAACATAACGTTTCTGAAGTTAGACCTGACCAACTGGATCAACCCCAAATCACAACACTGCCCCCACAGGCTGGTACTGTGGGCACTAGGCATGATGGGTAATCACTTACTCTATCTCTCATCTCACTCTGATGAGCCCATCACTCCAGAACAGGGTCAGTCAGGACTCATCAGACCACATGACCTTTTTCCATTAAAACACAGTTCAGTCTTTATGCTCTCTGTTAAACTGATGGCTGTTTAACATATGAGAACCTACTCACTGTATCAGTTCTAGGGTTAAAGAACTTTTTGAGGCTGAAACATATTAATTACTGCAATAATTTTCCAATGGCTCAGTTTACTCAGTTAAATCCAAATGGTGATTTTTTTTTTTTTTTTCTTTTGTCCAGGCTGTTTATAGTTCATGTATTAACTGACAGTCAAAACTAGATGTAACACATACAGAAGCGATATAT
Source organism: Sphaeramia orbicularis (assembly GCF_902148855.1). Taxonomy (NCBI): domain Eukaryota; kingdom Metazoa; phylum Chordata; class Actinopteri; order Kurtiformes; family Apogonidae; genus Sphaeramia; species Sphaeramia orbicularis. The sequence goes on along the minus strand of NC_043969.1, from coordinate 19,701,152 downwards.
TACTACAGTTACGGAAAAAAAAATATTAGACCATCCCTTGCTTTCTTCAATTTCTTGTTAATTTTATTGCCTGGTACAACTAAAGGTACATTTGTTTGGACAAATATAATGATAACAACAAAAAAAAGCTCATAAGAGTTTAATTTCAGAGCTGATAACTAACCATTTTCCATGTTTTCTTGATAATAACTAAAATCACTTTAGTTCTTACATCAGTAGCTATGGCATTGTACTGCCAAAAACAGTGCTTTTAGGCATTCCAAGTTTTCTTTTCTGTCTGTTTTAGTCACATAATACACACATGAGTTAGTACTTGATTGCATAACCATTGTTTTTGATGACTTTTGATGGTCTAGTAATTTTTTCCACGACTGTAGTTTGCCACAACAGGCCAAACTGCCAAGCGGTAGGTTATATAAGAGGTCAGTTCTGCCAGCACCCACAGAAACCCCACTGTCACAGAATGAACAAATGTGTCCTACCAGGAAATGGCAGAACTGAAAGGAATTACAAAAAGTGAGACAAATAAACTGGGTTACACTGACATATTGGATTTGATATGAGGTGGAGAAGACATAGAAGGGGCGGAGAGGATGGGTTGAGGCAAATAAAGGAGAGTGGAGAGGATGAATCATCTCGATTTGTTGTTTGTCGGATGATATTCAGGCACAAGTGTTTTCACAGACAGTATCTAAGAGCTTTGACATACTATATGTAGACACATACTCATGTCAGTGTATCGGAATTTCACTCCAAACCACAAAGAGGAAAAGCCCAACAATAAGCCCAGACTTCTAATACCTGATGTCTAGTGTCGATACATGTCTGACTTTTTTCTATTCGTCCATCTGTCTGTCATAAGTTGACATGAACTGGCAGATGTCTTAATGTGTGTTACTGTGTAGTGTGTTGTGGTAAACTGGTAATTTCAGTATTTTCACCTAAACAGAACCAATTTGGAAAAGGATTGAAATCCCCAACAATTTGCCTGCATAAAACTCAATTAACATAATTAATTTCAATATTTATCACAAGTAATATAATAATTACATTGAATAATATCCTTTTCCTTGACAAAGATGGATGATAATTTAACTATTTTGGTCTCATAATGGGTACTGGGTAAGCTGAAGTGTTTGGAATTATATGTTGTAGAGGTTGATGACATTCACTGTAGTTCAACATTTATCAGACAAACTTATTTTTTACGTATTTCGAAGTATTTACTGAAAAATAAACAAGGGCAAAACACACAATCTAATATAATGAATGCCGTACTACAAAATACTGTGTGTGTGTGTGCGTGTGTGTGTAGTGTTGTGAAAGTAAGCACCAAATAGATGGGCTCAAAATAACCCATCTATTTTGTGTCACACACACATATGGCTCAAGCCACAGTCGAAGCTTGTCAGTAAGTTTGTTTACAGCAGGTTAATCTTCAGGCCCAGAATAAATATCTATCTTGACATACAGACAGCTTTAAAGCAGGGTCTGAACACTCTCAGGACACATTCGGAGGTGGTCTGGAATGCAATAGGCAAAAATCTACATTTTCAGACTCTTGAAAAACATTTTACCCAGCATTCTTAGTATATTATCATGCTGTGGTGTGTTTCTGTGAATGTGCATTTCTAGTGTCCTGAAATGTAAGTTTTTGCAGAGTAATTTGTCCACATTTTCCTCGCTGAACAGGAATGTCTCTAGGGAAGCATGGAAGGACTGCCTTATCAGCTGATGTGCTCTGTGTAAGTGAAACTCAGCACACTATCAGCATCATATGAAAGTGTTTCAAACTTGTATAAAAACTTTGAAAAGCTCACAAACATGTGTTACAACTGTGCATATGTGCAATGCTGCCTGATAACACGCTGAAGACCCTTCAAATGTGTTTTCCTCTTTAAAGGATTTGGCTAATATAGTAGACTTTCATGTGCACATTTTAACCCATAAAGGCCTGGTGCTACTTTTGTGGCAGTTCCCAGTTTAATTTGTCTCTCTATTTAACCTTTCTTAAAGGATTTATCACCATTTATCATAATATTATTCTCTCTTTTGCATTTTTTTCAGTGAAAATCAGGAATTTTCTGATATTCAGTTTACTGATCGTGTACTTTAATCATCACATTGAGATTACATTTGAGGGTTACTATACCAAAAAGAGAGAAAACTGAAGAAAAACAGACTTTTTCAGTAAAATATATCATTAGCTGAACATAAACTGTGTGTCCATCCACTGTCATTTAGCACACTCCTTGAGTTTTACTGGTGAATCAATGTTGTAGAAGATGCCGGTGTTTCCACATTCACTACGGAGCCTCTGAACATCCAAATGGGTCATATCTGATGACCATGAAAAGATGACAAACTGTATTTTTCACCAATTATTTACATGTATTGATAGGATTAGTGGCTCTAGGGTTATTAAACATTTTAGATCAGTAGATGCTCTTGGTCACTGGTGTATATTTGGGTCTTTATGGGTTAAGCACATGGATTTTCACTCATCACTAGAGTGAACACTCAGACAAGAAAAGCCACAAATAGCATTTAAGTTGTAACCTTCTGCAAGGAGTAACTTAAAAGCTGGCATCAGTAGTCTTTGAGCAGCACAGTGAATTAAATTAGCGAAGAATTGCACTGTGTTTTCTAAATAGGTGAACCTGTTTATTTGCATATAGAGCAGTGAAGTCAGATCTGATCACTCAAGGCATATCTCTAGACACTTTCTAATATAGGGTCTGAACTGAAGCACTTAGACTTGCGTTTGGGAATCTCAGAATGCATGTTGTCTATGCTGTTGTATGACAGGTCCATGGATGGAGGTTATACTACTGCCTCAACACTGGTAGTGAGGAGCCGTCCTTGAGATCAGGAGATGAGAGTTCAGCTGCTTCCTCTGCAAAGCTGACAGGAAGAGGAATAAAGGCTGTTTTATGCTTACCTTGTCAGCGAGCTCCGCGCGGCTTCACGTGGCCAATTGACGTCATTTTCACACCTACGCCCCTTCGTGCGGCTCATCTTAAGTGGAAACTTTCCGCTTCGTGCACTGCAGAAAATTTGTAAGAGACGCGCAGACAACATGGCCGACATTCAGGAGCTCCTGGTGGTAGAGGTACAGAAGTACAGGCACTTGTATGATTCGTCACACCAGGACCACCGCGATAGCCGTGTGGTGAACAATTCATGGAGGGAAACTGCAGCTACAGTCGGCAAAGAGGAGGAATGGGCAAACAAAAAACCTGGAAAACATTCGGGACAGATATGTGAAAGCAAAAAAGACCACCAAAGGGAGAAGTGGAGACCCAGGGGGGAACCCAAACATCCCACGGATTCTGAGAGAGTTGAGCTGGCTCTCAGGAGCAGCAACAAAAGAAAGCAAGATTCGTCTTCATCGAGAAGACGCATGAGAGTCACCATGTTTGGTTTGTTATGGCAATTTTCTTCTTCTCTAGTTTTTTACTGTGATAGACGTGCGTTTGTGGCACACTGCCCCCTGCAGTTTGGGAATAGATGCCACGCGGAGCCGCCCGGAGTATAAAAGCACCACACGTACTGTTGTACCGACTCTCCATGTCTATTTTCCGCACGTCACGTTCGTGCGGCAAGCATAAACCAGACTTCAGGCTGTTTTCACACTGGGTAAATTAAGTCCACTAAATGTTATCACTGTGAATGCAAACGTTCCATGCGCGTGTACCGTACCCAAGTCCAGCTGAAAAGGTAGTCCTGGGTACGGACTGTGTGGATTCCTGTATGGAACTTTGCAGTGTGAAAACAACTGTACCTGAGACCAGAAGTGACCTAGGGCATTTTCAGACTGGGTGTCTGGATCTGTGCTGTACCTGGATACGATAACACCTTTCCCGCAGATGTTGCATTCACAAGCACGTATTGGTGGGTGTTACAGGGCTGAAACAGTAGGTGGCGGTGTGGAAGGAATTCTGTAGCTATCCAACAAACGTAGAAGTAACAAAATCTTACGTCATCCACCAAGCAACTTTTCTGTTCACAGGCAAGCCTGTTTGAGGCAAAGAGAAGAAGAGCAATCTCCATTGTCCCTGATAAATCACAGAGTGGTTCGGTCTGTAAGGTGAGCCAGTGCCATGTGGATCCGGGGCTTTTTCAGGAGACAACAGGAGCACCATCAATGGTCTTGTGGTGATTAGGTCACTTCCAGTCTGAGGTATATATTACTTTCACACGACAACATTCTGTACTGGAATCCACGCAGTCCATACCCAGGACTACCTTCTCAGCTGGACCCGGGTATGGTACTCGTGTATGGAACATTTACATTCACACTGATAAAAGTAAGTGGACTTTGGGGTCCTACATACTCGGATATGGACTCTAAACCAACAAGGTGGGAGTGCTGCTGGGTCTTCTTGGTGATTATCCACAAGTGCTCTTTGGAAACTTGTGGTGTGTCTTCTATTCGGAGTAAAAAAAAATCCACACAAACACACAAGATTTCAAAAAAAATATTTCAAGGCACACTGTAGGATTTGTGTAAATATAAAATGCCTTTATTACTCCATGGCGATCTTTTAAAATACATCCAACGCGTTGCGACCTCTGGTCTTCATCAGGGCTTTTTTTCACCATTTTTTGAAATCTTGCATGTTTATGTGGATTTTTTTGAGTCCAAATACTCAGATATGGACTCGGATACCCAGTGTGAAAACAGCCCTAATCACCATACCAGCTTCAGATCCACGCGGCATGGGCTCGCCTATCGACCGAACCAGTGTGATATACCAAGGACAACAAAGGTTGCTCTTCTTCTCTTTGCCTCAAACGGGCTAACAGAAAAGTATTGCCTGTCTTGCCACTATTGTAGACAAATAAACTGAACAGTCGCTCAGTTGATGATGTAGGGGTTTGTCACTTCCACGTTTGTTGGATAGCTACAGAATTCCTTCCACACCGCCACCTACTGTTTCGACCTGGTAACACCCACTCATTCTCGCGCACGGGCTGCGGTACGCACTTATGAACGCAACATCTCCGGGAAAGGTGTGATTGTATCCAGGTACAGCATGGATCCAGATATCCAGTCTGAAAACTCCCTAAAAGTCTTGCCATCACACAGTGGTTGTTTTGGAATCATGGGCAGGGTTTTACACCTCGCTGTGAAACCATGGGGGATCCTAAGAGACTGAGTTCACTTCAAAGCACAAGGAACACCTTCAGCTGTAAAATCCCTACAGTCTGTCCCATGCAAAAGGTAATATTTTCAGGCTCCATGAGGTTTAATGAACTTGAGTGTTTGTTGAGTTCACTCCTGATTTATGAGTAAAACGGATTTTGTGGAACAAGTCAACATAACGGCAGTCTGTCACGCCAAACAGCTACACATACTTGGAGCTGATTAAAAACATGATCCTTTTTCTTTAAGTGAAGTTTGCAGTAGTGCAGACTTAAAGAGAGTGTGTATACAAAGCACTCAAATATAATTAAAGACCTCTGTCCTTGTCAAATAAACTAATGAAAAGCTATAATTCCTCACAAAAAAAAAGTCCAGGAAGTTTTAGGCCAGAAGACATCCTGAAACTAAACTATTCCAGCTTTATCTGCAATCTGATTATATTGGTTAATACAACAAGTGAGGGCTAGAAATGTAAATTAACAGGAAAGAACTTCACTTTTAGTTCCTTCCTCATCATTTCCCTCAAGCTAGGGTGTTTCAGGCAGTTTACATTCATTCATGGAAAGGTCATGCTGTCAAATGATCCGGGATAGTGGAGACCCAATATGTCCCAATATAGTTGAAGTGAAAATCGCAGGTGACAGCATGATATTATGAAGGATAGGGGGCTGTTATTTCAACTTGCAGCAGGTGGGAATAAGTGACATAATGATTAACAGCAGTAATAGGCTGATGATCAAATGAGAATGACAGTGAATTGTTAGATTATAAAGGATGACGTTAGGCTCAATAGCGGGAGTGTGAGCTTTTGTCTCACAGCTGATACATATAACCTTGTAGCATATATTACTCCGGTAAAAGCGTGAGATGTGCCATTAGGTTGTTCTGACCAAAGGGAATCTATAAATATATCAAAAAAACCCACACAGTTATGCTACTAAGAGCACATCATCTGTAGAGTAAGATGAGAAAATAGAAGGATGCTTTCATTTCAGCCAATTCAGTGTGAAAAAAAGAGTTTGACTGAGAGAAGGAGAAAAAAAGTGTCCTAATAGACTGCTGATGTGCTGAATGATAGATCTGTTGAATGCCCATAAAATGTCTTTCGTGTAAATTGCTTCAAGTTTCTTGAAGTTGCTAGAATCTCTCCAATTACCTTTCCCAACTCCAATTTTCATTTCTGCATGTCCATTAAAAAAATACTTTCCGTCCCTTTTTTTTTTTTTCTAACCCCCATCCTCCCGCCATCTTTATTCGCCTCTTTTCTTCTCTGCTTATTACCCATTCTAATGATAGCCATGTCTTCACAGAGAGAGGCCCTGATGGCAGTGAGTGCCTATCGTTATATTTAGATCTAATTAAAGATCATTATAATCTATCAGCACAATGGAGCCGGGGCTGTGATAGAGTCAGAGGAAGGGGGATTCGGAGAGAGGGAGGGAGGTTGGAAGTATGAGAGGGAAGAAAAGATGGATTGTTGGAGGAGAAGATACAGAAGTATGAGGCTATGACACTCACCCATTACCTCATATTGTTCCATAACTGCCCCCTAAAATTACCAATTACTAAAATGTGATTTCAGCACACTGCAATGATTGTGACCCTTGTGCAGACACAAGAGCATGACAGAAAAGGAGTGCAGATAGTAAAGCAGTTCAGGGAGGTGGGTGAAAATATGATAATAATGAAGGTGACTCTTTATAGCAATAAGGAGGATTAGATTAACTTCAAAACTAGTCAATATATGAGCAGAGGAAATCAAATGTTTCATAAAATGGCACATTTTAACAGGCCATTTTTGTAATTCTTGAGTTGTTTTTTTTCACAGTATAGCCTTAAGTTGACTGTGAGAAGCAGTGGAATTTGCCAAACTCTTTCTTTATCAGCTATAGTACTGTGGTTGGCATGGAATTGCTTTAAAAGCAGTAGGAGTGGATAGAAATTTCACTGGTCATGTCTCATGCTATTCCTTCTTATCAGTATTGGCTCATGCCAGTAGCCTTATGCAGTTTATCACAACCAGAGCCAGCTACTTTTCCTCTCTAATTCCAAACTGAAAGTATTATTACTTTGTTGGAAACTTTAGGCCACACAGAGGATTGCCAAATGGTCTTTTAATTGGAAATCAAAGAGCATAATACATTCTGTAAACCTGTGGCAATAGCAATTTGTCAAAAGAAAAAGTAAAAGGGAGACATCTTACTGGGAACCAGCCTTTTTTGTCATTTCTAAGTAGCAAAGTATTACAATGTTGATCCCCATAGCACTGTTGATCCCTGTAGCTCTGTCCATGGTGCTGAGAGAGGAAACGAGGTACTTTTATTTAATATCAACATACACATGCAAACACATGCGCATGGAATAAGTACACAGATTGAGCATATTTATTGTCCGGTTATGACATAACGGTTCCGAAATAAAGACAGATTTAATTACATTTGCTGAAAGGGGTTCAATATAATATAAACCCATTCACCCAACAGTGTAATAGCAGTTTGTTTGTATTTTAAATGCCCATACCTTGTTTTTCTTTTGTTGTTGTTGTTTGTTTGTTTGTTTTTTTGGGGGGTTAACCCCACAAATGTAAGACACCAAAAATATAATTAAAATTGGCAGCTTTTAACATAATAATCCCACAAATGTAATAACTTTCCCACAAATATATTAACAGTCACCTACCACAAACATAATGTCTCATTTTCCTACACTGTCCTACACTTTCCTACCCTCTCCATTGTTATCATAATCATATCCAGACATTTTATTTACATAGTTCAAACATAGGCCTCTATTATACTTAATGAGAGTAACTAATATCCAGTTAATCCTGAAGCTTTTATAATAAAACCTTTACAACATTTTTGCCCTCTCTGTTTTGTTCCTCCACTTTTATTTGTAATTAAACACCTAATAATCTGGAATTAGTACCATGTGATGCAACTGCAACATTTGATCATTCTAAAAAGGTAAGTAAAGAAAAAGAAAGATGAATGAATAGCCATGCATGCATTACTTAAATGTATGTGGTGTACTTATCAATTACATTTGTGGGAAGTTATTACAATTTTGGAAACTGAAGATTTTTACCGTCCCACAAACATAATAATTATTATGTTTTTTTTATCATTTATTATTTTATTATTATCATCATAATTATTATGAGTATTAAATGAGGTATTATGTTTGTGGGATTATTACATTAAAAGTTGCAAATTTTTAAGTATTTTGCACACCTGGACATGATCTGATGCAACATAAAAATATATCTGAGTGATCTGACATGGACTGAAACAGGACAATACTTCTGTTGCTTCTTATGTCTTTGCATTTTTGTTTCATTGTCTGCTTGTTAAAAATGCAAAATCTGTCAAAAATAAAGTATAAAATAATGCTGCAAATTTTTATTATGTTTGTGGTTTATTACATTTGTGGGTTTAACGGGGGTTCTACAAATATGTGTCATGTAATAATGGGTGCACATGTGGTGTCAGTCATTTCTGAACTCATTAGGATCCTTCTCTACATTTACTCACTTGGAAGTTTGTGTTTTACTTTGCACTTTTGCAACCAATTCCCACATTGTCTGTTGAGAAGTGGTTGTGGAGTTTGAGCTTCCTGTGCTATCTCTGATGCTTTCAATGATTTCACTTGTTCTTTCCTTTGACTCTCAGTGTTTGTGTCTTTAGATACTGTGTTTATGTATGTACATTTTCACTTGTGTGCCAACTTCCCTGCCTGTGGTTGTGTGCATAGTGTGTACGTGCATGCATCTCTCTCTTTTTTCATCTTCAGGTGCATTAATGTGTGTTGCTCCTATTGTTGCAGCTGTTATCATCACCCTGCGGCTGAATGAATAAAACAAGGCCAAGATAACGAGTGGGGAAGAAGAGGAGGTTACACCACTGAAATACAGACAGGCCATATGAGAACGCAGGAGGTTTTTTTTCTTTATCTGTCAGCATTGACAAACAGCTTTCAATGTTTCACTGCTTGTGCTCCAACTCAGATACGAGCAGCGTGGTCAGAAGAAGTCATGAGAGAGATTCAGGAAGGGGTTAGAGGTCACATATAACAGGTTTGTTTATAGTTGTTGGAGCAAAGATAAGCACTCAAGTTCACCACATTTCCATTTTCACAGCTACTGTATATGGAGTCAGGAGGGCTGAGATTATTTCAAACACTGATATGTGGAATGTAAAGACAATAAAGTTGTACAATTGGGTGTATGACTGGTTCTGAAATACTTTAAGCACAACTTTTAAAGTTATTTTAATGATAGTCAAAGTGTTCCTCTGCAATGACACATGGGACATTTATATGGCTGAATGTACAGTCTATTGCATACAGTTGTGCTCATAAGTTTACACCCCCGAGGAGAATTTGTGATTCTTTGGCCATTTTGCCAGATAATATCAATGATAACTTTTCTTTCTCTCAGGGCTAGTGGTTGGGTGAAGCCATTTATTATCAAACAAATGTGTTTGCTCTTTTTAAACAGAAACTATCCAAATGACCCTGATCTAAAGTTTACATACCCTAGTTCTTAATCCTCTGTATTGGCCCCTTTAACATCAATGACAACTTGAAGTAATGCATCAAAATGTGGTTCAATGAAACCCAAAATAAAGACAGCAGAATATAAAGGGCAGCCTCATATACAGTACTTTATAAAGTTTCACTTGGCAAAGCAAATTTATTCAGCACCAAAAGGCAGCCAGACCACTTTTCTACTCTTATGACGCTGGACAAGACAAGTTAAAAAAAAAAAAAAAAGACAGCTTCAAGTTTTTTGTGGTAGTTGTGGATGAGGCACTTTATTTTCTCCGGTGGTAAAGCTGCCCATTCTTCTTGACAAAACACCTTCAGTTCCTTGAAAATTTAGGTTTTCTTGCATGAACTGCATGTTTCAGACCTCCCCAAACTGTCTCAATCATATTGAGGTCAGGAGACTGAGATGGCCGCTCCTTCACCTTCACTTTTTCTGCTGTAGCTAATGACAGGTCGACTTGGCCTTGTGTTTTGGGTCATTGTCATGTTGGAACATCCAAGACCGTCCCATGCACATTCTGTCAGGGTTTGCAAACTTATGAGCACAACCATAACTGCTATTAGCGTCAAATTCCCCAGTTCAAAGATAAATTACTTTAGCCTATACTTTGAAAATATTATCAGCGTATATGCAATCTAATAAAATAATAGCAACAGCTTTTTCAAGGAACTACAGATGAGTGAGTAAGGACACATTCTCTATAACAATGCCTGCCTTTGAAACCCTTCTCTTCTTTTCTCCTGGTATACACCACATGTTGTAATTTGCATTTGGTAATTGCAAACATAAAAATGGACAAAGGACTTTTTTTTTCCCTCAGTAACACCCTTCTTCAAATTACAGTTTGCAGACATTACAACACGCGTCCTATTTTCCAGGCTAACTCGGAAATTCCACCAGTGGCTATTCTGTCGATGAATATCAATAGACATTATTCTTTCAACAGTGAAAGAGGAAAAACAATACCTGTTTCTCACTCACCTCCACTTTCACTCTCTGCACTTCTCATGAATACTTCAGCAAACCACAGACCTCTCACATCAGTCTTTCTTCTGTGTTCCTCCCTCCCTTGTTCCATCACTCTTTACTACAGGGGATAGGGCATGCTGTCGTGCTCTTTGTTTCTCACCCTCTGAATTTACGTTCATGACTTTTATCTGCTTTTCTCATCACTCTCGATCTATTCGTTCACTGTCTCCCTCTCCTTTTTCACGCTATCTCTGCTTAAAGATTCGACAAGGGTGTCAAACATTCTTCCTCTCTGCTCTCTGTGCATAATTAATGTTCAACATTAAAGAACAAAAATACAAGATAGAGAAGTTGCTGTGTTTATGTTTGTTAATTAGTAGAGTTCTGATGTGAGTTACATCATATTGAATAAGAGCAGAGATGAAGAAAGGAAAGAGACAATTTGTGCAAATGCATCACAACAAGGATGAGAAACATCACAAAGAGAGACATAATTTAGAAGATAGTGTTTGCATGTGTGTACAATGAAGGGAATTCACAATAATCTAACAAACTGTAATTTGTGGCATTATGAATTGATTTAACAAAAATAAATATGTTATGTTATGTTATGTTATGTTATGTTATGTTATGTTATGTTATGTTATGTTATGTTATGTTATGTTACGCAATGCAATGCAATGTTATGCTATTATGCTATTTATGGCGCCGGGGATGCCGGTGGCCTGTTACGTCTTGTGCTGTTACTGTAACAAAGTAATTTCCCCATTGTGTGGATCAATAAAGTCTAATCTAATCTAATCTATGCTATGTTATGTTATGTTATGTTATGTTATGTTATGTTATGTTATGTTATGTTATGTTATGTTATGTCATGCCACATTATGTTATGTTATGTTATGTTATGTTATGTTATGTTATGTTATGTTATGTTATGTTATCTTATCTTATCTTATCTTATCTTATGATTTTATTGTAGTTTCAGCTAAGGTGACAGAAGGTTGTCACTGCTGAGTGATAAACTACAGAGAGCAAAAGTGTGATTTAATATCTTTAAATTAATTCATGTTTGTCAGTTATTACACAGGTGTACTGCAATGAATAAAAGGAGAAGAGAAGTACAGAAGATTTTAAAAAGTGGGATTGTATTCAAGTGTTTTCAGATGGTGAATAAAAAGATGAAGAGCAAAAAGTAGTACATGAAGGAACAGAAAAGACTAGGATCAAATAGTCAGGTCACATGTGAGAATGAAGGAAGGGTTATGTCACCTCAAAATGAATTTACCTCTGCATTTTTATGAACACGCCATTAAAGGGTAAATATATGACAGCACTAATGGGCAATTGGAGCTCCCATCGCACATGATGGATGAAATTAAAGTAATTGCCTCTGTGTGTTTAAATCAATTATAGAACATCACTGCACAGAGGCGTGACGAATTGCAAGAAGAGTCTTCACACCAGTCTTTCCTGTCACTATATGTCTATGTTTGTGTGTGTGCGTAAGCTTAATACATCGTCCTCATCTTCCTGCAATCCAGGAGCCAATGACCTTTTCCTGGGAATTATCTTTCCCATTCATTTTACTAAACTGTTGCCTGTGGGATGAACTCCATCCATATATTGTGCCTCACCATGGATATTCCCGTCACATGTAGATGCTTAAGCAGGTTCTTGATGTATTCCAATTCCTGTGTTTGATTTCATTTTTGTACTTTTCGCTTGCTGTTTTTCAAACATTCAGTGGCTTTCAGTGAGTTATTATATCACCTGAGGGCGGGACCTCAGTTAACACAGTCATTTAAAACAGGCCCACTATAGTCAGAGGTGAAATAATGTCCTCCTAGTCCAGGGAGTTGCGATAATTGGAGAAGGAGTTTTGATCACATTCCAGCATGGCAAACAGTAATAATACCTGATCATCAAACATACAGCTGCCAAAACTGGACCTCTCTGTCCGTCCATAATTCTTTCTTGCAGAGGTGAGTGGTGGCAATCTGCTGTCCCTTTGATAAATGGCGTCACTGAAACATGGCTGCGATTGTGTCTGTCACACATTCCTTTTCTTTTCGTGCACCCATGTGAATGTGCATGTGCGCGACTCCTTTCACTCATCCGGAAGCAGCTTACCCCTCTGAGCTGCTCTGCTGGCAGCAATCCTAGCCAAACCAAAGCTCTCTCTCTCTTTCTCTGTCTCTCTCCCTTTCAAACCTCCAATCAAAACTATCCCGTCGTTCAATCTTCTTCCTCCAGCTTTTGTAACTCCATCTATCATTTCAATTCTATTTCAATTCTTTCTTCTTTCATTTCACTCTAGTCCATTTTCAAAGTTATTTGAAAACTTTACCCCCTCCCTCTAGTTGAGCCCTGTCTCCTCCTTTCTGAAACCTGTTTATATAAGGTTAATCTGCCTTTGACAAAAGGATGCCCCTCTGCTTCTTTGGGTGTCTTGGAGAAGCGCTTTAAAAAATGTGTGGAAAGGATTAAGGTAAGACCCCAAGCCAGGACTAGTTCTTTCTATTTCTATATTCTCTACTCTTGAGCCCCCAAACGCAGACAAACTGATGCACACACACCAGACTTTCTCTGCATTCAACTTAGTAAAACCGCCAAACTTAGACACACAACTAAACTTTCAGGTCTCTAACTCACTCATGACTGACAGTAACTATATCGGACTGATCAAGTGGTAACGTGTGGACACATTTCATGTTCAAAAGTCTCTGTTATGTAGGCAGAGTAACTTATATGCATGTATTATACATATTTGAGTAGGTATTTATAAGCACTTTAACATTATGTATGAGAACATTTGAGGAGATACAATTTTTAGATGAAAAATATCAAATTACTGCTCGGTAACACGTGGACATCAATTTTTTTTAAGCTTTACGCAAACATTCAAAACATGCGGTTCTCGACAGAAATTGATATCAAGTAGGACAAAACCTTTTAAAAACTCTTTAGCCCTATTGGCCCACCTGCGGGCTGAAAAAAATTATATTAATATTCATCTACTATAAAAATATAATAAGTCAGGACAATGGATGTTTTTTTCAACTTTTGCTCAAAGTTTAGACCCTAATATTATTAAAAGTACATCAAAATTGTATTTTAGTGCAAAGTTTAATGTTCAAACATGATTTTTAATCTTTGTGGGTTGAAATATGCGCTATTAAAATGAACATGAACAATTAATTTATGCATATCATCGTCAATCCAGCCGGAAAAAAAAACAGGCAAGGATAAAAAATTCTGATTTCTCTTTTAGTTTGTCACAGTTTACTCAGGCATAGTAATAGATACAATATTTTAGACAATGGGAATAGATTCTGTGCGGTCTCTAAATGTCCATAGACACCAAGAACATCCATATGAACCTTATTATTGTGAAGTAATTCTTCATTTACTTTGGGTATGTCTTTTTAGGCGTTTTTCCCCTGAAAATATGGTCAGGGTTAAACAGGTTAAATATTATGTTCAACTATGCTGAAAATAAATTTCAGAGTAAAATATTGAAAAGTCTGTGTTTTATTGACATGAGAATGTGGTAACATGTGGACAGGTTGCCATAGTAACACATGGACAACTCTTTACCATTGTATGGATCACCCAAAATGTTGACTTATTTTTTAAAACAACAAGCCAGATATAATTACAATGTTTTATTTAATGTATTTAATACTAACATAGTGTATTTACAACTTGTGGTGGTCCATACTGATATATATAAATTACAAATAAAGAGTAATTTCTCAGTAACAGTTCACAGATAGTCTTTTTGAATGCGACCAGTGGATGAATTCACTAACTTCATTCAGAATTTTATTTCTCAAAGTAATAGACAGACTTTTGCATGTCTTTTTGTTAATTTAATGCAGCCTAGCAGAAGGTTCCGAACCTCTCCTGTACTGTGTAAGTGGTGTTTGAAAAAGGATAACAGTTCCATAAAGTAGAGATCTTTAGCTAAAAAATGAGCCTACTTGATAAATGATGTATGCAAATGTTTCATGTTGATTGGACCCTATTAGGTTTCTCAAAGTTCCCCAACTAAAGCTGTTGTGTTCCTCCTGTTTTTATCATGCTGTTAACAGGTTTTATATTGTTATTTTTAGTCATATCTAATGACCTTTATTTATTTTAGTCTGTTTTAACCATAATCAGTGAACCGCTGGGAGTAGCTGTCAATGCCTTTGGTCTGTGCTGTTTTTAATCTGTCCCCTGTATGTGTCCTGTGGTTTTAATGTTTTGTGTAACGTTTGAAATGCCCTCTCCAGACTGCAGAACAAATCTACCTACGGGTATCAATAAAGTCACCTTGAACCTTGAACAAGCTGCAGTGCTCAGTATACAGACCCCCCCAAAAAAGTAGCACACTCCAATATTTTGTCTTTCAGCTACCTTTACCTTTAATTACAACAGACATTCACTGTGGTATTATTTTGATAAGTTCATGCAGTGTCATATTGTTTATTTCTGTCATTTTTGTGACACATAATGTTGCTGAACCTAGACCTGACCAACTGACGGAACCTCAGATCATAACACTTGACTTGTACTGAAAAGCTACTTCCTACTTTAGTTAAAGGTTAAATGACTTATATTAGTCAGTTCAGTCATCATCCCCTTCAAGTGTGCCCCCTGAGACTTAAACTAAGAAAAAATTTGACAAACATCATATGTGTAAATCACTGGTGTAGCCCAGGGTATACGCCGGCATATACTTAATTATTTTTCAGTCAGTATTGCGTATACCCACTTCTAAATCCCCCTGGTGTGCACCATTCCGTAGCATCTGAGCCAAATTGCCCATATTTTCCCACAGATGGTGAAGCCATGTCCCGCCCTACTCTGCCTCTAATTGGCTAGTACTCGCTGCTTTCACTGATTAGATTGGTTAGCTTTAGGCATGAGGACTGATGAGCCAATCAGAGGCAGAGTAGGGCGGGTCATGCAGAGGAAAATATTGCTAACTAGTGTGGTGGAAAAATTTACTTTTTATTTTATACTCTTTATATTTTATACTGTTAGTACATCTTCTTTTAATGCTGAGTCATTATTCATTATGTGTGATGTTTACCACTCTGTAACACCCCCAACCCAGGAACAGAGTTCTTGCCTTGAGTTAAAACCCAAACACCTAAATGTCTGAATGTGTAGATAGAGGATGGCGCCTGCACTCCAGATTGGATCCAAGCAAGGTTAGAGTGGAGAGGTCATCATGACCTCTTCACGGAGCAGAGAAGGAGTAGTATGGAGTGGTACGATGTACGTAAGGAATGACATCATAGTTTGAGGGGGTTGGATTTGGTTCTATATAATCTTTAGTTTTCTCTTGTTTAATCAGACTTCACTTACAGAGTTTCTCTGTGATTGACTTCTCAATAAATGCATTTATTTATTTTAACTCTAACTTTTTCTCCTCCTCTTTGTGTGTGGGTTATCAGTTGAACATTTCCATAACAAATTGGCGTTGTCGGCAGGATTCCATGTGTGCTGTCGGGCGGGGAACGGAGGTTGGTGGACTGATCATCCTACGGGCCAAAAAGCGGCTGTAGCCCCGTGGTAAAACGACACCGCAGACGGGGGACCGGCCCCGAGCCCCGCCCGTCTCACCACTGGAATCAGAACTGAGTTCAACGCCACACACGGTGAGAAAGTTACAGTTTGGGGTGTTGGGCCTTTTACTCTCTGTGTTCCAAACTCACGTCACTGGTGACCACTGTAACAGTGGTATACAATTCAGGTTTATATAGGGGGAAAAAGGAAAAAAAAAAAAAAAAAAAAGGGAAAAAAAAAGGATAAAATATACATATATATATATATATATATATATATATATATATATATATATATATATATATAAACCTGAGTTGGGTTGCTATTGTATGCAAATGCAATAGAGTACAGGCGTTTTTGGGAGATTTTTCGCCTGCCTTCAACCAAAAAGAAAAATCGTATAAGGTTGCTACTGTATGTAAATACAGTAGAGTAAAGTTTATAACAAACTTGAAAGCGTTTTAGGTGATTTGGGTAGAGCCAGGTTTGGGTTTGTCCATTCTATCTGCACTGCAACACAGCAGGTGATGGTAAATGCATCTTATATATCTCACCTGGACGCCACCCACCAAAAAACAAGATGTCCGTTTTCGGCTGCAGTAGACACAAATCATCTAAGCAGAGGCCACCTGCTTCATCTGTAAATAAAAATAGCTCAGCCAAAGGGAATACAAACACAGTAATTCTTATTTTCAAGGGATTACATTCTAATGAAAGCATAATTAAGAGTGCTGTATTACATATCTACTAATAGATCCTTCAAGTCTCACACGCTGAAGCTTTGAAAAGGCAATATTGTTTCCTGTCAAAAAGCAATTACTCAAGTAGCAAGAATTCTTTTAGAAAAGCATCTTGCTATAACTATTTAAAGTGTACCTTTTCAGCTCTAGCAGCACAAAACATTTTATTCACTGCTGTTATATAAGGCAAGTGTCACAAGCAGATGAACCATGAAGCTCAGGTATAATACTAAAACTATCTGTATAGCAGTATAGGACAAGGAAAGAACTGTAATCGCATCAAGGCAAAAATGATCCCTAAAAGTGCCGTAACAACTAAACATGTGTCCAGAGTTCAACCTTGTTGGAGAGAATGTGGAGGTGTCAATGTAAATCATGTCTTTTGGTTATGTCCTAAACTTCCATCATTTTGGGATAATGTATATTCAACAGCTGTTAAGATATTTATTTATTTAGAACATGCAAAGAAACAAAATAAAGCAAAACAAAGCAAATTAAGACAAAAACAAAACGACATTTAAATGAACAGAATCTATCTTCAAGTATGTGCAAGTCTGAATTTTGCATGGTCGAAAAGGAGTAGGAAGAAGTATAAACTTATTTAATGCTACCCCTCAAGTGCTTTTTTTGGGTTATGCAATCCCTAAAACATCTTTGGTGAAGTATTTCAGATATACAATGGGTAATAATGTAATAAAAAATACTATTAGAAGTCTATAAAAAGGCAATTAGCAAAAAATGGTGCAGATTAGAACCACCTACAACTAACAACTGGCTACAAATTGTGTATGGAATATTTAAGACGGAGATTTGGAGCCATAGATTCAGGACTCAAGAAGAGCAGTGTCATGATAAATGGGAGAAATGGACAATTTTTATTTCAACGTGACATTACTAAAACCAGCTGTTAGTCACAAAGGTTTTTTATGGTCAATGTATCCCAAGTGTCCCTTAAGTTTGTATTGTACTGAATTCAAACAATAAAAATACAGTAACAAATTTTTAAAAAAGTGCCATAACAGTAAGATGAAGACCGTTTGATTATTCTGACATTAAAATGAAAACCTAATTCCACTGGTTTACAGGTCACTACGGGAAATGCCTTATACCCTGGGAATAAATAGAATGAATAGGATCATGGTTTGAGTTCGGGTCTGGCTTGCTGTTCTTGTCTACTGTACTGTTTTCATAACAGCCACTGAAAATGCAACCAAATAAATACCAGATCAACCCATATATATGTCCCAGTATCCTTTGGGATTGTAAAAACGGTGCAGGTGCAAGTGTAAGTCAGAATGCATTATATGCAGCATATTCACTCTAGGTAGACCCTGACTCTAAGTTTATTTCAGGACTTTTTTTTTTTTTTTTTTTTATTATGGATACAGTAATGAAATTGTTTTACATTTTATTTCCCTATACAGTCATGGTGCACTAGTAGGAAAATATTGATTCAGTCTCATCTTGAGCACTGTGTTGAGGTTAACTTTAATCACTAACCCTACAGGTTTATATATTTTGATGAGAAAATACATAGTCTGTGGGTGGGAATGGGCTGTGCGGGGTCATTATTTTCAGGGCTGTACAGTAGGTAAACAAGCTGGAAGCTGCACACGAACTCACATATGAAACTCACATTCATACATTTGTTGACTGAAGGTGCCAAAATGTCATACTAGATTGTTTTGACACAGTTTTATAGAACCTGATGTCTTTCTGGGGAAGTGCTTCGAAATCTAGACACTGTATGGTCTGATTTTATCATCGGGATAGTTAGTGTAGATCCAGATCACGCTTCCTGTTCTCCTTCAGTGAGTCTGTCAGACAGATTGCTTTCCTCCTCACCACCTCTGCCCCTTATCCTTGTCTATATAATGGTTGTTGCTAGAGATATGCTTGAAACTGCTTTCAGTGATGGATAATGTGTTTGGACAAACATATCTTCAAATCACTGCAGGTAAATGCCACAGTTCACGGCTGCAAGCACATCCGCCAAGCCAGAAATGCTGGCTTAATGACTTACGTTGACACAATATTCATAATTGCTTTCCAAAAATAATGGCCAACTTCTTTTCAAAAGCGAAAAAAAAGCAGGATTAAATTATTATATTGTACCCTTTAACTCCATGCCATTAAATACAGTTTCAGTAAATAGTAGCCTTGTACACCACATCTGGTATAAAACAAAAAATAATGAGAATAATAATTTCAAAAAAGAAAAACAACTGACCCTTTGGACTTCCGTTTTCTAGTGATTCATGCATTTGTATCGTAAAATGAAAAAGTGACTGTCATGTTGTAAACTCTATTTATCCCCCTTGAACATAATAGATGTCTTGTATAAAAATTCTGAATTATGCATTTTCACATGAAAATTAATAACCTTTTTCTCTCATATTAACCCTCATTTCTGAACAGAAAGTCCAATAGATCCAGTAGACACCAGGCCAAATCGCCTTTCACCCATGAGAAACCCCAGTGAAATCAGGAAACCCAATGCCGTGGCTGAATGTGGGGTTCCAGCTGTGATCAGCTCCCCTTTAGTCCCCCTGTGTGGAGGGATTCTGAGGGATAAGCGGGACAGGAAAGGGACTTTGAGGTTTTTCAAGTTGTGAGCAGAGCTGTAGTGTTTTCCTGCCACATCCCAGATAGACCTGGAATGTTTTGGATTCCGGATTTGTGTTTGGGCTGAACTAATTGAGTCCCCTAAAAACCTCGCTGCCCTGACTCCAGGACAGTGTTGGCACACACAACAACGCAAACCTGCACACACATACACACATGCATGTTCCCTTTTGTCTCTTTCTGTGCCAAGCCTAATCCTGCCTTACCAGCTGCAGAAAAAAAAGAGAGGCAGGGAGGGAATCTCCTCCCTCCATTCAGTTCCAATTCACTTTTCAATTTCAAGGTGCTTTATTGGCAATGCTTTGCCTGAGTGATGCCAAGGCAATTAACAACACACATACACACACACACACACACACACACAAATGGGTGCTTACAAAACAAAAAAGTGTCATTATATCATGGCGAACAATATGATCAGAAAAGTAATAATAAGCTTTGAAATGATTTAATTTTTCTTTTTTTTTTTTTTCTTTGGGGGTTCAATGCAGAATTTCCCTGTCCACTAATTGTGATGGGCCATGGAAGGTGCTCAACTAAATTGTGTAAACACATGTGGAAGCAAAGAGCAGCAGCAATGGAAGACTGATCACAGCAAATGAGTTTCTCAGGAAATGATTGGACCTCTTTGATTGCCCAAATGTAAGTCCCCTTATCGTGTCACCTGACTACAGAGGAGCATAATGTCTAGAGTATGGAGAATGTAATATATTAAAAAGATAAATTTGCTGGTGCAATGTAGAGAATTGGAAGTAGATAATTTGCAATCACATTGCAGAGTAAGTGTTTGATGTCCTTTGAATGGAGCTCTGGAGTTAATTTTCAATTCTCTTTGAAACTGAGTAAAATAATGAATTGTGAGAACAACAGAACACCGCTGTGGTAGCGTTTTAGATGGGTTAGTAGGCAGAGGTCAAAGTATGGCATGGAATTAAATAGGTGGATGATAAGAGAAAGAGGAAACTTATTTGTGTCTTTTTCAACACTTTTAACAACGCAAAATAACGGCTGTCACCCCTTATGAAAAGACGCTTTTGTCTGAAACCAATGTGGAAAAGAAAGTTTTTTTTTTTTTTAGTTTTTTCATTCTTTTTTTTGGTTTTCTAAAATGAACTCACTATGTGTTAGTTGCATTCACTGCATGACTCTTACACTTGCGAAAAAACTATCAACAAGTTGTTTGGCCTCCCAGCCTGTTAAAGAGAAACATGTCATTTCATGGAGCTTTACTTGTTGTTTGCACAAAACATGTTGGAATGTGTTTCAGCAAAAACAGATCACTGTGACCTATAAACATAAATAAGAAACAAAGCAAAAAAAAAAAAAAGGGAAATATTGAGTGTGGCGAGATGATATCTCCCCTCTCATTTATAGTCTTATCTATAGCAAGAAATTACAGGACTGGAAATGTCAGACTGCAAATGACACACGTTGGATGTGAATCACTGACCATGTGGCCTGTGGTGAACCCCCTGCTGGGTAACTCACCACATGGACCCCATACCATATAGAGTGATGCCCTACTGCAGAGACCCAGGTTCGATGCTACCCTCTCTCTCTCATGCCCTCCCTACTACTATCAACTGTCTTAACCCTATAATGCCAAACGTATCATATTTGATACATGAGTTTTGAAGCCCTCTACATGATCAGTGTGATTTTCTTTTTCTTGAAAACCCTGATGTATGCAATTAGATACATGCAATACACAGATAATCCACCAGGGGGGAGGAATTCCTTCCCCAGAGGCCTTTCCAGTGACACTACAAGATTGTCATTTATGAGGAAGGAGACAGAACTTTGCCAATTTTGAAAAGGAATTACCGATTTCTTAGACGTGTTTATGTTATATCAAGTTTTTGTTTGTTCAAAAATAATAATATATGAGCACTGAGACCCGATGTATCAAATAAGATACAAAATGAAAACTCATACATGGAAATTGATATTCGAAAATAAATATCTTTGGTTGTTCAGAAGGACCAATAAAGGCTCCAGTTTCAAAGAACTGGAATTTTCTGTCGGTGATTTATGGTTCAGACTTTACAGGGTTAAATACAGGAAAAAAAAAAAAAAAAATCTTATAACTTAGTTTAACCACAGATGTTTGCCATTAGATTTAACAGGCAGAAAGGTAACATAATAATTTTGGTGATATCTTATCATAGATGGTATGCATGGAGCTGTAATGTCACCCACTGGTTTAAGATCTGTGGTTTTGTGGTATTTTTCACTTTTGCCGTCACCATGTTGTCTTTTTGGTGTCCTAGATTCTTTTTCTTCAGCTGTAGGAGAATTCATCATTCATTGATACTGTATTATGAAAGTAGCTCTCAAATACTTATTGTGGTGTTTTCTGTCAACTTTTCTGATGTTACAAAAATTCTGAAGTGGGCTTTCAGCAAGGCCTTCTCTGCTAGACTGAAGAATAAATATCACCTACCTACATTTTTATATTGGTTCCGTGAAAATGTATAAATTTTTTTTCCCAGTGGTGTATTCTCATTATTCCATATCTTTTCACTTGGTCCAACTGCTTCCACTATAGTGTATGTGCATATTAGAGCATTTTGTCCAACCAGATTTCAGCTTTCATCTGTTGCCAGGTGAATGAAATCTACATCAAGGCCTTCATAATAAACAGTAACAGACAACATAAGTCTGTTTATTTGTTCCATGGCCCTCAAGCTGAGAGTAGTGTCGGAAAAGAAAAATAATTACAACACCCCTATTTGTTGTTGAATGTGCAGTTTGAGCTATAGACACAAATTCATATAAGAAAATAAATGACTGACTGACTGACTGACTGACTGACTGACTGAATGAATGAGTGAATGGGTTAATGTCAGTGCATCCTTTGTGTAACATTTTATAAAATTTTAAACGCATGCAGGTCCTTTTGCGCTGATGTCTGAAAGAATTTTTCCCCCATGTAACCTTTACTAAGTGATATATCACTGTTTCATATTATAGTATACGCTACATTTTGCATTTTTCAATGAAAAACAAGAACTTTTTTTATATTTAATTTACTGGCCTTGTAAATTAATGTAATGTTCGTAAAAGTTCAAAGGCCAAATTTTATTACATCAAAACAGGAAAAATTTAAAAAAAAAAGAAGTGACAACTGTTTAGATCTTTTAGAGTTAATTATAACTGAAAATAAAAGCAAGTATCTACAGTCACAGCCATTTGTGTTACTCGTGTGCATAAATGGCATTCCTATAGAAAGAGTGTCAGAAAATAAATTTTTAGAAAAGATTATTGACAGTAAATTAAATTGGAAATCAAGCATCAGGTTCATACAAACTAAACTATCCAAAAGCATTTATGTGTGTGTGTGTATGTATATATATATATATATATATATATATATATATATATATATATATTTAATATTAATGTTGCAGTAGATCATGTCTTTTCCAAATGGTCTCTAGAGCATCTGAACATCCAAATAAGACACATCTGATGGTGCTGAAAAGCTAAGAAACTGCATTTTACTTAAATTATTTAAAGTTATTGACATGATTAGTGGTTGCTTTTGGTCGCTAGCGGTTGTTCTGGTCTTTTAGAGTTAATTTGTTACCAATTACAAATGGTTGTATCATTTTTGTAGTCATTAAAGGGCCTATATTAATCATTGGCACATATTAAGTGACTAAATATGTCTACATATACATGTATGGGCCCCCTACACAACACTAGAGCTTTCGTTTTCTTAAAGCCGGGCAGGCCTCTTGTGCCTAATTACAGAATGCTAATGTAGCAATGGTCAATATTTGTTTTAGGGAAGGGTTTAGTGAATCAATTGTAACCACTTGCAATCATATATAATTTAACTCTGAAATGATTATGAAGTCAGTGTCTTCTAAATTTCATTCAATTAATTAAAAATGTCCATTTCAATAATAAAAAGAAATATTTTTTTCTCCTATCTGTCTCTCTTTTTTTAAATAAATGAATGTTTAATGATTCAGATGGAGGTACTCTGAAATAATGCTTCTACCTGTCAGGCAGTTGGGTGTGCTGAAGTGGCCGACAATTACTCTAATAGCACTGTGCATGTGTCTGTGTCTGTGCATGTGCATGTATGTGTGTGTCTTTTGATATGGCTGCCTTACAGCTTGGTGTTAACCACTTGACATTTGGGAAGTGCTTTCATTAAGTTGGACGGCTGTCTTAGACAGTTATGATGACGGGGCTTTGCAAGTTATCCCAGTAAATACTGTGTCCATCTTGGATCAATAACGGCCTAATCCCCCAATGGCTTACACTACTCACAGATACACACACACATCCACACATCCACATACAGACACACTTGTGAGTGACATGCATACACAAATGTGTACAAACTCACACAACACATCAGTAGGAGTTTAATCCCTGCAACTGCTACTGGGTCATCAGCTTTGGCGTTTTTAATACATTAGTGGAAATTCAAGAGGTGACTCTGATGGAGATGAAAGGATAGAACATAAAAACAAGAAGAGCATTAATAAGGAATATGAAATTCTCTAAGCTGCAGAATGGTCTATGCTGTCGTAGTTCATACTCCTATGCATGAGGTTGACAATAACAACTTAGCATCATTAATATTTCAGATTTCCTCTAGGTGAAGACTGTATTAGCTTTTTAGCATGGTTCAGTTAAAGTCCTGTTTACTTTCTTTTGGCTAGGAAAACGGCTGAAAAGCAGAACATCAAAGGGTAATATTTTGATGAAAAGCAATTGATGCTTTGTGAAATAATCACATGAATTAATGCATCAATACAATTGATATATTTATTCAATCATAATCTCCTAAAGCCTTTGTAAAGTTACAAGTTTTAATGTTGCATCTGTTACTTTGCTAGTTAAAAAGGCAATACACAGATGACTCCAATATCAATTGAATGTCCTTGAGAATATTTCAGTTTCTTTTCCTCAATACAAATGTCTGTTTCAGTGTTCCTCAGTGCACTGCTCCAACAGTTTCAGAAGGAAAATGAAAGACACTGTGTAGCCAATAAACACATCTGCACAAGGAAGGAGTTAGAAAAAGTGTCAGAGAACTCAATAACTTTTATTTGACGTTTAATGTCAATGCCAGATGGTGTGTTTAGGAAGACGGAAATGTGGTCAGTAGTGTTAATTGTGACAGAGTCCAGGGCAGAATACAGACTGAAATAAAAATGAGCCTTAATTTTGCCCCGTAAAGGCCACAGACCCTGAAAGGATTTTGGCCTTTTAATAAAACCTTGGCAGAGGGGTTAAGGTCGACCCGATGTCCTATGTTTTAATTACCAGCTGTTTTACATTCAGTTTTGGTTTTTCTCTTTTAGGGCTACAGAAAACCATCTACAATTAACTTTGATCCCAAAATGATAAATAACTGCAGTTTATACATTGTTTCACAGCTGATTGTTAACTATTAATGTTCCTGTTTTAAACCGTCTATTAATTTTTCTGCTTTCCAATTTAGAAAAAAATGACCTAAAATAATCATTAGAGTGTAAAGAATAAAGAGTTACCTCCAAAGCATAAGGCCAAACAAACTGGCACTCAACAGTGCTGCTGGAGAGAATATGAGGGAATCATGGTGGCCCATGTTTTCTGGTCCTGCCCCTCTATCCAGACTTACTGGAAGGAAGTATCTAAAATCATTTCTAAAGTTTTGGGTTTTAAAATCAACACATCATTCACGTCCCTTTCTTGGCCATGAACCTGATGGTCTTAGTAAGAATGACGCTTACCTCCTCAAGGTCTTACTGGCAGTGAGTAAAAAGACTATTACAAAATACTGGCTTAAGAGATAGTGTAAAACATCTCCATTTACTAGAACAGATGACCTACACCAGGGGTGTCGAACTCATTTTAGTTCAGGGGCCGCATTCTCCCCAATTTGATCTCCAGTGGATTATCATGCCACTGTAGCCAGTGGAAGGGCTTTTTTTTTTGCCTTTTTCAATATGGCCCCTAACGGTAAATCATCCAACACACATTTTGAAGGAAAGTCATTGGTAATTTTCAAAAAGTTACATTAAGAAGAACATTTATATTATTTGGTTGAAAATTTAAAAATATTGAAATTATGGTACCATTCAAGGGAAATAAAAAGGCTGTAAAAAGTTTACATAAAAAACCCTACTTGAAATGTTCTATATTTTCAAAGTGTTACTGGTAAAATTTATTTTTGTATCTAAAGCTAATGTTCTTGTGAGCAAAAAGTTGCCAAAAATGCCCAATGTATCAAATGTGATACAAAACATATATCATAAACAAAATTATATGATAAAATGTTTTGCTTGGATTATGTTAAAAGGGCTAATAAATATTATAATTCCAAAAAATGTGAATCTTGTGGCTAGTTTTTAATGGGTCAGGTTTTACAGGGATAAAGGACCAATGAGCCTGGTCAATGTAACTGTATTTAAACTTGCACAAGTGATTGTTTTATAATTATCGATTGTACGTTTTTTTTTATTATGTGTTGATTATGTCTTGTCTTGTCAGAAACAGTTTCTTGGCCAGGTCAGTCTTGGAAATGAGTTTTTTTTTTACATGGTTAAAGGAAGAATATATATATAGAAAACAGAGGGGATTTGGTGAACAGGCAATGAGAAGAAAACTTGATGATACAATAATACAGATGTGTGTAAAGAATGGGCTTTATACTGTTTTTTTAAATACTTTTTTCACTTTATACTCAGTGAATGATACAGTCTGTGGATACGATTAGTTGGTGGTTTTGGTAGTCATAAGCATCCTCTGATGCACAACTTCCCCCTGCTGTTGAGAAGTTAGAATTTCAACATAAAACACCTTTAAAGTGTAGTTTTTCTAATTTTACAGTATTTGGTCAGACACGGTTTAGAAAAGTCATACTTTAAAACAAAATGTAAAGAAATGTTTGTTGTGAAGTTGTAGTGTAAAAGCAAATGAGAAAAGAAGAATTAAAGACTAGAAGCACTCGGAGAGTGCAGACCTCCACCAAGGCAGATCAGTGCCTCAGATTTGGATGAAAATTTCAGGAAATGTTGATACTGGCACAAGGAACAAATGATTAAATTTTGGTGGTAATCGGGGGTGGAGGGGCACTGATCTGTCTTGGTGGAGCTCTGCGCTGTCTTTTTTTTTTTTTTTTTTAATTTTTTAATTTTATGTTCTTATCCTGTTTTTTATCCCGGATTGTTCTTTATCTTTTCTGGTTTTTATTGTGTTCTATTGCATCTTGTTTTAACTTATTTGATCTTATTTATTTATTTTATTCTTTTACCTATCCATGCTGCTATACTGATGAACGGTGGAACACTGAACACTTTTTGTCCTGTCTGTAAGTGTGATCAAGTACCTGTCTTACATGTTCAACGTATATATTGTTGTAATACCAAAGCAATCACCTAGACTGCAAAACAAATCTACCTACGGGTACAAATAAAGTAACCTTGACCTTGACCTTTTCTAGAAAAGCACTCGTAGAGCATAGACCTCCGCCAAGGCAGATCAGTGGCCCCCCCACCCCCAATCACTACCAAAATTTAATCATTTGTTCATTTGTTCCTTGTGCCAGTATCAACATTTCCTGAAATTTTCATCCAAATCCGTCCAGAACTTTTTGAGTTATCTTGCACACAGATAGACAAACAGACGAACAGACAAACCATCGCCGACAAAAACATAACCTCCTTGGTGGAGGTAAAAATACATGGTGATACAAAGATAACCTAAATATGACTATCTTGTTTCCATATCAAATCATATCTTGATTGTGATTACAAGTGCACTAATGTAAATAAATCATTATATTATTATATGCATAAGTAACCTTTAACACATGTGGGTAATAGGCAGCTAAAAATAACACAGATAAGAAGGTGGTAAGGTAAAGCCCTGGGTTTTATTACATCAAGATAAAAGTGACACAATAGCATCATAATGAAATAATAGAGATAAGATTAATCCACATTATTGAATAGATCCACATACTGCAATAGAGAACATATTTAAAATTATTCAGAATTCTAGATATAATATAAAATAAAGCCAGATCTACAGTTTAGCTTGGGTTATGAAATGTCAACTCATGTCTAAAATCAGAAAATACTTAAAGACATTTCAGCATAAATCGCATTACTCCCTGAAGTGCATTCAAGGGGATTGTGTAATGGTAATGCTTATATAAGTCAAATTGATGACCTATGGCAACGTATATATGAGATGATGAATATGTATTATACAACTGATGCTATGTGATGTCTATCACATGGTTTCCCCTTCTTCTCTAGTATTTCACCAAATAATCTCTGATGTGAAGTAAACTCACTTTGACATACTGGTCGTAAACCATCAGTGTTAGGATTTAATGGTTTTGTGTTATTGTGTGTGTGTGTGTGTGTGTGTGTGTGTGTGTGTTTGTGTGTGTGCTTTTCCTGTATCTTCCCTCTTTCTGGTTAGCCAGCCCAGGGCTACTGGTAGAGTGGTTGCCATGGAGTTTTGACATCATTTCATAAATGAGAATAGATGAGTCTGGGAAGTCAATATGGGCTGAAGCTGCTGAAGGGTGTTATGGGAAAAAAAAAAAAACACTGCTCCATCGAAATAACCTCCACTTCCCGCTGAGTCACACACATACACACGTTTATGCACAAGAGGATGCCCACACTTGTGCAGATAAATTTAGCAGGAGGCTCATTGAGGTAGTCATCAAATATGTCATGAGTGAATAACATTTAAAGCATGATGCTAGTATAGTATGACCCTCACATGATGCACTAACGCACATTTAGTGGTTTTGTTAGTTAGGTGGGTATATAACCCAAAAGCTAATGCAGACCAGATACTGTATATACTGTATATATGTGTCTGCTAAATTAAAAAATGAGGCAGATCAAGTGTTTTCTGAATGATTTTTAATGCTTTTATGCACGCTTGAGGTTGTAAAGGTGGCTCCTGCAGTAACTTCTAATGTAGCGATTAAAAGGCTTCCTAATAGTTTGCATCTAGCCGACACAGAGATGATGAATTGGGATTTCATGCAGACAGTTAACTGTCACCATACTGGGAGATTAATGGGCAAACACACAGAAACAGCATGAGGCTGACTGGATAAGGAGCTAAGGGATGGATCTGTAGAGGACACCAGAGGGGAATGCCTTTGAACACAGGTTTTATTGGAAAGTCTTTCTGCAGAATAAATAAAATGAGGTGTTTTGAGCAAATAGAAAAGGTTATGCTCTTAAAATTCATTCATTCATTCATTTTCTGAACCTGCTTTATCCTCACTAGTTGCCGGGGGTGCTGGAGCCGATCCCAGCTACCTATGGACGAAGGTGGGATACACCCTGGACGAGTCGCCAGTTCATGCTCTTAAAATTATTTCATGTTTATAAATACACTGAGCCAAGCTATGCTAAGTGGCTTAAAATCATTTTCACTGTGTTTTCTTTGTCAAAGTGTTGAGTCACACTGGGTTGCATGTTTTGAGAAGAAAAAAAGGGGAAAAAACAGCAGAGTATTCTGCAAAGTGAACATGTGTAGTGCAGTGTACTACACTGTACTGTACTGTTTTATGTACTGGAGTACTGGATTGTACTGTGTTACATGAACTCTGTTGATTTATATAGTAACTAAAGATGGAAGTGAGCCTTGGCTATAACCTGGAGTATTGGCACATAATGGGCCTCACTCACAAATCTGTGCTTTAACTCTGCGCACGATCATTTGATGCACAAATCAAAGATTCATCAATATTTTCTTACCCAAATTTGTTCTTACTCTGTGAACACATGTAGAACTGCCTCAGACCATGCGTCCGCACAAATGAGGACTTAGAAAATGCAAACACATTCCTTTTAAGGACATGCAGAGCATATAAAACCACATTCATTAAAAAGAGATTTAATTAACATTTTTTTTTAAATCATTATTGTCCTAATATATTGGCCAAATGTATTAAATAACCATGAAATTGACACACTTTCACCCTCATCATTGTGACAATTAAAATATTCAATGATAACAACAGTCCTACAAAGGAATATATGAAAATATACAATTCAAAACGTCAGCCTAACAGTTGTGACTTTCATTTAATTGTTTTGGCCTATAATCATCACCCACTCCAAACAATTTCTTGTGCCATGAAATGACACATCTGTCCACACTGCACTTCTCCGAGGATACTACGTTGACAGCCTCGGTTATTGCGGTCCAAGCATCTTTTTTTTTTTTTACCATCGTCACCCCTGAGGAGACACTCTTGAAAAGTATTCCTTTTCTGGCTTCCACCTTGGACATAATTGTTTCTATTTCTGTGGTTATAAAGTTCTTTTGTTTTTTGCCTTTTGGTGTCATCGCTTTTAACAAACTGTGAAATTTACCGCTTCCTTCATTCACAAATCAACTCTAGGCAAGTGGCTTCCTTATATGGAGAAATGGGGGCGTGGTAGTATGCTAATCACAAATTGCAAGCACGTGCCTGTCAAAATAGAATGATTCTGATTCACACACATACACAAGGTGGTGAGAATAAAATTGGCTGGTGCGCAGGTGACATGAATCCCACTGTGATTTTGCGTATGCACTTATTTTGAGTGCAAAGTAAGAACGTTTCCATGCACACATTAGTGAATGAGGCCCATTGTGTTTATTCATATGCACTGTCCCTTTGAAAAAAATACTTCAATGTAGTGTATATAAACTATGTCTATAGAAATTGTGATTATGATGAATTATGATAGCAAATTATTTGGTTCTTACAAAGAAAAAAAAACCCTTAGATTTAGATTTATCTAAATATATATCTAATATAATAATAATAATAATAATAATAATAATAATAATAATAATAATAATAATAATAATAATAATAATATATTCAAGTGTTAGTTTTGGTTTTGTTTTGGGTTTTTTTGATACTCACATTTTTATTGAGGTTTTTCACATTTTAACAAAGAGATACATATTCAAATCACATTACCCATTGTAGAGTTAGAGAAATAAAACAGATGTGTTAAGCAAGGTTCTAATAGTTTTGGATTTTTCATTATAGTTTAGTTTTAGTTTTGACTTTTTTTTCTCTAATTCAGTTAGTTTTAATTCGTTTTTAGAGCAGATTTGCTAGTTTTTATTGGTTTTCTTTTTTTTTTCTATATGCCTAGTTTTAGTTTAGTTTTATTGTTAATTACAGTTTTGTTGTAACTTTTCTCTTCCTCGCTGTCTTATTCAAATAAATCCCAGACAGGACTCTGTTGCTTTCTCCCAGCTTTAGTCTCCATGTTTCCAGGTAGAGTGGGGACCAGAAGACGACTCTAAACCTCAAGTGACCACAAGTGACGGACCGTTAAATATCGTATGGTGCTGCTAGCTAAAATTGCCAAATTGACATTAACATTGACAAAGACGAAAACGAAGGGAATTTTATCCATCATTTGTATCTGTTTTAGTTAGTTTTGTAAGCACACAGTACAGTTTCAGTTAGTTATTGTTTTTTTCTTTTAATTATAGTTTTTATTTATTTCAGTTAACGAAAATGTTTTTACAATTCTAGTTTTCGTCATTTTGTTAGTTTTCGTTAACGATAATAACCTTGGTGTTAAGAAAAAAAAAAAAAAAAAAACAGAAGAAATAACAGTCATGGTTACCAATATCTATCATCCAAAATGAGGTACACAGATTTTGTCAATCCTTACGCATCGTTCATACTGTGTCCATTTCTCCCATTTAGTAATAAAGATACTTTCTCTCATTCTAAGCCAATGGGTTATTTTCTCCATGGTGTAGATTTCTGTTTGTTTCTTATTTTAAGTGTTCACACATCTGTGCACATGCTTATTTCTAGATTTAACAATCTCAATTCAAGGAATCTTGTCAAGTGAAATTATCTCGCTGCATAGACAGAATTTCACTTGTTTTGAGTACCTTTTCCCTCAGATTTAGTGTTTTTTTTCTTGTTTTTAGACACTCCTTTTTTTGCAGTGTATCCAGCTATGCAGAACATTAAACTGGTCAATAAGATATTTAAAGACATACATTCTTAGAAACTGACAGAGTGTTTAAGACAACATCACCACCAAACATGAGAATTTTCATTAGTACTCACACCTTGATTTTTTTCTTTTCTTTTTACTTAGATTAGTGACTGTTCATGACAATATTAAAGAAAAGAAAATTACCTTAAATAGCCTTTCATTCTTCCCTCAGCTCTAAGACTATAATGATTCAAACAAGTTTCATGACAAGAATCACTTTTTTGGTACTGGCGTGAATAATGAGAAACCTTAACTAGAACTGTTTGGCCCTGAGGATGGAAACATGCAAATTTGTTTCGCTCACATGAGCTATTTTTTCTTTTACATAAAATGAATTTAATCAAAAGCTTACATGCAAGAGAATCTCGGGGTGGTGCTCTGCTATCAACTTAAAGTCAACAATGTCTTTTGGAATCTTCCTTTCAATCTTTTATTTATCCCCTTCACATAATTCTTTTCACCTTTTTTTTTTTTTCTTTATGAATTCTCCTCTGTCTCTGGGTCTTTCTTTATTAAATGCCAGCAAGCGTGGAAAGGGGTGGGTGGTATTGGTAATGAACTGTAATCCCTTTCTCCCATCCATCCAAAACAACCCACTATACTTCTCAAAGGTGATTATTTTATTTCTTTCCTTACTTATATTTTTTAATCCTTCTCCTTTTATTATTGTTGCACTTTAATAATTTGCCTAATTATAGTAATACTTAACCTAGATTTCTAATTAAACACTAAACAAATACAATGAAAAGGCTTATTTGAAACGCACATTAGAACTGGAGGGCTGATTATGTTTACGGTTCATACATTCAAGTGCCTACAACAAGTCTTTTATTACTGTTTATTTAACGTCTTTGCTGAATACTTGATTGTAATTGGTAAATGAAAGCAATCTGTCTACGGTCTATTGTTTCTGTATAAGTGACCGTTGCTCTTGCTCTATATAACAGACTGTTGCTAGGGCATTGTAATCATGATATTTCAGACTTTGTAATCAGGACTACCTACTGGGGACCAGCCTCTGAACTATAGACCTTGAAGGACATTTTATTTTATGTTTTTTTTCTGTTCATTCGCACTGACAAAAGGAACCATGGAGTGGCATAATGTTGTACAGCAACAGTTCACACACACATATTACCATACATTACTGTATATAAAAGCCTCAACAGTAGAGTTAAAATGAGGTCAACCTTCACACATTGTACAAGAAAATGCTACGTACACATGAATGCAGCAGCAAAATAGCATAAAATACTGACCAAGGCCTCATATGTCACAGTGACCAGCTTACGAGGGCCGTTCAATAAGTTCATGGCCTCACCCAGAAATACTGGTTGTTATAATACAGGATGTTACATTCTTTCGTGATGGGATAGTGATGCTTGAACATCGATGGACCAAGTGCATTGCTGTAAATGGAGATTATGTTGAAAAATAAAATATAAATTATCAGTCTGTGTTGTTCTGTTCTGGGTGAGGCCATGAACTTATTGAACGGCCCTCATATGTTTCATATAATGAACAGGCTGCATTTGGTCGATCAAATGAGACTTCCTCTTACTTCCACTATTACGTCTGCTGTCACTAAGTTATCGCTGTCAGTTTCTTTGTCTTTTATATGTTGCATAAGTGTTGTGGTGAATGCATAGACTAATTAAATTAACCCATAAGGACCCAGTGTGACTTTTGTGGCAATTCCCACATTTATTTTTCTCTCTATTCAACCTTTCCTAAGTGATTTATCACCGTTTATTATATTATTAACCTCTGACTTTTGCATTTTTTGTAATGAAAATCATCTATTTTCCCATGTTTAACTGACTGATCATGTACATGTTTATACAAGCTCACGCTGAAGTCAAAAGTTATTGTATCAAAAGAGAAAAAAATGAAGAAAAGGTGAATTTTTCAGTAAAATATGTCATTAATCCAGTGTATCCATCCACTGTCATTGATCCAACTCCATGGGTTTTACTGGTGAATCAATGTTGTAAAAGATGCCGGTGTTTGCATGGTAACTACGGCGCCTCCGAACATCCAAATGGGTCATATCTGATGACCATGAAAAGACGACAAACTGTATTTTACACCAATTATTTACATGAATTGATAGGATTAGTGGATCAACAGTTTAGCTCAGTAGATGCTTTTGGTCAGCGGTGGATGTTTGAGTCTTTATGGGTTAAGAGAAAAGATAAAGAGGTGTTTTTCTTTTAACATGTTGTGAACCCTGGCCACACTAATAAGAACAATTTGCAAAGTGGATTTTTTTTTTTTTTAATTTTTTTATCTTCGTTCAGGCTTTTCATTCTCACATAAACAATGATTTAGATGCAAAAATGAAGATAACACTGTTTTCTAAAGTGAAAGATTTTGAAATATGTGGTTTATGTGTTTCCATGTAGATAAACAGAAATCCACACAAATTTCACATGTCTATTACTGCAATGAACCTGCACCTGAAACATCAGATACAAGTGTGTACATAACAGTGTATGATCTGCAATAGATTGAAATTGGCATGGACGCCTTGGGGAGATAAAATGGACTGACATTATGACTCAATCCACATAATGTAAAGACCAGTGGCAGCTCGTCAATAGGCAACGGTAGTGGACAGAGAATCCTGTCATATATCCTGATTGTATAGTGGCTCAATAAAGCGTCAGTCACAAGTCATACTCTATATGGACAAAAGTATTGGGACACGTTAAATTCGGGTGTTTCTTTTCTAACAGGAGTCTGAGATACAAAACAATAATGACAATATTGTGATGAATAACATTGCTTTGCTTTGGTTAGTTTGGTTTAAATTGTTATCTTTGCTTCCAAAATGGCTCAGACATGTTTTGTTTTTTTTTCTTAATTTCTCTTAACATTGATTTTGGGGTTTTTTTGTTTTTTTTTTGTCCTTGTCTGTGATTTTAAATGTTCTAACTCTAAATTTCTGAAATATTTTTTGGACTCTGACTGTAAAACAGAATTTTCTACCATAACTAAGGAGGAATAAATAAACATATTCCATTGAACTAAAATAGGAAATATGAATGTTTATAAACTATATGGATAAAAATATTGAAACACGTCATGGCTACAGCTCGCAAGATGTCCTGTTTATGCTGGTTCGAGATATAAACATCAATATTAATAATCAATATGATATTTATCACAATTTAAAACTATATTATGATATTTTTCATTATTGTTCTGTAGCCCTGACCCCTGTTAGAAAACAAACACCTGAATTCAACGTGTCCACATACTTTTGTCCAAGTAGTGTATGATTTAGGCAATTATGCTATGAGGCCAACAATATGTCAATGTTTTTTTGTTTTATTTTTTACTTATTTTAGGGTTAATTTCTATTTCTTCAGCTATTGATCCTCTCGCTGTTTTTCTGCTTTAGTAACAGCTATTTAACTGAAACAGATACTTACTTGTGAACAAATCAGCATGCTCTACATCGTTTTTAGTTCCTGTTGCGCCTGTGAAACAGGGGCTAAGACAGACCCTTAAAACAGCGAAAGAACGAAAATAGCCTTAAGTTACTGCAGTGTGAACAGAAACAAGGGTCCTGCTGTGCTAAAGCTCCTGCAGACTCAGGAGATCATTTCTAAAATCAATCAAATCATTTTTTCAACATCATTTGTGGTCAAATAATTGGTTTCTTCAGTAAATCATGTTTTTTATTGGGGGTAATGTACATCCAGCTAAATTATCCTAAATGATTATTATTCATTTGTGAAGGAAATAAGGGGGTATTTGTTTTAACCTAGAGCTGTAACTGTAGGAGTCTGTTACCTTCAACTGTTGCCTTCCAGCCGTTTCCTCCTGCTGGCTGTGGTTTATTTTAATCTATTGTATCAGTCCATGGAAAATGCACCTTAGTATACATGACTTTGGGGCTGTTACATGATCTAATATACCTGTCGCTTTCACTGCAGATGTAAATTTACAGATAAGTCAACTAATTGGTAGCATATAGGATTTAATATCGCTTGAGTTTCACCAGTCGCGGGCACTGTGGCAGCTAAGAGGCGGTGGTTGCTATGGGCTGCAGCCTCCACTGTTCAGTTATTCACCATCATTCCCCATCTCTCTGCTCTTTTTTTCTCCTTTGAATCACTGACCGTTCTGATCGATAAAAAGCCACCGATATTCCTAAAAATATCTTTTGAAAGCTTCACTGGCACTCCTTTATTAACGTCATTTCATTGAGCCTATTATTATTTAATGGCTTTCTGCACTAGAGAGCCACCAACTGCTCATCTCATTGTGC
Organism: Sphaeramia orbicularis; assembly: GCF_902148855.1. Lineage (NCBI taxonomy): Eukaryota > Metazoa > Chordata > Actinopteri > Kurtiformes > Apogonidae > Sphaeramia > Sphaeramia orbicularis. The sequence goes on along the minus strand of NC_043969.1, from coordinate 19,665,268 downwards.
CCACTTCTTATTTGCATAACAGCAGTGAATGGAAACATGAATTAATTTGCAGTTTCTTTTTGCAGACTTCCTGAATAAATGGTATGTATATTTTGCACTAAATTTGGATGTGCTAGAGGATGTGCTATTCTGCTGAATATTTGGCTTCATAAAGGGAAAATAAAGATTGTTACAGGCTTCAAAACCAGTCTATTTTTTTCCTAAACATATCCGTATTTTTGCCGTTTGGGTAAGGTACAGTGTTTAGGACAGAACTTCTGGAGAAAGGAAGTATAGTAGGGGTGAAACGGTACAGAAAAATTTCAGTTCAGTACGTTTTTGGTACAGGGGTCTTCGATTTGATACATTTTTGGTACAGTGAAGGAGACTAGTGAAGGGGGGGGTATAGAGGGGATGCACTCCGTAACTACCTGTGGGACAGAGGACATTTCTACAAAATACTGTTCAGTCATTTGTGCATTAATAGTCGCCCCACATGTTTTGTATTTTTGTATTTTTGAGTGTTCAATGTTCATTTATGGCAAACAGTGTAATTTACTGAGTGTTTCTGAACACCTCACAGTATTTCCTGAGGTGCTGTGAACATGACCTCACAGTAACACCGCAGCAGAGGCACACTGTAAAAAAAAATCCTGTTGTTTTTACGGAAAAAAACTGGCAGCTGTGGTTACCAGAACAATACTGTAAAAAACACATCCAACTGTAAACATATTTACGGAGTAACATGTAGATTTAAATGGTAAATGGACTGCACTTATTTAGCGCATTTTATTCACCTTCATGGTGTCCAAAGACACCGGTGTCTTCCATGGACACTTTGACATATGGACAGTCGGAGCCAGGATTCGAACCACCAACCCTTTGGTTATTGGACGAGCCCTCTACGAAATCTCCCAACCCATTAATTTACAAGTTTAAAATGTTAAATTGTTAAATGTTTACTTTTTTATAACTTTTTTTATTTAAAAAAAAAAAAAAAAAATGCAGTTCAACATTTCAACATTATGGTCTTGCAATTTAAACGACACTGCATTTTTTTTCAATTTACAGTTTTATTTTCTAAAAACAATAGAAATACATCATTTCTACATGCAAATCTGGTTTTGTTCACATACTCTTCCTGTAAAAACTACAGCTATGTTTGATTTAATCGTTAACACAAAAATCTTGTAAAATAAGCAACGTTTCATTGTATTTTCACTTACACTTCTTTTATGTTGCAGTTTTACAACTTTTTGGTGTTAATTCTACAGTCATTTTTTACAGTGCATGGTGAAGGAGAAGAGGAGCAGGTTCGCTTGATTTTACCAAATTGAGTTAGAAAATAAAAACCTTTTTGCTGTAAAGGAACACGTGGACTCTTTTGTGCCACGAAGCTGCAACAAACCGAAAACCGAAAGTGAAACTTAAGGTGAGACACTACAGGTGAATAGGGTAAAATTTTAAACTAATAGATATCACCATGAAACTTCCCCAGTTGATTACTTATACCAGTATGAAAAAGAAAGTATTACAAGTTTATGAAATTTGTTTTGTTAATTATGCAAATGATGCATCATGTCTTAAATATGTGCAATTTTGCCTACTTTTTTGGTAGATAGATCTGAACATATGATAAAGCCAGGTGCAAAATTATTTTTTTAATTTTGTTCACACACAACATGAAAAAAAATTAGAGGGATTTCTGCTTTTTTTATCTAGGAAATTTAAATATACTGTCCATAGCCTTAAAAAAAAAAAAAAAAAAAAAATTCACCAAATTTTTTTGGAATAAAATGTCACATAAATCAGGCCAGGAATGATTTATTAACAAATCCCTCTGTAAATACTGCTAAGTGTATGACTGGAAAGTTTGGTGTACATAGGCAGAGATGTTTCTACCAGAGTGCAGCAAAAAACTCATTTTGAGAAAACAACATTTAAAGATTTACATAATTTAGTGCATTTCTATAGGAAACAACGTGTCTTCAGCTCTCTTCAGGGTTTTAACCTGTGCAGAAGCATATAAGAGCCTGGCTATGACAGGATCTAATCTGCCAAATTATATAAAAGTAACTCTTTCTGCAGATCATTCCTGCTGACCACAAGTTACGAGCTCATTTAACATGCTTTGGCCTCTGTTATACTCTCTGTTGTCATGCTTTGTTTTTTTTTTTTACAGTGGTGCTGAGAATTCGCCACTGCTGAATGTACAGGGTGTCCCAAAAAAATTTACATCATTTGAGATGCCCATATTGGAATGACTACATGGTCAGGAGAAACAATACTTAATATGATTTATTTTGGACATAAAATGTTTTGTTCTACAAATTTCCAACAAAAAATTCTGGGGGATGGTAATTTTTATAATGTTCCAAAGTTTTTACAAATGTTCAAGTCGGTAGTGGAGTCCTTTTTTCCTGACACAAACAGCCTTCCTCTTGAAACTTCTTATGCCACGTCCAAATCTGCTGTCCTGTTGATGCTTATCTATGAAATTTTCTAACAAATTCATGTTGCGCATTCACATTTGACTGAGAACATCTTTTCTGTTGCAGCAAACGGCATATCTATTCCTGAAAGCAGAACAATAAAATGATGACACTTTTCTGAGCAAGAAGAGCAAACAATTTTTTAAACAAATTATTAGGTGATGAAATGTCATATTTTTTTGGGACACCCTGTATATCACAGGTGTCAAACATATGGCCCGGGGGCCAAAACCGGGTCCAATGCATGCACTAGGATTAATTTGTGAAATGCAAAAATTACACTCAAGATATAAACAGTAAATCCTTTTACTTTAGGGCCCATATAAAGCTCTACTTTAGTCTCAAGTGGGTCAGATCAGTAAAATACTATCATAGAAACCTACAAATAAGGACAATTCCAAATGTTTCCTCTGTTTTAGTGTAAAAAAGTGAAATTACATGGAAATGTGTAAATTTACAAACAAGCCTTTCTCAAAAATATGAAAAACTTGAAATGTCCTTAGAGAAATAAGTGCAATTTTACTAATATTCTGCCATTTACTAAAATATTTTGTGTACTTGCAGATCCATTGTGATTTGTAAGTTGTAATACACATTTACAAATGATAAGCAGAGGCATAATATAGTTAAAATTGCATTTATTTTTCTTAATAAATTTCAGTTTTTTCATGGTTGTTCATATATTATTATTATTATTATTATTATTATTATTATTATTATTATTATTATTATTATTATTATATTGTTATTTTATGTTAATTTAGTGGTCCAGCCCACTTCAGATCATGTTGGGAGGATATGGCCCCTGAACTAAAATGAGTTTGACACCCCTGCTGTATATAGAGGAAATCCTGCACATGGGTTCTGCTTGTGTCCACCCTGCTTCCCTAGCGTTTGCATTCTTCACATAGGCTACATGCATTTGTTCAGTACACCTCCGTATTGTATCGAAGGCCCCAAACCAAAACAGTTTGGTAGAAACGAGTACACCGTTATACCCCTAATGGTTTTTTTTTGTTGTTTTTTTTAATTTTACCTTTATTTAACCAGGAAAAAAGATCCCATTGAGATTAAGAACCTCTGTTCCAAGGGAGTCCTGGTCAAGAGGCAGCATAAAATACAACACACAGTTACAACACACAATAATTTACAGGACAAGTCAAACTATGAAAAACAAGTGCAAGTCATTGAGTTAGTCTCTAGCACCTAAAGTATAGTAAGTAAAAGAAAAGAGAAAAAAATAAAATCTGTCACAATTATTTGACAACAGGTAAACACGTAAGATTGACATGTGTGTGTGTACGAAGTTAAAACAGAATGAAATAAGAACAGAATGAAAAGCTCACAGCAGTGTTTTGAACTAAATGGTAAAATATTAAATATTGAAAGGTATCATTAGTTCTATACAGCCCCAGCTTTCAATCACTAACAGAATTCAGCTGAGGCACACCAGGCAAGATGGGGTGTATGTTGATGGATATGGATTAAAAAAAGAAAGGGGGGGAAAAGCTTCAAAAGAGACATGAGTTGGGAGGAAAGTAGAGGATGGGATTGGATGGGATGACTTGAAAGGTGCTGAAGGAAAAAGTTACAAATGACAAGTCACAGACGGATAAAGATGGATGATGCCTGTTCTATGAGAGCTCACAGTCACAGTACTCTGTATGATCAATGTTTAAAGGTGTGATTTTAATCTTAGAAAATGTGAAGAGCAAGCAAATTAACTCAATTAACAATATGAGTAATATAAATTTAATACTGGAGGCAAAGTTCTCTTACTTTTGAGTTAAATTAAGATTCTGAATGGTAGACTATTAGCTGGACCCCGCAGTGATAAAATCATTTTTTGGTGGAATATCACACACTTGTTTTTTGATCTTCCCTAGTGAAATTTACAATCTTAATTCCTGTTGTATGTTATCTCACTTCACTTGCTTCACTACTTACTTCATTACTTTGCAAATAAATACAAAAACAAAACTTAGAGCTTTTGACTTATGGATTGCTGAATTATCAAAAAAAAAAAAAAAAAAGATCAGAATCTCTCACTGGGCATTTAATGGGGGTTTAATCACGACTGCCCGAGGCTGGTTGCAGAATCTCAAAATTTTAATGCCACATTTTTTTTTTCTTGCTAAGATCAAACAAATGCCCTGAAGTATGTGCTGGTTTCTGAACAAGGTTTCAACTTTCAACCTCACTGCAAAGCTCTGCTTCTGTTGTTGAAACTAAGCAAATGAAACAGCTTTTTTTGGCATGCAGAGGAGCAAAGTATGAGATGACAAAAGGACTGTCTCCAAAACTGTCTTGATGTATTTTTCACTTAGATATGTATTCGCTAGTATTCTGCATTCTAATACCTACTATATAACATAGGCTCAGCTTTTGAGTGATGCTAAATGTCCACTAAATTGAGTAATAATGAAAAAAACAACCAGAATATCAGCATTTTTGCAGGTTTGCACATGACAACAGGTTACACATTTGACCGAATATACTAGTGATGTCCCGATCTGGATTTTTCTGCTTCTGATCAGATACAATTTTTTTTAGGATTAGTTTTGCCGATACCGATACGATACGAACTTTTTTACAATAAAAATTTGATTTCAATTTGGAGTTATTATTTATAGGTTATACTATTATTTTACTTGAGATCACAATTGGGCTGAATGTAAAACTTGAACTAAAACAAGTATGACACCTTTGACTCTTCTGCTGCGTTCCCACTACGTGGAACCAGCTCGACTCGGCTCGGCTCGACTCGACTCGGTTTTCCTGGAGACTGTTTCCATTACAGGATACTACTGACTTTACAGTACCTGGGCGTCATAGCGATGTGGTGCATTATGTCCGTGTCTGTTCAGAGAGTTGCTGAAAACTCGCTCGTTGCGTGTTGCTCGTCTGAATTTTTACGTCGGCCACCAAAGACTGAATCTCCTTGACCGACCATGGTGTAGTTTTGGGCTGTTATCATGTGGATTAATGTACCGCTATATTTACTGTCAACTTCCGCATCTGTTTTTTGTAAAATAGCGGGTCACAGAGAAAACTGTCAGACCAATCTGCAGTGTTATACGTCACAGTTTAGTATCGCTTGGAACCTCGGCGGAGGTGATACCAAAAAACTAGTACCGGGTACTAGATTCCAGGTCCTTTTTCATAATGGAAACGCAAAAAGGCCGAGCCGAGTTGAGTCGAGTCGAGTCGATACCACACAGTGGAAACGCGGCATTTATAACTATTGTATAAATTTTCCACTTTCCAAATTCATACTGTGAGACAAATTTGAACCTTCGGCAGGCCGGTTTATACCTGTGGGGTGTATGTTTGCCACTGCTGTAGCTGGGCTATGGACAGGTCCATCCAGGGATTATATAGGGGTGCGTTCTGCGCTGTACCTTAGTGATGCACACTAGCGGGTTACTCGTGGGTTGGGTTGGTGAGGGTCAAAAGAATGTCGGTTTACTTGCGAGGCAGGTTGGGTCGGGTCAAATTATTCCACAAAAGCCCCGCGGGTCCGACTCGCGCGTCACTACCGGATTTTAAAGTGAAAGTGAAACCTAAATACTTTTTACTGATTCCTCTAAGCCTCCCAGTGTTGTGCAGCTACAGTAATTGTCCAATTCCCTACCTTCAGAAACGTTAATTTGAGGGAGCAGGACGTGTGTTTACCCCCACCCTAGAACTGGGTCCGTATCGGCCCGATTTCGTGACTAAATCCGATCCGATCTTCTAAAAAAATGCCAGATCAGCAGCCGATACCGACCTGTAGATTGAATTGGGACATCCATACGGAATATCACAAACTATTTATATGTTTCTTGCATTTGCATACTTTCAGAAGTGAATAAACAAGTCGGAGCTTTTTTGTTTGTGTGTGTTTTTTCCCATATCCAAACACATCCCAAACACATTTTGGATATTGAAAAGCAAAAAGAGAAGAAAAATCTCACAGTTAAGTGATTTGTGAAAAGTGTCACATTCTTATCTGGTGGTAATTGCCTGCTGGTGTTGCTCAGCTGCGGTGATAGGTGCTCGTGAAGTGAAAGACGATGAGTGGTAGAGGGTTAGTATGATGTGTTGTCAGGGTGGAAAACAAAGCCTTAAGATGGACTAGTTAAAAACCTCTGTACATGCAGAGAATCTAAGTACTACTGGTGAAATGTACTTTCATCAGAAGACATGGAGGAATGTGTAGGGGACCTTTTGTTTATATGTGTGCTGGCGTATGTGTGTTTCATGATTGACAAAGAACATCATCTGGCCTCAGGCAACGGAGCGATGGCATCTATTGGGATTCCACACCTCTGTAAATGACAGGAAAGGAAAGCAACAATGAGAAGGGAAAGAAAAGACAGATGCACAATGGTTAGGCTTTTCCATTGCAGTGAGGCTTTTATCAGGTTCTCTCTTCACATCTGCTTTTTTTGCTCTCAATATAGTCCTCTATACATTCCTCCTGCCAACATCAGAGTAAATGTGTCCCTTATATGGTCTAAATACAAATATATGTACACATAAGCAGTTACATTTGTGAGAAAAGCTTCCTACTGCACTAAATTGATTATCCAGATTCTTTAAGACATGTAGAAATCTGGGTAAATATAAAGTGCACATCTCAGCAATAACCTTTAACAAAACTGTTTTTTCTTAACACTTAGATGACAATGTTACAAAAATACATATATTTCCTGTAACTTGTTCATTACTGCCAGTATTTCTATTTGTTCATACCTTTAAGGAATACATTCATGCAGTACCCATACTCAAACATTCACAACAAAATACACACTATAGATGCTACATGAGAAGGGTCAATATGTAACTGAGGGACTTTTGAAGTCTATGGGATATATATTGCATACATCTTTATTAAAAGTAAAAAAATATATATAATAATAATGTTTTTTTAAGTTCATTATGATCATGATTTTTTTTTTTTTTAATTACGGAAACAATCTCTTATTAATAAATGATTAATAAATTACTAGATATACTAAAATGTCAACTAAATAACTGTTTGAATTGAATAACGACCGCCTTCTAATTAGCTAAACAATAATAAAGTGAGCTTATTCAAAAAATTGTTTTGATTGTGTTCTTTTTATTAGGTTTAAAAATCATGACATATATTTCTTTTTAGGCGATATATCAAATTTTATACGAAAAATAACAAACTGTATCTGTGTCCGAGAAATCACTTTCAACTAAGTTACCCATTACAAAAACATCTCAAGGAAGTGTGTTAATGCAATATCACATGACCTGCTCTACATGATGTCATTTCCTCCTGAAGAAAAGACTGTCAAGACACCAAGAGATGTTCTTTCTCCTCTTTCTTAGTTATTTAAGATAAAGTAGTGTGTGAGTCAAGTGTGTATTTATTGCACTTTCATGTCAACAGTGTGAGTACAATATCTTTATAAATAATTATCAATTTCAATTTTACTTAAGAATCTTACTGTAATATGTCATGAGGTGAAAACAGCAAAAATGTCAACTATACCTGTCAACTGTTACCCTGTAAAGGTAACTCAAAAAGTCCCTCGATTATATACTGACTCAGAAACTGACCGATTCAACCGGACTAATATTCTACATATGATGCACGTTCACATCACTCCACTCCACATCTGCAGTAACCGAAATGACACGAAACTCAACCCTGAAACAAAAATCCTTGAAGCTCAGACCCTTCCATGATCTCTCATACATCAAGAGAATCATCATACTTTGTCATATTACGAGGAATCTCATTTTGGCATGTAAATTTGATGGCACTGAATGTCGGAGTGGAGGCATATGCATGTGTTTGTTAACCAGTCTTAATAAGCCCTCTCCACAGCCCTCCAGTGTGATAGCTTCGCAATGGAGCCAAACTCTGAGATATAAGGGAATCAGCACACATCCTTGATTTGACATGTGAAGTGTGTTCGTGGAGGTGAAGAGCTCTTACTCGGGATGCCTCTCTAAATGTGTGCTCATAAACACACACAGCTCCATGTGCGTACACACTGCTAGAGAGGTGCACTTCACTCATGAGCACTTGACATAAGACATCACGTTGTACCCTTTATGAAAACGTTCTTGAAAAACCAAATGCTGTTGTGAAGACACAGAGAAAATGAGGGATGACTAAACAATGGCAAAAAAGAACATGACAGCATTTAAATGTAATAAAAAGAGAAGTTATTTATATAATGCAAGACGATACAAGAAGATAAAATGGGTAATATATTTATGTGAAAGGGGGAGTGGCTTCTGCTTTACTTTGGCGTCATTGCAGTTCAAACAACCCCCTGTGCTTTCCTTTTGAGGTAATTATATCAGGACTTTTGCCTCAAAATTGCTGTGACCTACAACCGCTTTTTTAGAAGCATCTGTTTGGTGCAAATAATCATAGGCCTATTTAACAGGGCAATCACATGGAAGCAACTCGTTGCATTTTAGGATGTACAAATGGTCAAGATGATCTGCCGCAGTTTGAACATGGCATGTTTGTCTGTGCCAGATGGGCTGGTCTCAGTATTTCAGAAACTGATGATCCACTGGGATTTTCATGCATAACCATCTCTAGGGTTTATAGAACACGATCCAAAAAGCGGAGAAAATTTTCCACGGAGCAGCAGTACTCTGGGCAAAAATGACATGTTGATGCCAGAGGTCAGTGGAGAATGGATAGACTGGTTTGAGCTGATGGAGAGGCAGCAGTAACTCAAATAAACACAGGTTACAGACCCAAGTATCCACAGGAGCATCTATCAACTCAGGACACGTTGAACTTTAAAGCAGATGGGCTACGGCTGCAGCATATACAGTCACCGGTCACTTTATTAGGTACAACCCGTAGTAACAAGGTGTACCTAATAAAATGGCCAGTGAGTAAAATATTAATGCAGGTGATGGTTATATGCTGAGAATTGTACTGTAATTGTTTTTGGAAAAAATACTTATTAAAATCTAAATATTAAAACATCAATTTATCTGTTGACTGTTGACATATATTAGTGCTGTCAAGCAATACAAATTTTTAATCAGATTAATCACAGGGTTGCTATTGATATATTTAGATTAATCATGCTTAAATATCGTTCATTTTTAATTTATATTAATTGTGTTTCATTTTGCATGAGTAAACAGACTCATGAAAGAAGGGAATATATATGCACTTAATATGTTTGTTGCAAGCTGGGTGACGCAGAAAGTGCAAGCAGAATCCCAGACTAACGTCGGATTAATGTGGTATTTTAAACTGGAAGTGCTTCAATGGAAAGAAAACTCCATCCTGCAGAGTGTGTATAATACTTTATGTCGGTGAACTGTTCTGTCTTGTTTTTTTTGTCCTCATATTTCCATCCAGAGGGCCAACGTGCTGTTTAGTGTCTTCCATCTTTATGGGTTGGTTCTGCTGCCTGTCACGACTGGATCAACTGCCCATTTGTTCATGCACGACGGTAACTCTACTTGGATAAACTGCCCCAAATGCGTTGGCAGAGACGTTCAGAGTCATTCTACACTGCAGAAGTATTCATTATGTTAAAATTTTTAATCAAATGAATCAAATTAATCATGATGATGGAATAATTTGCGATAACATGAGTTTCCTTAATTGACTTGTCATCAAACTCCATGCAGCTGCAACCTAAAATGGAACCCAAAGTAAACGGCCACTTTCCACATTCAGTATTTGCCATTTTTAAGCCAGTTGTGACATTTTTTTTTTTTCAAAATGTGCAAATTACAAATACAAAAAAAGTGCATGTTGATAATATGTTTCTATGTAATTAGGGATGTAACGATATGAAAATTTCATATCATGGTTATTGTGACCAAAATTATCACGGTTATCATTATTATCGCGGTATTGTTGAAATTGTGCTCAAAATGTTCAAAAAGTACTAATACACACACTGAAATTATTTAACCAAGTTATATTTTCAAAAAAAAAAAAAAAAAAAAAACAACAAAAAAAAAACAACAACAAAAATACCAAATAAAATAATTGGCACAATATACTATCTGTTGGCAGAAACATTCAAATATTAACCCTTAGTGGTCTGAGCCTATTTTGGCTGTTTTTCAGTACTTTTGATTTTGCCTTTATATACTATATAAACAAATATTTACTATACCCATGTTTGGTATCTTTTTTTTTAAGCACAACTCCATTTATATCATCTGTCTGTTATGTTATTTTTTTAAACTTTAACCTACATATATCGACACAAAAGGACAAGAAACACAAAAACATATAAAATCCGATTTAAAAAATGTATATAATTTATTGCATAAATAACACAAAGATGCTTAACAAACCTTTTCAAAGACTTTAAAAGTGAATATTGGTTACAAATATTAGGTATAGAAAATCAAAATTGTAATAAATTAAAACTATACTCAAATATTTAACATAAAAGCTTATCTTTACATAGGCGTTTTTTCCCTAAAAGTGCGTTAATCAGTTCTCATGATAATTAGAATTTAAACGGTAATACTAACCGTCTGCAATTTTACCGCGGTTTATCGTTATACCGGTAATCGTTACATCCCTATATGTAATACTGTCATACACTTGAACTCAAGAGCACACAAGTAGGTTTATTAACAGCAGAAAAAAAGTAATACCATTAATTTTAATACTGTCCTAGGAATATAGTGGCTTGGGCAGGAAAGAGTTTCACCGATATAATTCTTTTCTTTTTTCTTTTAGAGCTAAATGCTAATGAACAAGTAGTGTGGGGATATTTAGACAACAAAGCCTTTCCCATGAGAAGACAATGAGTGGTGTATTTTTTTCATCCTCACTCTCAGGGGTCAAGGAAATCCAGCTTGACACTGCACTAATGTGGGAGTGTGGCATATTACAATGAGGTATTTGAAAGTACTATGTTTTCCTTTATAGCAGCACCCCTTACATACTGCTGCTAACCTTTGCAGAAGTGCAGTTCTTTGTTTTGCCTTTATTAGTTACTCACCAGTGGTGAGATAGAGAGGAAACAAGGAGAGAAGAATGAAACCACAATGGAACTATGGACACCAGGTTATGCGTCTGTAATGTACAGGTCTAAGGGCACTTCAGATGTGTAGTTCTTTAAAAAGACAATAGTTTCACCTTTCAGAGGCAGCAAAAAGCATATCCACGGTACAAACAGCTGCAACTAACACTCTATAATTTGCAGCCCATGTCAGAGGTGTTGTTTTCATTTGAGAACACAAATATGCACCTTCTTGTTATTCTCGTTATAGAACATTTTTTTACGAACCAAAAGAGAAGCAGAGAAGGCGCAAGTGAAAAAAAACAGACATGAGAAAGAAAGAAGAATAAGAGACATGAGAAGTGAAGGTCTAATTGGTAGTCATGTTTCCTCTCATGTCCTTTGGGTTATTCTAAAATGATAAGCAGCTTCTCCACACTGCTGTGATGTGTGGGTTTATGCGTGCTTTATTTCCACATTTGGTTGAGAGTGTGACTCATTGTCTTTGCATTGGTTTTAGATTATGCTTCTCTTCTACCACTATAACCCCGTAACTGTGATTAGGATAATTATCTGCCACAATTCCATGCACAATTTAACTTACATCTATGTGAGGGTTAGTCCGGAATCAAAACAGGAAGTTCTTTATCCTGTCTCTTTCCATTAATACAGTCTTTTCAGCCAAGTCCATTGCTGTTCATCCCTGACCTTACAAAATGTCTACCTTTTTATCTCAATAAACTGATGAATACGCTGCTTTAATGAGAACTAGACATGTAATCACTGTATTATTAAGACATGGTGAGACGAAGATGGCTGTTAGACAGAATTAATTCATAGTCTAAGAAGAATAATGCCCTGTCCACAATAGGATAGATTTTTTATTTTTTCAAAACAGACATTTCCCCCAATAACAATGGGGGACAATTCTGTCCACACTTCAATGTAAAAATAACTATAAACCAGCAAATGCTCAGACAAACCATTGTTTCAACAGGCATTAGGGATCTTCAGATAATATCAGATGTAGCAGATACACAGACTTTAGTCCATGATGAAGCTGAATACTAATAACAAGTTAAGTTACCTTAACCCATAAAGACCCAGTGCACTTTTGTGATAGTCCCCAAATGATTTTTTTCTCTATGTTTAACCTTTCTGAAGTGATTTATCACCATTAATTGTTGTATTATCTTCTGTGTTTTTCTTTTTTTTCTTTTTTTTTTTTTTAGGTGAAAACCTGGTATTTTCCTGTATTAATTCACTGATCATGTAGACGTTCATAAAAACTCAGCTTAAAATTGAGGGTTGTTAAATCAAAAACAGAGAAAACTGAAGAAAAAGTTACTTTTAAAGCAAAATCTACCATTAACTGAACATAAAATCAAGTGTCTCCATCCACTGTCATTGATCAAACTCCATGGGTTTTATTGGTGAATCAGTGTTGTAGAAGATGACGGTGTTTCCACGTTCACTACGGAGCCTCTGAACGTCCAAATGGGTCATAGCTGATGACCATGAAAAGATGACAAACTGTATTTTGCACCAATTATTTACAAGTATTGATAGGATCAGTGGATCAACAGGTATTAAGTTTATATCAGTGGATAGTTTGTGTCACTGGTGGCTGTTTGGGTCTTTATGGGTTAAAGCAGCATATAACTTTCATCATTAATTTTTCTTCAAATTTGTAAAACCCCAGTGATAACCTAATTAACACTAATCCATTAGTCTTTTCGTGCTCCTAATGCACCTAAATCACTTCCCTCACGGTGGACAACTTCAAAGATGACTCCATCACAAGCAGTAGGAATGCATTGTGGGAATGGGAGTTCCATGTGGCCACAGCAGCAACAAACATGGAGACAACAAGCAATGAAACCGTGTCTGCTACCAAGTCAGAGGAAATGGAAGGAATCGCTGTAAGTCAATTGTCATCTTATAAGACAGGGTGTGTGATCGTGAAAAACAATACTTAGACATCAATTTCATTGCATTTTTGAAATATGTTATTGTGTAGACTTATCGTACACCTACTGTAAGGAGCTAGTGAGTGGTGAGGGCCCAGCCGTATCCTGTTGGCTTGTGAGGCGTGTATGATAAGCCTACACTAACAGGGTTCTCGCTAGCATTATTGAACGTCGGGGCCCCAAACGCTGTCCCTGGGGGGCCCCGACGCTGAGATTTGACCCGCTACGCTGTTTTATTGTGTGTATTCTGCCCCTGCTTGTGTGTATAGCGGCTAGCTTGGCAGATAGATAACAGGTTTCTCAAGAAAAGCCGGACGCCAAAAACTTCTCTCCAAAGCTTTTGCTGGAGACTTAACTGTAAAACTGCAACATACATAGAAAACATGTCTAAGTTATGTTCTCTGTTACAGCACATTAACATAGCATTATACATTCAAATGAATGAGAAAAGATTGCTAGCTTGATGCTAACATAAATGGGAAAATCCATAGACAGGCTAACGATTAGCATCTTCAGAGTGACTTAAGATTTACAACGTCTTTTAATCTAACAACAAAAGCTTACATCAGAGACAGGTTTTACTTTTCATTACCACAACAACTGAACATAAAATACTCACAGGCAAATGTTCTTTCTGTCCATACAAACAGAATGAGAGAAACGTGTCTGTTAGTTCCTTCCCATGTCTGAACTGGCGACGGTAACACCGAAAGGACAAAACACACACCAGTGCAACTTATTCCGACCACCAGAGGGCCCCCTTTGCTTGCTTTTAACAACAGAACATCACTGTGTGTGTGTGTGTGTGTGTGTGGGTGTGTGTGTGTGTGTATATGTGTGTGATCGTCCAGCATAATGATAACGAGATTTGAATTTGAAAAAATATATTCCTTTATCTTGGCGCAAAACGCTGCAGACAGGAAATGAGAACAATAGAATCAACAGCTCTTTGTGTGCCTTGGTATTATCTGATGCCCGCCCGGCAACATCACTTGCCTTATGCTCATTGGCTGACAATGAGACTTCAATCAATTTATCTTATTTAAACGGACCGATCACCCATGGAAAATTATATCTAAAATTTAGCCTGTGCATTCGTGTAGTGTGAGTGCCGCTCCGATTATCCCTAATTTTGTGCAAGTGAATATTTTTCTACGATCATGTCTGTGTTGAAGCGCGGGAGCAACGCCAAACACAAGGGTAGTATCGCATCATTTTTTGGCTTCATTCCTCAAAATTTGCCCCTCAGAATGCAGGAAATAGTGTTTCAGAGAGTTATAAATTTCAAAATTTTCCAGGGGAGGATGCCCCCGGACCCCCCTACAAAACTTACCCCATGTACGCATACATGGTGTCCCTAAGCTGTGAAAAAATCCTAGTGAGAACCCTGACTAATATATTCCGAAAACACCATTAAACTGATGTCTACGTATTGTTTTCCTATTCTTTGTATTATATAGCTTTTGTCAAAACACACAATCTTCTGCAGGTAGTACACTGTCTTTTATATTTATATGATCCCAATGTGCTGCCAGAACACACAGCAACTGGAGCGTAACAGTATTACTTTCTAATCTATTTATACACACAAACCATGTTTAAAAAAAAAAAAAAAAAAAACACTCTGAAATGTTTTACAGAGCTCAGTTTGTGCTAAAATGCTGTTTACAAATGAACAAAAGGCTAAAACATAGAGAAAAATGTCAGTTTTACAAAATATCTGCATTAGTGTGGACAGACCATAAATCTGAATGCCATTAGAACAATCAAAATAGACAAAATCATTAACAGTGTATGCATGTAGATTAAGTTAGATAGAATATTGCTGGTGAAAAATATTAAATACTAATACTAATGCTAATATTAGTACTTATACTAATACTAAAGTGTATTTTAATCTAATGTATTGTCTGTAACCAGAGCAGTTTTTTATAGACCCTAGACACAAGGCAGCCACTGTCTTCAGATGTCACTCAGGATGGGAAGCTAAATATACTATTCGTAATACGATAATGTCATACTTCTATATTCCGGTCGTATAAACACAGGGACTCAAAAAACTCTTCTCACTTCACCGCTTCCCTATTAATCAGCAACTGAACAGACAATGGGGAAAGAAAATCTGGATGGATATCAGATTTTTAGCATTCAGTCAGTTCTTAGGTAATATTACTGTCTGATCGTGTTGCATAATACAGTTGGGAGGGTGTAAATTAATTCTGAAAAGTGCTTCAAGTACTTGGTCAGCTGAAAAGATGTTATTAGATATTTCAGAATTCACAAAGCAGCATCAGACAGATCATATTAGCGAAGAAATGGTTGAATGTTAATGTTAGCTGTTGTCTATATGCTTTATTTGAAATATGCTCCATCATTCTTCCAGTATCTGGTAAAGTAATAGTGATTTGTTGGATTTTCCAGAATGAAATTATAGTTCCACACCATTAATGGAGGAGGTGTGAATATTGTCTCTGCTCCTTGACATTGATTCTACAAGTGGAGGGACAGAACAGCATTTTTTCCACACCAGCACATCAAGTTTAGTCATTTGGTGTTTTGATCATGGTGCTGGAGGGCGTAGTTTAACCAGTCCCCCTATAGGTTTTCAATGGGGTTCAGATCTGGTGGGTTTTGAAGGCCCTAGACCAGGGGTGTCAAACTCATTTTAGTTCAGGGTCCACATTCAGCTAAATTTGATCTGCACTGGGCCAAACCATTAAAATAATAACATAATAATATAGAAATAATGTCAACTCCGAACTTTTCTCTATGTTTTAGAGTGAAAAAAGTAAATTTACATTATGAAAAGGTTTACATCTACAAACAATCCTTTCAAAAGATGTGAATAACATGAACAAACTGAAAAAAATAAGTGTAATTTTAACAATATTCTGCCTCAGTTTAACATTTACACATGTACATTATAACTGAGATCACAGTGGATCTACAAATACACAAAACATTTAATAACAGGCAGAATATTGTTAAAATTGTACTTCTCTTAAGACATTTCAGGCTGTTCATATTTGTTCAGGTTATTCACATTTTTTGTTTTAGTGTATATACATGAAAATATTTACATTTCCAAAGCGAAAAATTTGGAGTTGTCATTATTTATATGTTATTATGATCGTATTTTACTGAATCCTGCCCACTTGAGATTGAATTGGTCTGAATGTGGAACCTGAACTAAAAGAACTGTTAATATCTTAGTGTAATTTTTGCATTTCACAAATTCATCTCAAGGGCCAGACTGGACCCTTTGGCGGGCCAGATTTGGCCCCCGGGCCGCATGTTTGACACCTGTGCCCTAGACTATGATTCACACCATTCAGTGACATCTCATGTCCTTTGGATGTAGCACTGCCATCCCAGAGAAGCCACTGCTATCAGGTACTCCCTTTTAATTTGTCCGTAGAGAGAGCATAAACAATGTAACAGGATGCATCCAGAGGTGGAAATCTGCATGCATGCATTCTGTTAAGTTGGATAATTCAGAATAAAAGCTAAAGACAGCTTCACTGACGGCCTACACACCAAAAATCAAAATCTTACCAAGTGTATTTTTCCTCATTTCTGGTCAAAATGTCTCATCACACTTAAAATGAGACATAATCACCTAAAGAGATTCAAGAAATCTGACAAGGATAATTTTCACTTGTTCCATTGGCAGATTTTTTGGCTTAATTCAAGATTTTTTTTGCTTAATTCAAGCAAAAAAAAATCTGCCAATGGAACAAGTGAAAATTATCTTGGAAAGATTTCTTGAAATAAGATTTTCAAGATCTATTGTCTAAAAATAAGTTCTTATATCTCACTGAAAAGTTACTCTTTAGGTGATTATGTCTTATTTTAAGTGTGATGAGACATTTTGACTAGAAATGAAAAAAATACACTTGGTAAGGTTTTGATTTTTGCCATGTATGGACGTCTGTGCCATTTGCCTACAGCGCTAAGATTCCAAAAGAAAAGCTGCTTGTTCCTTTAAAAAGATAGCACTGTTAATTCTCCCCTGCCTGTTTTGTCACAACTTCACCACACATGACTCAGTGTTTTATTTCAACTGCTTATTTTATCTTTCACAGATGTCCTGTGTTGGATATATTTCAAATGTTTCAGGCAGAAAAGGCAGCTTCACTGTCAGACAAAAACAACAACAAAAAAATACAAAAAAAAACCCCAGCGGTAAATACACAATATACACACACCATCACAAATAAAATAGTTGATTGGCAGGCAGATACACAGACTACAATGTACAATTCGTGCAGCATTTCGCTCACCTGGATTGTTTTAGGTGTGAACATATTTATGTAATATCATTGATATTAGATGAATACTTCAGCAGGTGTCACACTGTCAAATGGGGTGGGCAACATGGCAAAAGTGTCATATCACAATTTAAAAAAAACAAAAAAGAAAGAAAATCACAATCTTGAATTTACAACAATTCTTTACACTGATCTTTGAGACAAATTTGCATATCTTTTGCCAGGTAAAAAGTCGCTGCTTCCGTTACCTCTTTCCACCGTTTGCTACTCTTCTCATAAACAGGACCTTTACTAAATACTTGCGTTAAAGTTGTTTGTTTTTGTTTAACATTAACTGTTGCCTGTTTGGCTCTCATATTGTTTGGGATGCTGTCTCTTCAGGTGATTGAACCGGTTTGTAGTGTCGCCATCTGACGTGCAAACTGTTTTGCAAATTACTGTTGTTTGCGCTTTGTCGTTTAGGGAAAAGCCAAACAAATTCCGTACGATGGAAGTGGAGTTCTTTTTAGGAGGCAACTTGTCCGTTTTGCTGTCAGCCATGATTCCTGCTACACAACGTGAAATCCACATGACGTGGACGTGAATCAACATGATGCATCTGTTTGTCAGCATATAAGACAAGGTTGAAACTTTGAGTATCATTATTGTGGCATTATTGTGAAAAAAATATTGTGGAATAAATGTATACCTTTCATACCTTTCACCTTTGACTAAAAGGCTTTTGACTTTTTAAATTTTATGTTCTCTTTGAAACTCTGCACTGCAACTCTTACTTTAATATGTGTGTGTTTTTATTTTTATTTTATTTTATTTTGATTTTCACCTTTTATATGTTTCTTTTATAATGTTTTAAATGTTTCTTTTTGTTTCTTTTATTTCAATGTCCTGAGTGAAGCACCTTGAATTGCCTTGTTGCTGAAATGTGCTATACAAATAAACTTGCCTTGCCTTGCCTTTCATGCAGTGTCTTGTGTTGAATTTATTGGAAAAATTGTGTAGTTTCAGAATATAACATCAAAAAATATATCACTTGTCTTTGTGTGACTTTTTGCATGATGTTTGCTGAAAAGTGGGCACAAATTACCCTTTTTCAGTGACAAATAATTTGAAAACCCATATTAATCCTGTTGCTGCTTGCAAATTTTCATTGAACTTGCTTACTTTGAATCTTAGAAGAAGAGCTTATGGTCTGGCCTTTTGAATGAGTATCATTTTCAGTGTTTTCAGTTCAAAGTCAATGAGGTCATATCAGCCAGTTCCTCAGAAGACGTCCTGTGACAATTTTGTTAGTATTTTTTGGCTTCTAGGTAAGAATTTGACTTATAATTCTTTATGTACAGTTGATATTGTCATAAATCTGTATGCATTATACACCATTCTCTTTCTTTCTCTGTTGTGAATAAAGCATTACCCAACAATTAAGTATATTCTAATATTAGATCAGTAAAATCATTACTTTTACTAACCCTACCCCCATTAATTTTGACTTTGTGGAAAAAAATACATACCATTGTAAAAAAAAAAAAAAAAAAAAAAAAAACTTGCATTCACTCAATTTTCAATATGTAGCCTCCAAAATTTAATCAATTATACCCACCTACATGGGCTACAATTAGTTTATATTATTTAGGCCCATTTACTTTCCTAAAGTGAGATCAAGTTTTTTTTACAACCAAATTTTCATACTGGTTTTTGAAACTGCCCACCAATTTGTTAGATTTTGACTTGTTCTGTCAATGATGAAGCCAATTTAAGCAGCCAGAATCACTTTAGGAAGGCTTCTATAGATTAAATTATAGTTAAACTAATAAAACAACTCTTACACATTTTATGGAGTAATGCATAATTGATTTTTTATTTTTTTTTAATTTCAGACTGACTGCATAAGGCTAAGATGCCAAGACGAAAGCCATCCAGGGGTGGAGGAAGTTCTCCTGGGGAGTATTCAAAGCTCACAGATGAAGATGAAGTCCATAACCAAGAACTTGAATTTTTGCCCTTAACCCTTTCATGTATGAATTATGAGAACCTTAGTCAATATTTTTTTCTTGAGTGTTTTTATTCCTCTTTAGGCATGAAAAAAAAACAATGCAAATGATTTTTTTTTTTTTTTTTTTTTTTATGAGCCTACTTTTCGTGGAGTTACAAACATGTCCACTCAGCTGGACACCATGCATTTAATTTTTGAAGCAAAGAAACATGTATTTAAAACTCATCATCAGAAAGTGATATACTGTGTGAAAACTATGAAATAAAAACATTTTTAATGCAGCTAATTGCTAAAACACTAATGTTTTCTCACATTTGATCATACTCTAATATTAGTTATTACTCATTTCGTGGAGATAATATCCTCGTCAGACCCAGGAAATTGACAATTTTAGCTGTTTTACATTAAAAAATTGTCTTGATTGGAAACTGCATAATGCAACAGTTTTTTCAAATACATTTTTAAAATACTTTTTATTTACCGATTGATTTTTTTTAATGGGATGTTTTATGTAATGCACAGCATTCTTTAAGTGAAACTGTCAAACTTTTGTCCCCTACAGAGGACAAAATACATTACTGGGTCTCAGGAGATATGCAAAAAAAAAAAAAAAAAGTTTGTTTCAGAAAACTGTTAATTATAGTCTAATAACAATTAGCAACTTATTTATACTAAAACATGTTACTGCAGATCAGGTTTATCATGACCAGCAAAGTTACAATAACTATACGAACCGCAGTGTTTGGGATGGTGCATAAGTGTCCACTGTGTTGGCTGAAATGGAACTAAAACAACAAAACCCATGAATATACAAGAGAACAGCTGCAGAATAACTGTCCACTGTAGTGACCACTGTGCATGAAAGGGTTAATGTCACTAAAATACAACTCAAACTTTGAACCTGTCATAACTACATCCAGAGCCATTAAAAATTCTATGCCTCTAACTACATAGACGATTCCATGATCTCTCTGCTTTGTCGGATCGTTGATACATTCTAATCCTTCACGATCTAATATCGTCATATCGCACACCCCTACTATCAAACCTGTTTTTGGACTTTGGCTTATGAAGTGCATTAAGATTCTGTTGATAAAATGGCGCAGCAGCAATGCACAAGATGGGATGTAGGACAGAAATTGGAGACTTAAAGTGAAGACCCAACTACGTGACATAAACCATGAAGCAAAGTGTCAACATGACAACCTCACCCTCAAAAGACAGTGTGTATGTGTGTGTGATGATATGTTGAAATAAGTGATGATGAACAGGAGCGGGAGTGTGCAAAACATACAGAAATACACTCAAAGAAACATATGGAACAAGTCAGTTCCTTCATCCAGGGTTTAGAGTTGTGTTTGTGTTGTCAGTTTTTTGGTTTGGAGTGGGTGTGATCTCAGTGTCGATACTGTCAGTACTATTATCAGAGTACGAACAGGTCTTATAGTAAAGGCATGGACACAGAGTATTAATACTAAACCTGAAGTTAATATATTCAAAACCAAGGTCAGGAGAGGCGAATGCATGTGGCAGACTTAGAAAGAAAACATGCTCTGAGCTTTGGATTGTCTTCTGCATCAGAGCCATGAATGATATGAATGTGTTATGCTGAACAATAGTGATTGCTTTAGGCCAGTAAATGCCTCCATTTCAGAGAAAATCACATTTTTAAGTCCTACCTGTCACTTCCTGGTCCTGTACCCAACACCAAAACATTCCACTCATGTGTGAGAACACCGCTTTCTAACACTTGTATTTCAAAACACAATAGTCTATCCTTTTTCACATTGTTAATGGTGTAATAACAGATTACACTAAAAGATTCTGAATTAAATCAATACTCACTCGTCATGTTTAATGCAGTATATTTATTGTTGTTTTGCTGTACTAAATAGTACTTTTTGTTATATTTTGATATTTGGGATGGAACTTTCTAATACTTTAGCCATGTCAGTATTAAGATATTTTAACAATATCTTGTAATTTATAACTGTTTTTATGACAATGACACTAAAATATTGCATTTTTTGATGCAACACTAATGAAATGGAAGGTTAGCTAGATTTACTATGTTAATTTTTTTCATTATTTAGACTTTATTGAGTATGTATAAAGTAATGTGAGCGTTATGAGGCTTCTATATTGAAAATAGAATCAGAACCAATAGGACATTAATATGTACAGGAAAGTTATTATATAATTAATCATTTTCCTATGAGCTCCAGCCATGATTACACCCCCCCCCCCGCCTTTTTTTTTTTTTTCTTTTTTTTACAGTAATTTAGAGCTGGTGAACTCAGTGAATAATTAGTCATTGTGATTGTTTAGAAAAAATAATAATAATCTAAGTTCTTGAAATTAAATCATTTAGAAATATGGGTGACAGGAAGTAGTATTCTTGCACATGAATAGAATATATTTTGTTTCCAGGACAGTTTGGGTGACACTAACCAACAGTGGTTAGGTTCTATGCACAGAAGATAGTGACGTAGCGCACAATTAAATGTTATTGTAAACATTTAGTAGAATGTGACCCTCCACCAAGAAGTCAACAAGAAAACAGCAAACAGACAGAATGAGGAAAAAAAGAACAATTATGGCTCGAGAAAAAATAAAACAAGAACCTCATGACACTCGTTTCCAGCGGGAAAAATACAGAGCCCATGATACTAGTTTAAGGATTGATGATGATGCTGAAGATGATCTCAGGAAAATGGGAAGAAAAATAACTAGTAGAAGTAAAGAACTGAAAATAAAAAGAAGACCTCCCATCAGGTGACAGTTGCTGAACACTGGACAAAAACTGAGCAGCACCTACTTAACTACCGAGTTCAGTGAGACGCTCACTTAAAAGCAGGTTAAGAAGAAGCAAGAGGAAATAAAGATCACGGCAGCTCCGAACACAGCCAGGTAGCGGATCCGTAACCATAAGTCCAGTGGCAGAACTGGAGAACAGCAGGTACTTCCCCGCTTAACAAAACGCAAGAGGAAATCAAAACTCTCATGGCAGCTTTGAACACTGCGTAGCAAGGCAAAGCGCACTTCAGATGCCTGTAAAGAGGACAAAACGTTTCTCCTCCGCAACTTTCAAAGCTGAAATACTGTACATCAAATTGAGCTTTAAGCGCTTCCACAAAAGGAAAGAAGAAAAGTAAAAGGACAAGGTGGAAAAAAAACCTTCTGCACCTCCTCTTCCCCGTAGAAACCCTTACACCCTGAACTCTAAATTGCACTTTTATTTGATGTGCCTTTACCAAGAGTTTGTCCTATGCTCTAATGTTCATAGGAACTTTTTCTTCATTTTCCTCAGAAAGCTTGGACTCACTTCTCAAACTATCATTGTCCATTCTGAAAGAAAAAAAAAATCTGGTAGATGGAATCAAAGAAAGAAAAAAAAAAAAAGAAGAAAATATCAATAAACTGTGAAGCCATTGTCTTCTCCATTAAGTTCCTCGTCAATACAATTACTAAAAATAAATCAATAAATAAATCTGTTGCTGAATATAAATTGAGAGAACAGAAATTGAGGACAACACGCCTATAATCTAAAAAAGAGACTAATGATAATTTGCCCAAAAAAATCCTGAAAGTGTAGCAGTAATTATGAAGCTGTAAAAAATATTTCTGGGAATGTTTGATGATTCATTGGAAGAACGTTTAATAAACGCCAATGCTGGAAATCACCATGAACTAGTACAAGTACATTTACTAGATGACTGTCGTTAAGATCTAAAATAATAAACAAATATGATCTGGTTGAGATTTTTTTTTTTTTTTTTTTAAGATCAGCTCCATTTGTCACCATGTCTACCTTCAATGTATTCATTTTCCAAACATGACTCTTTCAAATGCTACACAAACACGGGTTTTGGTTAAAAAAAAAAAAAAAGTTTTTTTTTTCCCAGCATGAAAAAACAACACCAACATTCTCTTTGAGGCACGTGTACAAAGAATAAGTTGCTTATGGGAGGCATGTGTATCATGATGCACAGATAAACACGCATACCTTTTTTTTTTTTTCTTTTACACACACATTCCACTCCTTTACATCCATATCAACCCACAGGTCATTTGACCAACAGTGTTCTATAGGAGACACATATTTCATATAGTAGAAACCAGAAAAAGAGCATGTACAAATCACCCTGAAGGCAAATATGAGGCAGCTCAAAATCATACAAAAGGAAAAAAAAAAACAGGTAAAATCTTAAAAATTTAATGGCCTTACCCTAGAGTTATAGTCCACGATAATAGAATGCTTGATTTTGTGGTATAATAGTTGTAGGATTCAAAACTACAGTTTTAATGAGTTTCAACGGTAACATGTCTGGACTTATAACTTTAAAGTTTAGATACACTGGGTAATTGTTGGTGGGTGGGTCTAATGAACCAAAACAAAAAATGGTAAACATAAACAAACAGAGCTACTTCAAAAATATGCCTGGCCCAAAACCTTGCATGGCTGATATACTAATTATGTAAACTCTTTACTTACATTACCATGTCTTACTATTAAAATATTGGAGAATATTGGAATATGCTAGTTAAAATAGGATTTAGGAAAGGGAAATGAATCATCATTAGGTAGATAGGTAAATATTTTAAAATATGTTTGTGTCGTCATTTAGAACATTTGATGTCTTAAAGATTATAATATAAAATGTGTCTCTTATTACATGTTTAAGAGCCCCCATATAAAAGCTGAGGACTGCTTCTGGGGTGTCCTATTACAAAATGTATTTTGTTTATCAATTGTTGATTTTAATAACCATCTATAATCATTTTGCAAAATACAATAAATAAATAAAACAGAAACACCACTTTTACCAAAATCTACACAATTTGAGACCTAACAATTTGCCAAAAAAGTCCTAGCTGCGGCACAAGGGTTAAAGTGTGTGTGTTTATATGTGTGTGTTTAGTCTCTTGTCTGGACCCTTAACATTCTTTATACCAGGGGTGTCAAACTCATTTTAGTTCAGGGACCACATTCAGCTAAATTTGATCTGAAATGGGCCGAACCAGTAAAATAATAACATAATAATATAGAAATAATGTCAACTCCAAACTTTTCTGTTTTAGAGCGAAACAAGTAAATTTCCATTATGAAAAGGTTTACATCTACAAATTCTCCTTTCAAAAGATATGAATAACATGAACAAACTGAAAAAATAAGTATAATTTTGACAATATTATGCCTCAATTTATCATTTAAACATTTATGTTATAACTTACAGATCACAGTGGATCTACAAACACACAAAACATTTAATAACAGGCAGAATCTTGTTAAAATTGTACTTAGTTCTCTTAAGACATTCCAAGTTGTTCATATTTGTTTATGGCATTCACATTTTTTGCGAAATTATACTTTGTTTTAGTGTAAATACATGAAAATACTTAGATTTACAAAGAGAAAAATTTGGAGTTGTCATTATTTATATGTTATTATGAGAGTATTTTACTGAATCCCGCCCACTTGAGATTCAATTAGTCTGAATTTGGAACCTGAACTAAAAGGATTGTTAATATCTTAGTGTAATTTTTGCATTTCACAAATTCATCCCAAGGGCCGGACTGGACCCTTTGGCGGGCCAGATTTGGCCCCCGGGCCACATGTTTGACACACCTGCTTTATACACTTCCTTTTAATACAAGGTGAGAAGGAAAACACGAGAAAACACTGGACAGAGCGCAGAGCGAGGAGTTTAAGACTGATATAAATCTCTTGTAATGTGTGAGACTCGGAAAACCAAGGCAGATAAAGACCAAGGAAGAAGAAGCAATGCTATAAAGGAGAGGGAGCAATGATTATAGGAGATGGGGAGTGGTGCTAAAAGCCCACTGAAGTGAGCTCGATCAAGTGAGGATTAGATATACATCATTTTCCTCCACTCTAAGCTTGAACTTTATAAATGTTAAATGCAAATGTTGGTGGCGTCATTCCCATTAATCAACAGCGGTGGCATACCTGAATGATACCAACAAACTTTAGCCACCTTCTCCTTATTCCAGGACAAGAGCTCGGATCAGATGAATATATACACCCTCATTACCGAGGTGTAATTTACATCAGGGACTCTCCCTGGAGTCCGCTGAGGATCCAGGTAGAAAGTGCAGTCACTCTGATGACAAAACAGGAAATGCAAGTGCAAGAAGTAAAAAAAGTAAAATGTAATATACAACACATGCAGCAGGAAAGGCAAACACGACTAACAAGCATCTGAGTATTAACTACAGGTGGTGTTTGTATGACATTTACTGCACCTGACATAAAGCACATGGATGTCACTGGCAAACGTAAATGAATAAGTCTAAATACGGTCGATCTATGTTCCAACCCTCACCTATGGTCATGATCTCTGGGTAATGACTGAAAGAATGAGGTCGCGGGTATAAGCGGCCAAAATGAGTTTCCTTCACAGGGTGGATGGGCTAAGCCTTAGAGATAGGGTGAGGAGCTTGGACATCCAGGAGGGACTCGCAGTAGAGCTGCTGCTCCTCCACGTCGAGAGGAGCCAGTTGAGGTCCTTCGGGCATCTAGTGAGGAGGACTCCTGGATGCCTCCCTGGGGAGGTGTTTCAGGTGTGTCCAACCGGGAGGAGACTTCGGGTCGACCCAGGACATGCTGGAGGGATTATATCTCTGGGCTGGCTTCGGAACGTCTTGGGATTCCCGCAGAAGAGCTGGTGGAAGTGGCTGAGGACAGGGCTGTCTGGGCATCTTTTCTGAGGCTGCTGCCCCCACGACCCGGACCCGAATAAGCAGATGAAGAGTATGAGTATGAGTCTAAGGCTACGTTCAGACAGCAGGTCTCAAAGCACAATTTGGATTTTTTTGTGAAATCTGATTTTTTGTGTGCTCGTTCATATTAGAAATGCGAATTCTATCAGTTCTCAGTACGAACTGAAAGCGACCCTGAAGAGGTCCTGACGTAATATGTGACCATGCAGCACGCACTGTGTTTACGGAAGGAAATATGGAGGCATCTCGTATCGGCGTGTGTGTGGCACTGATAAAGTTTCTCTACAGCCGAAGTCAGCACCATTACAGTCAAATAATTTTAAGTAGAAGATTAAAAAAGAGGAGAGCCAGGCTTTTTGCGCTGGTCTTTTGTGGTGCAATGGCTGCTACATCTGTACAACAGAGTATTTGGATGTGGAGTCGCAGTCAGGAGTGGTGGGATCGTGATGTTAGCGGCTTCACCGACACAGACTTCATTCATAATTTTCAAATGACAAGAAGAACGTTGAAATATATCTGTGACTGCCTCTCCATAACACTCTCACGACAAGACACTCATCTCTGGCGACCTATAGTTGTTCGCAAGCGTGTTGTAATAGGGCTGTACTGGCATTTCAATGATGTAAAGGTCAGATAAATGCGACCTGGCCGTTCAGACTGACGTTGCATTGCAAAATGTCCGATATGTATCAGATTTAGGACCACATATGAAAGTGGCCTGGGTCGGATTTGAAAAAATTGGATTTGTGCCGTTCAGACTGTCTTGTACAGGTCAAAAACAGGTCAAATTGCGGCAAAAAAATCGGATTTGGGCCACATTTGGCTGCTGTCTGAATGTAGCCTCAGTAAGGTTTAGTTTGGTTAAATTCTATCGTGATCACAGGGTACCAGACAATCTGCCCACAGGGAAATATTTATATTCTCAAAACAGCCTCTATCCATGTCAGAGAAAGGGTCTGGAAAACAGTTATACACTGAGATGGCCATGAATATGACATGGAAGTCTGTAAAAAAAAAAAAAAAAAAAAGTCGAGCCAACAATGCTCACTTTAACACCACACTGTATTGCTAAATCAGCTAAAACCACTCATCACATTCATTATGCAATTACTCTAAGAACCTAGGAAGGGTGTCTTTCACAGAAGAATGTGTCATCACACACAAAGAACTGACACGAACAATTACAGAAACAGAATACATGAAAGAAATGTGGAGGATGAGGCGATAATGAAGAAAGAGGGAATAAAGGAGGGTGACAAAAAAATGTTCTAGTGTTAATATTTTTTTTTCCATAGGCTATATATCAGAGTTAAAGGCAGTGGAACAATAGTTGAATACCTAAGCTTTATGTTCTTTTTCTATTCTTTTCTCATCTGTTTTGCACAAACTTTTTTCTCCTTTCATGTTACTACCATCCTTTTTTGTTTTTATATGCCCCTTTGTCAGTCACTCGATTACCCCATCTGTCTCCTCTCCCTCTTTTAACTCCTCTATTGTCTTCATTTCTCCAGTGCATACTTTTGCATACCGTAGATACTTTGTGGCTTAGATGTTGCAGCCAAAATGAAACTGACGTAATCCAAGCACGAAATATTGTTCCTCTCGCTCTTTATCATATACTGTGTGTTTCCCCAGTGATGACGCTTTTCTCATTAGCTTTTCCCCCTCATTCTCTCTCCATCTGTGCACCTTTCGCTCCCCTTTGTCTCCACCTGCTTACTGCTCCCGCCACTCTTTTCAACTCCTGTTTACTCAGAAGGGATTCAAAAGAGCCAGAAGGAGGAGAGGGGGATGGAGATGAGCTTTTGGTGGGTTGATTTGTCTCATTGGTACTGACTGGAATCAATTAGGGTCTGCTACTCATTAGAGCTGGACTTAACCTTATTGGAGAAAACACCTACAGCTGGTGCACACAAAGTGATAAACTATGTTGTACCAAACTAAAGTCAGTGCCAGAAAGCTAAATTTGTCCAAGAGTTGCCACTGTTTCATACATTTGAGCAAATTTCCGCATGTAACTTCTATGTTCGCTATAACTGTCATAACGTGTCTTGAAACATACACATCCACAGGCATTCTATAAATAACAGATGAACCGTCTGTGACAGTATCCGTTGGTCCATAAGCTGCAATTTTGAAGCCTAAATGAACATGACATGCCTGTCTTCATGTTGGTTTTATGGAGTAGGAAAAGAGCGAGGGATAAAACAGAAACCTACTGAAAACACCAACCACATGACTAACAGTGGAATATTACATTCCATCAAGTAATTTCAATTACATAATAAATGATAACATTACAGTTGTAACAGTAATGTCAGTATTAGGGATGCAAAATGTAAAAGCTACATATTTTGCAGATAATAATTCTGCAGAGAAATAAAATAATTAATGGATCTGAAGAGGGGCAGTTTAGAAGAAAGGTTCATGCGGGGGATGGATCTCAAGGAGCCCCACCCCACCACTCCGTTCAGGACCGGACCAATATGGACCCGGCATATGTGTACGTATTAAGACCTCCTCCTGCCTGCAGGGATGGACCACTTCTACAAATAGGCAACCCGCAGCATGTGGTCTGCCAGTCTGTGTTTCACTCCATCATTGCCCTAAAGCGATTCTAACTCATTGCCATGATGTGGTTCCGGTCACAGTATTGCAGCGTGGACAAGCCAGCAGCCTTCAGACTAGAGCCCAGATTATAGTGTAATCACTGATTAATCAACATCGACCAATTTGTAGCCGATGTATTAACTTTTTTGCTGCGCGGAGATTCTGTCGCTTGCTGCGCCTGTGTGTGTGCTGCCCAGAGAGTTAGAGGAACAGTAAAGCCTGTCAGTTTCACTTTCACTTCTGCCCAGACAATGATGCTATCACTCCCCCACACACACACAATCACATATTCATGGAGCTACCCCCCCACTCGCACGCTCTGACGAGGATGGACTGCTAATCCTCCATGCTCCAATATCGGATATTGGCCGATATATTGGATATCAGCTTTTTTTAGCCCCCAATATCGGTATCAGCCCCAAAAATCCCATATCGGTCGGGCTCTACTTCAGACAGGTGTGGGACAGGTGGACAGAGTGACACAATGAAGCGTAGTTTAGGCAGTGGCGCCTCCTACTGTCGACACCACAAATACCACCATGGAAAAGGGCAATTAACTGACAATTATTGTAATTTAATTGAGCAAATTCTTCGCCTTCGCCCATAAGTAGCTGGGATAGGCTCCAGTGACCCCCGTGATCCTAGTGAGGATAAAGCGGGTTCAGAAAATGAATAAATGAATAATTGTTTACATCCCTAGTCAGTATTGTGTAAAGTACAGGCACACTACTTGCTACCAGAGCTAATTAGCAGGCTAGCTGGCAGACCATATACACTGAACAAAAATATAAATGCAACTTTTTTGGTTTTTGTTCCCATTTTTCATGAACTGAACTCAAAGGTCTAAGACTTTTTCTATGTACACAAAAGGCTTTTTTCTCTCACATATTGTTCACAAATCTGTGCTAGTGAGCGCTTCTCCTGCGCAGAGATAATCCATCCACCTCACAGGTGTGGCATATCAAGATGCTGATTAGACACCATGATTATTGCACAGGTGTGCCTTGAATCTCTTCCCTCATGGTGAACAATTTCAAAGTGTACTCCACCATAAATAATCCATTTGTTTACAGAGCTGGTAGGTCACTCATGCATCTTCAGAAATTTGTCACAACATGCATTGTGGGAAGTGGAGCTCCACGCAGCCGCATTATGGCTGCAATGCAAACAAACACGAAAACGGCTTCATTGCCTCTTGCTACTGTGGCTTCGTGGATCTCCGCTTCCCACATAACACATCACGACAAATTTCCGAAAATGCTCGAGTGACCTACCAGCTCTGTTTGGAAACTGTTTATGGTGGAGTACACATTAAAATTATTTACCATGAGGGAGGAGATTCAGGTGTGTAATCACGGAAAGACTTACAGATTCGAAGATACATATGCTGCATTTCTGCTACGTGGTACCGGCTGGACTCGACCTTTTTGCGTTTCCATTACGAAAAAAGACCTGGAGTCTGGTACCCATTACTAGTTTTTTGGTATCACCTCCGCCGAGGTTCCAAGACTGGGGAACAGACACTGAAATGTGACGCGTAAACATTGCAGACCACTGATTGGTCAGAGAGTTGTCTGTGACCTGCCGTTTTACAAAAAACATATGCGGAAGTTCACAGTAAATATTGCGGTAGGTTAATCCACATGACAGCCCGCAAAACTACACCATGGTCGGTCAAGGAGATTCAGTCTTTGGTGGCTGATGATTACTAGGTAGGTAGGTACTGTAAAGTCGGTATTAGGCTATGACTCAGGTTTTACAGATTTGATGAAAAATTGGTGATGAAAGTCATACAAAGCTTTAAGATCAAGAAAAACAACTCCCACCAGATCACCTCTATCCATGGACTGATAAAAATACTGTAAATATTTTCAGTCCTCATGTCTTGTGATTCTCTGTCATACAGATGTCCTTAAACGACTACTACATCCGCAACTGGACAGTCACACACTATTCACCACAATCTCAGCCTCTTTCTGACTTTGTAGTTTTTCCCAGAATCATGCATTAGGTAGAGGTAACTCAGTAAGAGGGTCAAGTGTCCAAAACTGTACTACTTTGAACAGCCACTTGAGGCTCGCACCAAAAGTGAGTCTGTTCCCATAAGTTAAAATGTCCAACTTTACAGCACAAACAAACAGCCTGGGTTGGTGTCTATAGTCAATATTCCCCTTTTGTGACAGTTATATGAGGTGTCTGTAAATTTTTATGTAGTGCCACAGATTTACACCAGAGGCGGACTCAGACACAGACTCAAAAGCAAAGAAGTAAGGAATTGTGTGAAACCCAAAACAGGAAAAATCTAAAAACATAAGGACTACACAGGAGAACACAGAGAGAAGAGGAACAAAGGGTAGGTCAGTAGTATATACACTTCACAGGATATGCGTGATTACTGAATGTGAAAGAGGTAAGGATGGGTGGAGAACAGAGGAAAAGGAGGGGAACTCCAACGATAAACAGGAACGGACTGATGGATCCTAAAGGGAAAGAACTAGGATAAACAGACACAGGCTAATCTTTAATAAGACATAGGGGAGACAGAAATCTGAGGGAAAAACACAAAGACAGGAAGTAACAAAAAAAAGTGAAGGTACATGAGGAAGGTGATCTAAAGTAAAACAGGAAACACCAATAGAACATGATATATAAATCCCCTGTTTAGATGATTATGATATAAAAACTGTACATGAATAAAAGCATGGGAGTTTGGAGTGACGGTTAAGTACTGTCTGTATGTGATTATAAACTGTGATTTGAATTTTATCATATATTTGCAGACTTTTTGTGTGCTAAATCGAGTCCTGGTACTGTATGCTTCTGTACACCTAACAACAAAAGCGCATGAACCTTGAAGTTTTAATAATTTTTTTTCCTGCTTAACCAGTCAGTTCCTAAATGAATGTTTCTCTCTATTTAACCTTTTTTAAGTGATTTATCACCATTTATTATAAAATAATTCTCTGTTTTTAGTATTTTTCACTGAAAATCATGTATTTTTGTATATTTAATTTCCAGTATTTTTTTTAGATATTCAGGAACATTCAGAGGAAATTCAATGTTACTATATTAAAATGGAGAAAACTGAAGAAAAAGTGACTTATTCAGCACATATATCAATAACAACACAAAACAAGTGTGTCCATCCACTGTCATTGATCCAACTCCATGGGTTTTACTGGTGAATCAATGTTGTAGAGGATGACACTGTTTCCATGTTCACTACGGAGCCTCTGAACGTCCAAATGGGTCATATCTGATGACCATGAAAAGATGACAAACTGCATTTTACCCCAATTATTTGCATGTGTTGATAGGATTAGTGGATGAACACATATTAAATATGTTATATCAGTAGATGTTGTTGGTCACCAGTGGATGTTTGGGTCTTTATGGGTTAATATCACCGTTAGATCCCCTGATAGTGATAAGCACCATGATAAGTTAAAACACATGATTACTTTGTATATCAAAAATAAATGGGAGCTGGAGTTAAATATTATAATTGAGGATGGAGAGTGGGAAACAATGTGCATTGGATGTCATAAGGGTATTAACAGCAACATGTGGAAGGAGTCTGATTGGAAGATGAAGACAAGGTTCTTTAAGACATCGTCGGTCGTCTCCAAATTTGTAGGTGACCCAGCTGCAAAATATTGTTGGAGAAACTGTGGAATGGTTGGTGACCACTCACACATCTTTTGGGATTGCCCACTGATGCTTCCTTTTTGGAAGGCGGTAAAGAGACAGATAGATAAAATTCTGGGAATTGATTTACTATTCACCCCAAGTCAACTTCTTTGATCTAACTCCTGAAGACATGTACACCAGTGACCAGAAGCACCTTGATGACTGCTAGAAAAATGGTGACAATAAAATGGATGAATCCACAGCCACCTCCAGTGTCACAGTGGAAACTGAAGCTGAGGGAGTTGAATGGAATGGAGGCTTTAACCGCTTAATTACAATTAAGGTCTGATGTCTTTGTGAGGAGGTGGCTACCTATAACAAGATACCTCTCTAACTAAGGGGAACCCCACACTATGTTGTAATGTCTTAACTGTCCATTTATTACGTCTTCAGTCATTATTATTAATATCTAGCTTTTTGGACCCTAAAGGCTTTTCCTTTTTGTGTGTGTGTGTGTGTGTGTTTTGTTTACTCAAACTGTCATACATAGTCTGTGATGCTGTCAAGGAATGTTTTGTATTGTGTTTTTACATGTTTAATAAAAAAAAAAGTAAAAAAAACAAAAAACAAAAACACACGATATCATTTTTGGTTTCATTATGTTGAAATTTTAAGCTGAAACATGTTGATAGGTTGGTCAAACCCTAGAGTCGACATCAGATGTGTAAACAGAGAACTGAGGTGGGCTCAGCTTCTGACTACAGGTGCTAAATTGATGGTTCTTGGAGAACATTGCAAGTTCTGTTTTATGATATCCCCTTTTTTATTGTAGTAATGGAAGTGTACTCCTCTCTACACACTGAGTACCACACAATAACTTTGATAAACACACTTTTTATTTCTGTATTCTATCCACCACACTGCCCATACACAAAAACACACACAATTTTCTGCTCGCTCTGTGCCAGGCCACACACAGAGAAAAGCTGTATATTACAGCTTAGGTGGACACAGGCCACCCAAGCTTAACAATGATATGCTGCCTGTTCAAGGTCACATCTGACGCACACAAATGCACAGACAAATGTTTTCAATAATGGAATCAACTTACAGATAAAACACACCTACACACACTCACGCATACACAATGCAACCAAGGGTTAAAGCTCCAACTCATAAATCAAGGAGGCTGGAGTAGTGGCATTTAAAAGGCCCTGTTCACATACTGTAAATATATGCAGCCTTTATGGGAACCACTGTTCCACAGGTCAGAGTGGGAGACACAGGTTATGACAGGAAAAACGAATACTGTACATCTCCTTTTTCTCTTGTGGTAATTTCACATTTATGCCTCTATCCTTGTCTCTTTTTTTCTGTGTATCATTTGTTTCTTCATTTACTTCCTGTCACTATTATCACCGTAACTAAATAATGAATCCAGATCTAAATCCAAAAGGGATATATAAAGAGAGGGAGCTGATACACAAGGGGAAAAAAGAAAAGAAAAGAGAATCAAAGCATGACTCACAGGATAAACCCTTTTTGATTTCCAATTATTGGCTTGAATTGTTCAATAAATAACAAATTTGGAAAAAAAACAAAAACAAAACAGTGTCTGAATTGAATTAAACCTAACTCTGTCAAAATAATGTGTGGCTGCACTGTGCTCCACAACAGAATATTTTAACAAGTTCTGTGTGGTTTGCAATGGAATGAGGTACTGGAGCTGTTTGTGGTTCCCTAAAACTGAATTCTAATGACTTTGACTTTTCCATCACTTCATTTTACTTTCATTATAAGTATATTAATATTTGACATGACTCACTAAAACAAAAACATCTAAGTTTGGCACAATAGGCATCCCATTTTTGACTGTTTAATGACATCTATATTGTTAGTAAAGCTACAAATGCCACAGGGATGTAAAGTGGAAACCACTCATAGTGATCATATCTGACAGTAAGATTCAACATGATCTACTTGCAAAAATGGAATATAGAATTCATTATTATGCTTTCAGTAGTGTATAATCACACAACTAAAAATAGTTATTTTTTACCCGAAAATGAATCATTTATGGGTCACCTTCACACGGTCCACTGTGTGCACTACCATTTTTTTCTATAAGGAAAGAGAATTGCAGACCACCCCTCAATTTACACAGCTGAATTAATGGGAGATACTTTTTGCATTAAAATGGATGGAAGGATATAACTACAACCACAATTTTGTCATTGCTTCTGACAGCTTATCTGCACTTACAAGCATCAACTCTGGGAAATCATTATGCAGGCAGGACCTTGAGTATGAAATATTCTATTTAATAATTTTCTAAGATTACAGAACATAACATCAGACATCTCATTCCGTCTGGTTTCTACCATGTAAGGGGAGATGGAAAAAAGATTATAGACATGTTGGCAAAAACACTTAACATCAAACATCAATGAGACAGACATATGACTTTCTAAAGCAGAGGTTAAAACTATAATTAACAATCATATGTTGGAAACTTGGCAGGAATACTGGGATGATACTAATACAGGTCAAAAATCAAAAACAAGTGGACTTGAAGGGCAGGAACCCAAAGGAGAGGATGGAAATCACCTGTTAGAGGACAGGTCACAGGGCTAAATCATACACCCCATAGGGCTGTGCACTCATTGGAACACACCTGACACTGTTACCCATGTACTGCTACACTGCAACATGTGTAAGGAGGAAAAACAAGAATTAACACCATTATTTAAGCAGTACTTCACTGGGAGCTTTTCTAGGAAATCCATCAGAAGAAATATACAAACTACTAATGAAATATTGAAAATTTAGTTGTTTTGTGTTTGTTTTTCGCTGCCAAATCTAATGTTCCACACTCTAGTCCTGTAGGTAAAGCACCTCCAGCTGGTTTTCCAACTGCCATTAACACCTACAGATAAAGACATCACAACAGTAGAATAAACTTCTCCAATTTTTTTTTTTTTTTTTTTTTTTCCATTTTATGGTGGGTATGCAACTGGTTTCAAGGTGTATTACAATTTTCTACTATGTTTAAGTGTGAACCAGAATTAATATTTATTTATCTCTAAAGTGCAGAATGGACTAAACAAACTCTGGCTGTAAAGAGGGACTTTCACATGTTGGTGGCCATCACAGGTTAGGGTGGGGGTGCTGTTTACAATATCACAGATGTCACTTTAAACTGAACCTATAAGGAGTTAGACACCAACTGACAAAAAAAATCATGACATGATTTGCAGTTGTTTATTTGTTAATATTGTGAGAGAAGAAGATGGGTAGTCTATTGGCCTTGGATGGACTGAAAGTCAGATACACAAAACCAACTGTTTTGTCATCTTTTCCATCACCTGGTCACCCTGTTGGTATCTGCTCAGTACTTTGACCTCAATGTTCTGACCCCAAGCAAACCTTCACAGTACACGAGTATGAACAATGTTGTCAGACACCTGTTATATAGCTAGTTGCCTTCATGAAAATGGACTACACTCTTTCCTTATTCTCACTACCTCTCTCTTGGTTTTCGTGTGTGTGTGTGTGTGTGTGTGTGTGTGTGTGCGTGCGTGCGTATCTACTGACCACACAGTAATAGTCCTCAAGGTTAATTGACCACAAGCACAGCACTTGTTCCTCCAAATAGACATTCAGGGTTAGGGTCTCCATCCCACTCTCTCCCCTGACCTACGCAAGATATCATTATCAGCTCCCTCTATCTTTCTAACTCTCTCCTTCCCTGGTTGTCTCTAAACAGAGACACACAGAGACCAACACTACTCCAGAGATCCTCCGTGCTCTCTTATTAACCCAACACTGTGTCTCCTCATAGCAGACTTATAAATTCAGTTGTTTCTCTCCACTAGTACTGAGAAAAAAAGACTCAAAGAACAATGCCTTTGGTATCCGTTAAATTGTACACTTTAAATCTGTTTAGTGCAAGAGACAAACACAGCATCACAAAGATGTGGGAGTAAAAATTTTGAAGCAGTAATTCATATTGCGAAGTTTACATTTACTTTCTTATATGAATATTGACTTATAATAGTGTTATCCTGAAAAATATTGAATGTAAAAGATACTTTCTGTCAACACAATCTATGATCACTTTCACTGTTGGTTTAATATCTGTTTCATTTTAAAGGGATTATATACAGTATTTGAAGTTATGTCAAAGTGCCAGTGTAATCTAGAGATATACATTGTGAAATATCCATGCAGATGGTCCAGGGGATCAATGTGCCACCAGAGGGAGTAGTGAGTCACTCTACCAGTCACCAATGGGGATGAAAACTAATGCTATGGGGCCTTAGACCAAAGTGTCAGAAAGTGATGAGAAGGGAAGGCAACAGTTAAGAAACAACTTGTAGAGGCAAAGAAAGTGACAAAGTGATAAAAGCTAAAAACACTGTTGTTGTTGTCACCCCTGAGCACAGCCCTGAATGAAAAGAATGGAGTTTGATGCTGAAATTGCTGTGTTTCTTCTACATGAGTGAGTTTAATTATGAGGTTTATGAAGGTATAGTTACTATGTCACATGATTATGTTTTATTTTTTATTCATTTAACCACATAAATAGTTTGATATATTTTTACAAGGGCGACCTGGCCAAGAGGTCAAGCAGCACACACCATACCATAATGAAAAACGGGTTTGCTAAGTTCGCTGTTTGTTGATCCAAAATTCAGACAAATCTATGATAATTCTGACCTGGTTTGGATAACTCCAAGCAAATCTTTAATGTAGGTACTGACAACAAAACCCACACAGAAAATGAGGGTGATTTGTGTTTGTACCGTGGTTGTATTATATTAAAAAAAAGAGCTAAGCTAACAGAGCTATAATGTAAACTATCAGATGACGCATTAAGGCTGGGCGATACAGAAAAAAAATCATCCCACAATATTTATATATATGTATATATATATATATATATATATATATATATATATATATGTATATATATATATATATATATATATATATATATTTTTTTTTTTTTTTTTTTTTTTAATATCAGATGATATCAATATGTATCACAATATAAATCAAATCACTAGTTTTGTCAAGTTTAAATTTTCCGTTACTCATAAGTTAGTTGTGAAGATGATTTATTTTCTGTCAGAGGTTGAACACGACTGATGTGCTGAAGAACATTGTACAACTGTTTCAGATAAATAAAACAGGTACATACACTACCGGTCAAAAGTTTTAGAACACCCCAATTTTTCCAGTTCTGTATTGAAATTCAAGCAGTTCAAGTCCAATGAACACTTTGAAATGGTATAAAGGTAAGCGGTGAACTGCCAGGGGTAAAAAAAAAAAAAAAAGGTAAGGTTAAACAAAACTGAAAAATAATGTACATTTCAGAATTATACAAAAAGGCGAACAAGAAATGGATTAACAACTTAAAGCAGATTTGCAGCAATGGAGGTTGATCAATCCTTGAAAGTTGGTGCTACCAATTCCTACAGGTGTCCCAGTGTTTCTGAATTCTTTCCAACCCCCTCTGTCTGCATAAAAGTAGTGTTGGAACACACTTTGGTACCATCCCGTTGTGAGCATTATTTGAACAGTATTGGACTGCAGAAAGTAGTGTGTTACTGTGTTAGTGTTAGTACTGTTAGTACTGTGTTAGTGTGTTAAAAATGGTGAGGAAAAGGCAATTAACGATAGAAGAGATACAGACCACCATAACACTTAAAAATGTAGGTCTGTCCTACAGAGAAATGTCCAAGAAAGTCAAGGTGTCAGTAAGTCCAGTTTCCTTCACCATCCAAAGGCACTCAGAAACTGAAGGAAATGCTGACAGGAAGAGGTCTGGCAGAGCCAAAGACACAACAGAATCAGAAGACAAGTTTCTGAGAGTCAACAGCTGGAGTGATAGGCGTCTCACAGGACAACAGCTTCAAGCACAGCTCAGTAGTGGTCGTAGTAAACAAGTCTCAGTTTCAACTGTGAAGAAAAAACTTCCAGTTGCAGGTTTGATCAGACCATAACACCTTCTTCCAGTCTTCAGTAGTCCACTGGTGGTGTTTTATGGCCCAGCCAAGCCTCTTTTTCTTATTCTGAAATCTCAGCAATGGCTTTCTTGCTGCAACTCGACCCATCTCGAACTCGAAGTCTTCTCTTCACAGTTGAAACTGACTCCCAGCTTCTATGCCACACCCTACTTTACTTTTCAGTAACCCGGTCGCCCGAGTTCTTTGTCAAATTTTCTCCTGAGGGAACACTCATTTTCTCCCGTTGCAGCCCAAACTTTAACGTGTGTGCTGTGGCTCCTCTTACACCTGTGCTGTGTGCGTCAACCTAACTTGCTGTGGCTCTAGCGTGATTGGTTCAGTGCGACGCAACTTAATTATGATTGGATGTTCTTAGATCTGTCAAAACATGGACAAATGAATTCTCCAAAATTGTACAGGGTGAGTCAGAAAAAATGCTCTTTCCATTTAAAGAAATTGTACTGCTAAAACGGAAACACTGATTTTTCTTTTGACCATACAGTCATATTGATGTGGTTATTGAGCATGTCTGGTGATGTAGTCATAGATTTATTGCATTGCATAAGAGAGAGAAGGTCCATTGTTTATTGGGCACTGAAATACCTGCCAACACAATGTATGCCACAGTGAACAAACTTGAAATTGACAACAATTACAGGAGTCGGGGCTTTGCTTTCACACTCAGGACATAGGCCTACATGACAGTGTCCAGGGAGTTTTCATCATGGCAAGACCACAGTTTACGGATGTGCAGAGAGCTTTCATGGTGACAAAATTCTGCGAAACTGGTAGCGTCCAAGAAACCATCTGGCAGTTGACTTGACCCCCCTTGATTTTTTCTTGTGGGGGTATCTTAAAAACCGTGTGTATCAGACTGTTCCACAAACTCTTCAGGAACTCCGAAATCGCATCACGGCTGAAATCCAAGCCCTACGACGAACACGAATGGCGAGAAGAGCTGTGTTAGAGATGCGACAACGAGCACAGATTTGCATCAATCTGAATGGTAGCCAGGTTGAAGGTCGTGCCGGACGACTTCGTTGAGACAAAACATTTTGATGGCGAGTAAACACGCTGTAATGGTTGACAATTTCAATTTCATTCACGGTGGCATAAACTGTGTTGGCAGATATTTCGGTGCACAATAAACAATGGACATTCCCTCTGTTATGCTATGCCATAAATCAATGATTCAATCGCCAGACATGCTCAATAACCACATCAATATGACTGTATAATCAAAAGAAAAATAAGCATTTCCATTTCAGTGGTACAATTTATTTAAATGAAAAGAGCGTTTTTTTCTGACTCACCCTGTATTGAGCATGTCTCATATTTCTATCGAGGAAAAGTTAAATCGTGAAATATATTGTTACCGTTTTATCACCCAGCCCTACTCAGCATATGAAGTTTATTAGACTAGATTGTCAAATTTGCAATGAGTTTATATCTGAAGACGAAAACTTGATGATAACATAATACAGATGTTTAAAAAAAAAAAAAAAACTTTACTTGTTTCAATGAGTGATACAGTCTGTGGACACTTGGCATTGATGAGTGGTTGTGGTAGCCATAAGTGTGTTCTGGTACACCACTTACCCCCACTGTTGAGAGTGTGAAATATCAATACTAAATGTCCCCTTTAAGTTCATGGTTTAATAATTTATGGTTACTTCCTCTGCGGGTGCTAAAAATCTACTCCAGTAAAATTTTGGGTTGTTGGTGTGCACTAGTATTTGATTATGGATATATTTAATGCATGCATATGAATTACACATGCCCAGACTGCACATGACATTCATTGTGCTTCTACTAAATCAAAGTGACATATATACTTCTACCTGTGTCCTTTACAGCACT
This sequence comes from Sphaeramia orbicularis, assembly GCF_902148855.1. Taxonomy (NCBI): domain Eukaryota; kingdom Metazoa; phylum Chordata; class Actinopteri; order Kurtiformes; family Apogonidae; genus Sphaeramia; species Sphaeramia orbicularis. The sequence continues at coordinate 19,624,733 of NC_043969.1, read as the reverse complement.
ATAAAGAATGCATGACTGAATAATTAGAAGTAATAACTAGACCGCTAGAGTCCATTTTAAAAGCACATAGTTTTCACTCACTTTGTGTTTGCAAGTGGTATAATAAGTAAAGATTTTCAATCCTTAGGCTCTTTGTCACCTTGAAATCTTATCAATATTTGTGCAGAATTTATAAAAGCCCTTTTGTTGTTTTGTTGTACCAGTTGTTACAGCTGTCCATTTTTACATGCTCTGCTTGGTTTGTTTTTCTTTTGTAGTCAGACGTTGTGTTTAGGTTCAGGGACTGGGTTTTTGATTTGCTGTCCACGAGGGGCCTTCGGGGGAACCTGAAGGCCAAGTCGAGTCTGTGCATAGAACTAATTATGCATCAGGGCTCACCGTTATAACTTACAAAGCAAAAGTTTTGTATAAAGTTCAGTTGATAAACAGGGGGTGGTTTCATGTTCCAGGGTGCTACTTCCTTTTTTTAAAAAAAAATGGAATTATGCATTTTAAAACATTTCCCTGTGCTCTACATAAACTGCAAATGCTATACTTGGGTCTGAAATCTTCATTAATTCAACTCCACAAGTCCATCTTCAACCCTATTTCTGAGTAATGACACAGGAAAGGTCGTTTTGAGCGCTGGCCCTTTAAATGCAAATGAACCACTTCACATCCCACCCCCTCCAGGTTGTTGGCTCTGGTGCTCTGTCCCGTTCAACCAACAACTGAACATTTTAGCTAATCGGCTCGAAGTTTGGACATATTTTCAGTATGGACTACAACCGCTGCTGCTGACGAACAATTATGTCGTACTCAGAGAAATGTTCGTCACAAGTCTTGACCTTATATGTGCAAATGCCGTGACGTAACTAGTTATAGATGCAACAATAAGCAGGAATTCAATCAAGTTGTAGAAATCCACAAAATTTTTACCAGCGTGAATATAAAGATAGCTTTGCAGCACATGGAGGGTTCAAATTCACACTTTTTGAACTATTAGGGTCCAAATACACAAATAAATGAACCAAAGACTAATAAAAGTGGGTTCTGATACATATGACCCCTTTAAAAATAGCTTGTGCAGTCTGATTACAACTTCTGTGCGATTAAAAACAAACATTTTATTTTTTGATTCAATACAATTGTTGTTAGGTACCGCCTGAACTAAATAGACAGCACCATGACTAATTAGACAAATGATCTTCTGCAGACTTCAGTAGATTCACTTTTTTAATAAGCCAAGACTATGACTGAAACATCAGAGAAATTTTGCATGTGTGCTTGTTTGCCTCGATGTGTCTCCCACCGTTTTTCTCAGTTAGCTTCAGTGGCTAATCATAGCAAATGAGAGCTAGCAGGGAGGCTAGATTGGCATAAGTTGGCATTAACTGGTGCATTAGCAAGTGTTGGGCAATTACTTTAATGATGTAAATTGGACTGAGATATCCCCCTGCACAGGAAGTGAACGAGAGAAATGTAACAATGATTATGATTAGGCAGCTAATTATACTATCAGCTCAATGCAGCACATAGCCTAGTCAGGCAGGGATGCTTGGTGTGTTCTCTGATTGCAGCTTTTTAGGGTGTGTGTGTGTGTGTGTGTGTGTGTGTGTGTGTATGCATATTACTATGATTCTGACAACCATTTCATTGAATGTGTTCCTTTAGACATGGAGTGACTTTGACATGTTTTGATCCAGCATATCATGTCTGACTTGTGAAGAATTAATACACATACACTATTAGAAACATGCATATGCATGCTGAGACATAAAGTGTGTCCTATAATCTGTATTAATTCGATATTAATGCATTTGCTACTCTAGGTTTTTATATAGAGGATATGAATAATAATGTCACAGCATGAGGGAAGCACTCTTAGCTCCTAGCAAATAGGGGCCTGGGCTTTGAATCTGTCTGCCAGCTGGGGCTTTTCTATGTAGAGTCTCCATGTAGCCCAGAGGTCTGTGTTAGTTTACTCTGGGTGCTCCACTTTTCACCCACAGTCCGCAACATGCACATGAGCTGACCGTGAGACTCATTTAACTGCTTGTAAGAGTGAAATGCTGTCTGTATGTGTTATTCATGTGGCTGACAAGACCTATCAGGTTCATACCCTGCTCACAGTCCACTGTGTGCTCTGCATAGAATAAGACAGTATGGGGAAAAAAAAAAAAAAAAATAGATGGATGGATGAGGAAATGCAGAATGAATAGATGTTGGAACAGGTGATCTGGTAACAAACACAAGTGTAAATGCTCTCATGGAACACACACATAGTATAGTCATACTCTCTCTTAATAACTCAATTTTTACCAAAAAAAAAAAAAAAAAAAGTAACAAAGTAGTGGTGCATTAGAAGGAGAGGTAGGCACAACCCCTGTGTATCAGAGAGACTACTGGAGGGTCACATAGTCAATTACAGTCTGGTACACTGGGTTTGCCTGGAAGAAAATGCTGGCAAGGAAACACACTTGTTTTTAAATAACAAAAAAAAAAAAGGACAAAATGCATTCCCCTTCGTGTGGGTACACGGCTGCAGGCGATCTTTTTATTTTATTTTTTTTCCAAATAGCTCTAACCTTGTTGGGAAGTGAGGGACAAATGGCGTGTGATTGCCTTGTTGTTCTGCATGTTTCTATGTTTGGCTTGCAGTGCCTCCAGGCCTCAGCAGGCTGCTGCTTTAGGCCTGCTGGTTGCCCCAAAGTGACGCTGAACAGCAAAGACAGACAGCAACAAACAAAAGCAAACACACCCACAAACAGATTGAGAACTACAAACAGACAATGCAGTGCATACCCAATGATAAGCAGGCTGACAAACACACAAATCCCAGAGACTGTATCCTCCCCTCCCGGACTTATTTGTCTTCTCCCATTTGTCCCCCTTTGGTTTTTCCCATGTTTCTGCTGAAAAAAGCGATACAGAAGGTGAACAAGCAGATAGAGTAGGACATGGAGGAAAACATGAACAGGAAGAATGATAAAGGAACAAAAAAATGAGTGGGAGGCAGGAAAAGGTGAGTGATGGAAGGAGTGGGGGAGAGGGGATTATTGGAGAGGACATGGCTGAAGGACATAAGGCACTGGTAAAGTTAAAGAGTTATTTAGTATGCTGCTCACATACATGTACGTGTGTGCATGTGTGTGAGACTGACCGAGACAGGAAGACAGGACAAATGTATTTATACTGCACATCTTAGATTTCATGTGTGTTTTGTATGTTTCGTGTAAATTCTTTATGGTAGTTCTTGTGTGTTCCCAAATATCGGTTTGGGATGTTTTAATGCGTTCTAATGTGATTGTGTCTATTGAGAAATGTCCTTTTTTTTTTTTTTTTTTTTTACATTTTTTTTATATTATTCACCCTTTAAATTTGTAAAAATGCAACTAGTGTCATACACTCTCATGCCTGTTTGTGTGTGATGACTCGAAGTGTGTTGGCATGCCCTCGGCTACCTCTAAAGCAGATTAAGAGGACTAGGTGTCTGACCTTGGTGTTGCACAGTGGGCTTCACTGACAGAACAAGGATGCAAAGAGCACCTCTATGTACCCCTTGGTGTGCGGCAAGTCTGGGTTAGCCCACCACTCCATGACCCGTCTGCAGGGGAATCAGGCTTAAAGTGCCACTTAAGGGTAATTGGGCTGTCTGTTTCCCAGTCACTACAGCCATAGAGCCTGACACAACAGACACAGTGCACACTGTGTGTATGTGAGGGATCATTTTCTATGTGTGTGTGTGTGTGTGTGTGTGTGTGTGTGTGTGTGTGTGTGTGTGTGTGTTCACAACTAGAGTCTTTAAATGTGGTTAATTGTGACAAAATGACAGTGGAGAAAAGACAATATAAAAACAAAGAGGGTGCAATAGCATGAACTCGACTAAAAGATCTTCAGAAGTGGCCCGGGACATTTATCATAAATTGAATGCACCTCATATATTCAATATTGTCTGATCAGCGTTTAATGTCAACAAGTGACCCAGTGACTCCACAAGAAAATAACTTGGCCTTTTTTGACCTCCTTTTTATTCTCTCTCTTCCTCCGGTTATACACAGCCTAGGCGTGGGATAATTGCTCATTTCAAAATGTGCCAGATTAGCTGACCCTGTAAAACAATAGTGCCACAGAGCATCTAGAAAAGAATTAGGCTTTCCAAATTAGTTTTTATTTTGGGTTATATCCATTAGTAATGAAGTCAGTCATATACCATTGGTAACTGGGCCTGGGCCATGACACCAGGTCATGCTGAGGTCAGGTCTAACTATATGTCAGAGGACAAAAAAAAAAAAAAAGGAGAAGTAAAAGTAGGAGATACTTACGTCATAGGTCAGTTTGAGGACAGAAGAATTAGCACTGCAGTTTGAAGACAGAAAGACAGACAGACAAGAAAGATGACCAGTGTGAGGTATGTGAGTAATTACAGGTCAAGGACTAGGGTTACAGCATCTGCCATGAATTATAACTAGATGTTGCATGTAAATATATCAGCTGGAAATTGATGGAAAGGGACTAAAATAAGAGAAAAGAAGAAAATATGAAAAAATAAACACATTTACCTTCAGTTTGAAATGCATCAAAATCACTACTCTCCTGTGTTCAATCCACAAAATGTGTCACTCCAGCATATCATACCTCAGTGTTGCACTTGTAAGGATTGTCCCTCTCTAATGGTGTCAGCTGACTTGCAGCTCCACAGACCACAGAATGGTTGGACCAAATATCACAAGGGAGTCTGGGTCATAGAGGTGTTAGAAAATATCAGTTCTGCAATATATTGCGATATTTAATTTCACAATACTGCATCAATATTAAAAAGTACTGTATTGATTAGTGATGGGAATTCCGGCTCTTTTTAGAGAACCGACTCTTTTGGCTCGGCTCACTACAAAGGGCCGGCTCTTTCGGCTCCTAAGTGGCTCTTAAGATTTTTTGGTGCTTAAATTAATTTATTAACAACAATAATGTAAAGTTATCCGGAATATGAATTACTAATGTAAAACAAACATGCACTATATCAAATGTTTATGTAAATGTTTATTTATACACTCTACAGAGTGATTAAAAATAAATAAATTAGGAAGTGCAAAAAGAAATGCTTAACTATTTACAAATGACCTTTACCAACTTTTAACTATTTTAAACTTTTAGCTTTCACAGCAATGCTGTAGATAGTGCAGTAGCAGCAACAGTTGCAGTAGACCCGGGATGTCAAACTCATTTTCTTCCTGGTGCCACATTCAGTCCAATTTAATCTGAAGTGGGCCGGACTGGAAAATAATAGCTTAATAACCAATAAATAATGACAACTCCAAATTGTTTTAGTCCAAAAAATAACATTCAATTATGCCAGTATTTACATTTACAAACTATCCAAACAAAAAGGATGCAAATAACCTGAACAAAAAGAAATTTATTAAAAAATATAAGTACAGTTTTATCAATATTATGCTTCGACTTATCATTTATCCATAGGCTTTACATATGAGATCTACAAAGGCACAAAACTTTTAATATCAGGCAAAATATTGTTAAAATTACGCTTAATTTTGTTTAGACATGTCAGGTTGTTCATATTTGTTCAGGTTATTCACATTTTATTGTTAAAGGATAGATTCTTAATGTAAATATTTTCATAATTTAATGTTTTTTGCAGTAAATCAAAGAGAAAAATTGGTGTTGTCATTATTTATAGGTTAGTTTGGTCAGTGTAATTGAAATGTGTCCAGATTTTGCTGCATTTCCTGTTGTCACTCATTTTCTCAACTTTTTTTCTTACCTTTCCAGTCCGTTTGCGTTGTGGTCCCTGCTCTCTCTCGTCTCCCTCCCTCCTGTTTGTACGCTTGCTGTGTGTGTAACTCCGCCCATCTCCCCTCTGGTCGGGGGGGGGGGGGGGACGAATGAATGAACAGGACAAAGTGGCTCCCATCGTTCGTGTCAAAGAGCCAGCTCTCAGAGCCGTTTCGTTCGCGACATCACATCACTAGTATCGACATTTTTAGGTATTTATTCAAATGCAAATATGGCGGAGGTTCATTTTTTGTTTTGTTTTGTTTTTCTTTATTGTTTATATTTTACATATTATTATTTAACACTGTTTTATTAAATATTGGTTATTTGAAGCATCCTAAAAGCGCTTTTTACTATCTGAGAGAGGAAGATGTTAGTGCCTTTGTGGGAATTGCACAAAAATCATTTTATGATGTTAGTTATAAACTCATAGAATATGAACATTGGAGCAGGATCTTAAACCGTAATGTCTGTAAAATATAATTTAAGTTTTAACAGAGGAACATTTTGTGATAGCATTAGATCCTGTTGTGATTAAATAAAAATGTGTTTAGTATTTGTGCATATTTCTGGTGTAATTCAATTCTTCCAGGAAATAATCATTAAAAAAAAAAAAAAAGGCTTTTTAACAGTATCATGATATATTGTGATGTATCGTATCGTGATCCTAGTATTGTAATTTGTATCATATCGCCAGATTCTAGCCAATACACATCCCTAGTCACGCATAGACAGACAAGCAGCAAAAGTATCTAACCTTTATTCAACACTATAACAACTAAAGCGCTATTCGGAATGGATTAGTTTTACATAGGTACGTGGGGTAAAGTATTTTAGTCCCATCCGAGTGTGCTATGTCAACAATCACGACTTTTGCCTTCTGTAAAAGGGTCCGGGAAAATGACCCCAGGTAATACTAATCCTGTGTGAATAGACCAGTAGTTAATATGTGTGTAGATGTTCTGTCATATCCTGTTTACAAGTGGTTTTTCGCAGATTTTCGAGCATGGAGGCTCTCACTACCCAGTCAGACAAGTGCATGTGAAACCTCATCTCACCCCAAGTCTTAGGTTTTGTTTCTGTAACGGCAACACAAAGCATTTGTTGCACATGTAATAATTTAGTAAAGGTACTGTTCACATACCACAAATGTGTAAATGAGTAAATCTGATGACAATCTATAACATAAATATGGGAACAAATAGATTTAACTGACTTTGGACTCAAACATTGAAGTGCCTGCCGGGCACGGGTCGGGTTCGGACGCAACTGTGTCGGGCACAGAAATATGCGGCCCGAGGCAGGCTCTATTTTAAACACTCAAGCGTATTTGGAAAGCAACGTCATATATACATGATGACAGGAGGAAACAGTGGTGCGTAAATGAATTTACCCTTCCCACTTGTGGTAGTTTGACTGATATTTCTTATCCCGTGCAAACTGGCCATTAATATTACCCATGTCCTGTGTTTAAGTGGCATTACCCCATATGCCCATGTAAAACTAATCCAGTCTGAATTGTGCTTAAGAGGTCCACGTAGACATAGTTTGTAGATACTAGGGGTTTATCAATCCACCTTAAATCAATCTAAATGTACTATGAACCAATCAGTGGCCCAGTTTTGGATTATGCAAGTTTTACTTCTGCACAGCATCTCTAATCTGGTCAGTCTTGTGTCAACTCATTTGACTTTTGGCCTTTCAAGAGAATGACGCAACATCAGCAACAGACACATAGCATACAGCGGATCATCGAATCTAAAATCCAGAGTTTGGTATAAATTTGGATTTTATTAGTAGGAAAGAACCAAATGTTGACTACTTGTAAACCCTGTAGAGCAGTGATTAATTCAATGGTTGCACAAGTCACCTGATGAGGAAACATGGTGAAAGCTGTAATAATCCAAAACACACAACAAAGAGTTGAATATTAAAGATGTATTCCAGCTAATACTTAGTCACAATGTGGTCTACAGCCTTTTTTACCGCTAAGTATAGGTTGTGATATTACTATGAAGTTTATAGTGAGGATTTTTGTGACATAAATACTTTAGAACCCAGATATAAGATATCAAGACAGCATTTCTGTGACAAATGTTATCCAGTTGACATCACAGTAAAAAATGAAGTTAAACAAGAGCTGTCAAAAGCAGAGTCAATAGTGACACCAACCAACACTTAGATGTCATGGGCAATAAAGTCCTGTGTGACAGTCACAGCCACAACATCTGGACTGATTAGTCTTTTTTATGAATTACATCTAGAGGGTGAGGAATAACACGTCCTACAGAAATGGTTTTGAAAACCTTCACTCCTGTGATATGTGTAGCTTATATCATGCGTACAGTATAATGGTGGGCCTAATAGCTTATATCTCAGTTCCTTAAAGCATGTTGTACCCGTAGGCTGACTGGAGGAAGTGAGGTGGATCCTTATTGACACAGGCTGCGGAACACATGGCCCTGGTTCTAGCCTCGTCACATCTGCTTCAGTTTTAGACATAAAAGGTAGCGAAGTCAACACAGACACACAGCTGAATGCCAACTGGATCCCGGTTTTCATGATTACAAATAACTGTACAATTTCTTATTCATTCTCCATGTTAATAAAGCTACACAGCGACACAAATCAGATCAGACCAGACAAGGTCCAACAGAACCAGGCAACCATGAGCTGCAGGTGATGCTGGACCACCTTAACTCTGGATTCTGACAGCAGAAATACATAAACATAACATAAATATAAACAAAGTCCTTGCCTCCACCCATTCATGACACAGAAAACCTGACATAGTCGATACATCTCATAAATAATCTGCTTAAATATTGTCCATTGTCTGTTTTCCAGAATGAACACTGTACAAACATGTATTACTTAAAGTGTACGTAAACCCCTGAGCATTCTATCACTTAAAGATGCAGTATGTAGGAATTATGTTCCAAGTAATCATAAAATGCCCTTGACTGTCACCAGACATTAAGGAATCCTGTTCATTTCAAATACTGGTATCACTGACAGTAGTAGTCCAGCCAGAATATTTACATTTAAAAAGCTAAGTGTCAGCCTCTAAATAATGTTTATGTTTTGTAATGTATGTCATTTTGTGTTTTGGTCTGATGCTCCACCCATCACCTGTCTGCCAATCACCAAGTCAGTAGTGTTTCAGCATCCAGGTTGCTAAATAATTAATTGTTGGGTTCATGTTTTTAGCTGATCACCATATGGATGTGTGCATGATGTTAGTTTATGTGTGTAAATGAATGTACCTTAGAGTCCTTTGACCACACTGATGATGATGGTGACACCTACAAATTTTATTTTCCTAGTCACCAGAGTTTCATACAACACTTCAAGAAGTGATGGATGAAATCCTGTGTTTTCTTAGTGTAGCCCAAGCTGCAGATACACTGTTCGAATTTGCAAGACTATGCCCGCACACTCATTTTTTTTGTCTTTGTTTTACAAATGCCAGCCAGTGTGCAGACTGCCCTTTCACTTCTGCTACTCATGCTCATTGCCTTAAATCTACGTGACTATTTCTGATTCAACAAGGCTGGGATGATTAAAACAGAACTGTATCTGCTGAAATAAGCAACAACTATGTTTTAAATACTGTCAGTGAATACTTTCTAAAATAATTGTACTGTGGCGAGGAAAAAGGAGAAACCAGCCAGTTGCTAGCGAGCCAACTTTATTGCTCTCCAGCCACCAGAAAACAATCAAGGAAACTTCAACACTCCTTGTGGGTGCTAAAACCCGCCCCACAAGCCACTACATCCTCTGGGTGAGAGAAACGCCATATCCTGTACACCACACAGCCCCCCCCCGAACACCCAGAAGGGAACACAACCAGCAACTCAGTGTCTCAACGGGGGCTTAATTGGCCTCCCATAGCGACTGCGCCGAACCACCGTCAAGTCAGTGTGAGGAACCTGCAAAACAAGGTGCTCATTAGAACAATGGGCAGGAACATCATTGTCCAGTACAGGATGAGGAACACAATCAGTACTAGGAGGCAAAACTGGAGGCCTGGAAGGCGGACGGCCGCGACGAGGAACCTGGCCTAGCAACACAGGTTCGCCCGCCACAACATAGGCCGGCTTCAGGCGATCAACAGATACAAGCTCTCTGCGCCCACCCATATCCAAAACAAAACCCTTGGTATCCCGTTCAAGCACACGGAACGGACCATCATAAGGAGGCTGGAGGGGCGAGCGGTGGGCATCGTGACGTACAAAAACAAAACGTGCAGATAGGAGAGCTGTAGGAACGAAAGACCCTGGGAAACAGTGGTGCATAGGGCCCGGGGCTAAAGCGCCACCGGACGAAAAGGGGTCCACTGAAGAACGGGGACTCGGTGCGGCCGACTCCAGCAAAAATTCACCTGGGACACGGAGCGACTGACCAAATACCAATTCCGCGGGGGACGCGTCAAGATCCTCCTTGGGAGCCGAGCGCAACCCAAGCAGGACCCACGGCAAACGATCCACCCAACCATCACCCACGAGCGTAGCGCGCAGAGCTGCCTTGAGCGAACGATGGAAACGTTCACACAACCCGTTAGCCTGAGGGTGGTAAGCCGTAGTACGATGCACCTGTACCCCCAAGGAATGCGCCATCCCAGACCAGAGCTCTGAAATAAACTGAGGGCCCCTGTCAGAAGTAACGTCTGACGGTACACCAAAACGGGCCACCCAAGCAGAGAGAAAGGCACCAACCACATCGGTGGACGCAGTGGAGGACAGGGGAACCACCTCGGGCCACCTGGTGGTCCGATCCACCATAGTGAGCAGATGAGTGAAACCCTTCGAAGGTGGCAGGGGCCCAACCAGATCCACGTGCACATGGTCAAAACGCCTGGCAGGAATTGGAAAAGGTTCAAGAGGGGCTTTGGTATGCCGGTGCACCTTGGCCCGCTGGCAAGCAACACAAGCAGCTGCCCACCCCTTAACATCCTTACGAAAACCGGGCCACACAAAACGGGAACCGACCAGCTTAACCGACGCGCGCACACCCGGATGTGAAAGTGAGTGAATAGAGTCAAAAACGCGGTGCCGCCAACCTGCCGGAACCACGGGGCGAGGCCGTCCTGTGGACATGTCACACAGGAGTGAGGGACCTCCCTCTTGCAACACAACCGTCTCCAACTTCAAACCTGTACCGCCGGAGCGAAGAGCAAGGATATCCGGATCAGCAGGCTGCTCGGCGGCCATAGCCGAAAAATCCGTCCCGAGGAGCACGGGGCAAACCAGCACGCGTGAAAGACAATCCGCAACTGAATTGGACTTCCCGGCGACATGACGTATGTCAGTAGTGAACTCAGAAATGGCCGCCAAGTGACGCTGTTGACGTGCCGACCAGGGTTCTGATACTTTAGACATGGCAAACGTCAGAGGCTTATGGTCCACATAAGCTGTAAAAGAACGACCCTCCAGTAAAAACCGAAAATGCCGTGTAGCCAAAAACAGGGCCAACAACTCACGGTCAAAAACACTGTATTTACGTTCAGAGTCCCGCAACTTGCGGCTAAAAAATGCGAGAGGCTGCCATGCGTCTGCCACCCGCTGCTCCACAACAGCCCCCACAGCTAAATCAGAAGCATCGGTCGTGAGGGCGATAGGAGCATCAGGGTCAGGATGAGCCAGGAGAGCTGCATTAGCTAAGGCAGACTTAGCTCCTTCAAAAGCAACAATCCGGTCCGGAGTCCAGACAACAGTGTCAGCAGCCTTCTTGGAACGCAAGGCGTCATAAAGCGGTTGCAGGAGATGGGCGGCATGGGGAATGAACCTATTGTAGAAGTTCACCATGCCCAAAAACTCCTGTAACGACTTGACTACAACCGGGCGGGGGAAATCCGCTACAGCCTGAACCTTAACAGGCAACGGAACGGCGCCACACGCCGAAATGCGATGACCTAAAAAATCGATCACCGGCAACCCAAACTGGCATTTGGCTGGGTTGACAATCAGGCCATGAGCATCCAAGCGCCGGAAAACCTCCCTGAGGTGCGCGTGGTGCTCTTCGGGGGACGAGCTGGCCACCAAAATGTCGTCAAGATAGACGAACACGAACTCAAGGCCGCGCAACACCGAGTCCATAAGTCTCTGAAAAGTCTGGGCTGCCCCCTTGAGGCCAAATGGCATACGGAGAAACTCAAAAAGCCCGAAAGGGGTGATTACTGCCGTCTTAGGCACATCCTCTGCCCGCACTGGAACCTGATGATACCCGCGCACCAGGTCCACCTTAGAGAAAACAGAGGCCGCAGACAACCGAACGGAGAAATCCTGAATGTGAGGAATAGGATAACGGTCTGGTGTCGTCACGTTGTTTAAACGGCGGAAGTCACCGCACGGGCGCCAAGACCCGTCTGCTTTAGGCACCATGTGGAGGGGCGACGCCCAGGGGCTGTTAGAGCGTCTCACGATCCCCAGCCTCTCCATGGTAGTAAACTCCTCCTTAGCGCAAGCTAGTTTTCCTGTGTCAAGACGCCGCGCGCGCGCAAAAACCGGCGGACCACTAGTGGGGATAAAATGTTCCACCCCATGTTTAGTGACTGTGGAGGAAAAGGCAGGAGTAGTCAAGGATGGGAACTCAGCCAGCAGACACTGAAAGATATCTCCAGACGCTGAAAAATTCCCGTGCGTCACCGGCCCAACTCCCCCAGCCTCACATGGAACAGTGGCGAAAGTTACAGCATCAATAAGCCTGCGGTTAGCAACATCAACTAGTAAACTGTGAGCACACAAAAAATCAGCACCAATGATCGGAACAGTCACAGAGGAAACTACAAAGTCCCACTCAAACTCACGTCCGTGGAAACAAACAGTTGTCCGTTTTGTGCCAAAAGTCTCAATAGGTGAACCGTTAGCCGCACTTAGCAGTGGGCCACCCCCACGGTCTGACATCCCTGGACCGGTGGGGTGCACCAAACTCTTCTGAGAGCCAGAGTCAACCAAAAAACGCTGTCCCGACAGGGAGTCTTTAATAAAGAGCAGCTCACCTCGTCCGTCGGCGCCCACGGCAGCCACTGCGTTTCCAGACACCTCAAACGTGCATGGGGGGACACAGCGCTTAGCTTTGTTGCCAAATCTCCGGTGGTAGAAACACAGGGGGCTCCCACGACGACGAGTCCCCGCGCCGACTGCAGACACCACCGCCGGGTCCTCCGCCGTCCTCTGCTGGGGCTCCGCCGCAGTACTCTGCACCATGAAGCGTCTGGTAGCCAGCAGGATCCGGTCAGCTTCTTCCGCCAAACCACGGTAATCGCCAGCGATCAGACGAGGAGAGTTAGCCAAAGCCGCTCGAACTTGCGGCGGGAGCTGACGCAGGAAAATGTGCGGGAAAAGAAAACCGCCGTCATCTGAACCAAGGAGGGATAGCATATCGTCCATAAGGTCCACGGCCGTACCGTCCCCCAAACCAGGCAGGCTGAGGATTTTATCCGCTCTTTCGGCGGAGGACAGGCTGAACCTCCGCAGCAGAAGCTTCTTCAGAGCGGCGTACATCCCGCTCTGAGGGGGGTTACACAGCAGCGGCATAACCCTGCGGGTGGACTGCTGGTCCAGGGCCGCGACCACCAAATAGTACCGGGAAACATCCGCGTCTACACCCCGTAGATGGAAAAGGGCTTCGACGTGTTGGAACCACGACGCCGGGTCGCTGTGCCAGAATTCTGGAAGCTTGATGGCGGTCGGGGCGGCGGAGAAAGAAGCCGGCTGTGGGAGCTGGAGAGGAGAGGAGGCCGAGTCCGCGGCCGAAGTTGAAGAGGAAACACTCTCTTCAGCTGGATCAGACATGTTCGAATCGGGGTCACCAATGTGGCGAGGAAAAAGGAGAAACCAGCCAGTTGCTAGCGAGCCAACTTTATTGCTCTCCAGCCACCAGAAAACAATCAAGGAAACTTCAACACTCCTTGTGGGTGCTAAAACCCGCCCCACAAGCCACTACATCCTCTGGGTGAGAGAAACGCCATATCCTGTACACCACAGTACTTTGGAAATGTTGACCTAAATGGCTCCACATATAGAAACAGAAACAAAAACTTTTGAAGAACCATTTAAATGTTATTATTATGTGTATCCAGGTATGTTATTTTACCACTTGAAATATGTATTTCCAAGTTGTTACTGCAGGCCACCAACATCCAGTAAAATATAAGCTATAGCATATAATAGTGCACTCTCCTTGTCTTCTGCAGGGAGTGCATCCCCTACTCCCAAACCATTTAACAAAACCAGGTACCAGTCATTATGTCACTGAGTTGAACAGTGTCTTGGCATTGGACAGCAGTCCTTCCCTCCACTCAAGTGAAGTTTTCAAACCCCCAGTATGGGCTATGACACAGAAATACTCTATACCACTATGCCTCAACACACTCCCAGAGCTTGTTAAGTTTCAGGCAGTGGAGACTGGCATAAAGCCTGTAGGCACTGTCTAAAAGACTTTTTTTTGTGTGTGGTGCGAGCCAGGAGGTATAAGCTCAACACCAGTTTTCCTCACTTTGGAGAGTTCTGCTTCACCAAAATGTGAGGTATCGTTTGAAGAACAACACAAGGACACTGTCTAGACAAAAACAGATATAATCAAAATTCTTTGACAATATATTCTGTAAAATTAAAGGCACTGTACACCTATATTGTTCTACAAATACAGACTCCAGCAAGGTATTTAGGGTTTTCACTAGGATTTTTTCACAGTGTAGGGCCACCATGTATGGATCCGGGGACATCCTCCAAAATTTTGAAAATTAATAACTCTGTGAAACACTATTTCCTGGCACACAAAGGGATGCTGATTATATTGTTCTCATTTCCTGTCTGCAGCACTTTGCACCAAGACAAAAGAATGTATTTTTTCAAATTCAAATCTCGTTATCATCACGCTGGACGATCACACACACAAAAAAACACCACTACGCTGGTTGAAAGACAGCATCGTGGGTCAAATCTCAGAATTTGGGGCCCCCAGGGACAGTGTCGGGGGCCCCGACGTTCAGTGACGCTAGCAAGAAACCTGGTATTGAATATCGATAGCTTCTTTGAAAGAAATGTAATCCCTGACTATAATGACAATAATGAGTGATGGAATCTAGAACTGACTCAAATATACCTTTTCTGAAACCATCTCTACAGTACACCAACACACACAGACAACTCATACTCACACTAACTTCTATTTCATTTTGTGTTAGTTTCATATTAGTAATATCCATCCATCATCTGAACCCACTTTATCCTAACTAGGGTCACAGGGGTCACTGAAACCTATCCCACCTACTTATGGGCAAAGGTTGGGTACACCCTGGAGGAGTTACCAGTTCACTGCAGGGCTGACACAGAGACAAACAACCAATCACGCTCACATTCACACCTATGGACAATTTAGATTAACCAATTAACCTACCAGTGCATGTCTTTGGATGGTGGGAGGAAGCCAGAGTGCCCGGAGAGAACCCACACAGGCACAAGGAGAACATGCAAACTCCACACAGAAAGATCCCACCCATATTAGTCATATATATATATATATATATATATATATATATATATATATATATATATATATATATATATATATAAAAAAAAAACCTATGCAATCATGATATGAGAAAATATATTTGGTTATTTCATTAAATTAAGTCCAGAGGCTTACAGTGCTAACAAGCAAAAATTTTACATCGTTGTTATCAGCTAATTGCTTTGATGAGACTTTACCATAGGCCTAGTGGGCAGTGAATAGTGCTGTCTGTGCAGCTAAGTGGAATACCAATGACATGCAAAGTATTTTGAGGTGGCTTCCCTGGGTCTATTCATGTGTGTCTTGGCAGGCCACAGATTCTTTCCATTTAACACACATGGGATGTACATATGCACAATGCACAAGCCTATAAATGTACACTGTATATCATTTATCATACTTCATTTAAATACATACAGACTACACCAAACACAAAAATCCTAGATGTGAACTATTCAATCTTACATGTTTTTGTTGTATGTGCACAATCTATTTACATGCGAATGACATTTATATTTACAGGTAATTCTGATCCGTCACCAATTGTCTTTACAATCACATTTTTCTGTAGCTCAAAAATGGTTCCAAAATAACAGCCTTGTGCAGTTTGCTATTAGGTTCTAAAGATAACAGTTCATATGGTTTGCATATAATTTGCATATTAATTTGGATGATGGATCACCTCTTCTACAAGCAGATTTAGTTAAATATTTCAGAGTCTTGATCCTAAGTTCTCCTCTAAGCCACATATTGATGATATTATAGAAGAAACATATAGTGTATCGATTTGAGCTCATTTTAGTCAATTGTTTCACACTGCAAATCTGGGAATGACTAATTTTGCATTTAATATTTCCTCTCATTGAATGTACTGATGCTGGTTATCAAAACACCCCCAGCACCTATCTCAAACCACTTATTGTTTTATTGAATTATCTGTATAGATTTGGCTTGAGTTCATATAGAACTCATCACAGTATGATTCAACTAATTTGTTGGAGACAATCTCACTAGATTCATTTTATCATCAACTGCATTTATTTCAGTTGACCTTCCTCCTTCTGATGTGAGACATCTCTTAATACCCTCTACATCTTCATATCATCATCTAAACACACAACAACCAGTTTTGTTGTTCCCAGAGTTTACAAAGAAGTTGGTTGCAGATACAGTGGCAATCTGATCGTCATTATATCGTATTTTGTTTTTGTTTTTTTTAATTGTATTACCTTTTTCAGTTTCTTTAGGTTATGCTTATCTTCTTCTGTTAAACCAACCTCCTTATGTATTTAATTTGTATTTGCTTTAAAATTGGCATTTTTTGCGCTGGTTGAGTTATTAGGTTAAGTTAGCTGGTTAAGTTGTAGTTATTGATTTAATACATTGTTTAACTAAACTAACTAAACATTATTTTTTTACATCTTTTTTCAGTATTGAGGTTTGAGATAGTGAGTAGAAGTGTGTGAGTGAGCTTTTTGTCTTTGTGTAGTTCTACTTTATTTTATCTATTGCTCCTTTGTCTGTATTCTAAGAATGAGATGCTACACCTTAAGAGACAATCCCATTAGTGACTTCAATTTGAAAACGTGTGTTGCTGTGTTAAAAAATAGCAAAATGATCAACATAGGGCACTGAGTGACTTTGACAAGGGCCATATTGTAATGGTGATGATGCAGTGGTTATTACTGACCAAAAATGGACAAAGGAAGGACATCCCAACCTCAGGCCCCACCTCTTTACCTCCAGGACTTCAGGGACTTGCTGCTAATGTCAATTAGTCACATGTGAGTTCTTTCAGTCTGTTGGAAACCATTTTCAACTACCAATAGAGAAAATCATAAGGGGGGGTGGGGGTGGGGGGGTATGTGGTCCGGAAAAAAATAATGACATTTTGGTCCAACTTTTTTTTTTTTTTGGCTTAAAATACTTCTAAACAGTCCTAAAGGAATCAATGAGTCAAAAGTGAGGTATTTCAGACTGTTTGAAAACATTTTTTAAAGGGGTCATTTTCGACTACGGGTACGGAAAATCGTAAGGGGGGTGTATGTCGTCTGGAAACAAAAATGAGATTTTGGTCTAACTTTTTTTTTTGCTCAAAAATACTTCTAAATAATCCCAAAGGCATCATGTGATGAGGACACGCTGTTCGTTAAAATGTCGTAGGACTCCAGGACCTTCAAGGCGATCACCTCTGACCTAGTGGATTCTGGATCTGCTGACTCCACCCCCTCCCATCTCAAACCCTCCCTGCTTGCCTCCCCTCCCTGCTCGCCTCCCGCTGCTGTCCCGGTGACCCGAGGCCCCTCCCGCCGCACCCTTCCAACGCCGGACCCCACTGTCATGCAGAAAGCCTCGTGCGAAGAGACCAGGTCCAGCAGATCCACCATGAGCGCCGGGAAGGCAGGCAGCATGAGGGCGGAGTCTCTGCACTCCGCCTCCAAACTGTCAGCCTCCAAATGTCTGAGTGCCAAATGGAGGACGGCGGCGGCGAGGATGCCGGGAATCCACAAGAAACTGGACATGAGGAGTGAGTACGAGCTGTGGCTCCAGGGGCGGTCCTAAGGTAATGTCACTAATAAGCCAAGATGGCGGCGTTAACAAGCAAAATATTAATCAGGTGCCAAAGGTCAACCTGTGTTTGTGTGGACGCCGCACAACTCCCAGCATGTACTGCTGCATGAACAACCAGAGTTCGTCAGGTTTTTCGTTGGTTTGTCTCTGTGACTCAGGCTTTTGGTGGTTTTTCGTAGGTTCTTCGTAGGTTCTAAGTAGGTTCTTTGTAGGTTTTTCGTAGGTTCTTCGTAGGTTGTTCATAGGTCTTTCATAGGTTTTTCGTAAGTTGTTCGTAGGTTGTTCTTAGGTTTTTTGCAGGTTTTTTGTAGGTTTTTTGTAGGTTCTTCGTAGGTTGTTCGTAGGTTTTTCGTAGGTTTGTAGGGTATTCGTAGGTTCTTCGTAGGTTGTTTGTAGGGTGTTCATAGGTTTTTTGTAGGTTCTTTGTAGGTACTTCGTAGTTTTTTTGTAGGTTGTTCGTAGGTTCATTGTAGGTTGTTCGTAGGTGGTTCGTAGGTTGTTTGTAGGGTCTTCGTAGGTTATTCGTAGGTTGTTCGTAGGTTGTTCGTGGGATCTTCGTAGGTTGTTTGTAGGTTCTTCGTAGGTTTTTCATAGGGTCTTTGTAGGTTGTTCCTAGGTTGTTCAGAGGTTCTTCGTAGGTTCTTTGTAGTTTTAGATGAGCGACATCTTCAAGGAGTGTCCTTCATCAGATGTGCACAATCCTCCGACCCTGACCAAGTCAGTCAGGATTGGTTTGATTTTCACTATGCCCCGCCCCCTGGTCAGTCATGCGTGGTTTGTTTTTTCACGATGCCCCACCTCCTGGTCAGTGATGCTTGGTTTGATTTTCATGATGCTCAGTCCCTTGTTCAGTGAAGCTTAGTTTGTTTTTCACGATGCCCTGCCCCCCTTTAACCCCTCCAACCCTGTCCTGCTGTGGCCCCGCCCCCCTTTAACCCTTACAACCCATTTTAAAAGGGGGTCATTTTCGACCACGTTTATGGAAAATCGCAAGGGGGGGTATGTGGTCCGGGAAAAAAAAAACGATATTTTGGTCCAATGTTTTTTTGCTTAAAAATACTTCTAAATAATCCCAAAGGCATCAATTAGCCACATGAGGTATTTCAGACTGCTTGAAACCATTTTTCAAGAGGGTCATTTTCGACCACCGGTACGGAAAATCGTAAGGGGGGGGGTATTTCATCTGAAAAAAAACCTGAGATTTTGGTCCGAGATTTTGGCTTAAAAATACTTCTAAACAATCCCAAAGGCATCAATTAGTCACATGTGAGGTATTTCAGACTGTTTAAAACCATTTTTCAATGGGGTTATTTTTGACCACCAGTACGAGAAATCGTAAGGGTGCAGTATGTCGTCTGGAAAAAAAATGAGATTTTGGTCCAACTTTTTTTTTTGCTGAAAAATACTTGTAAATAATCCCAAAGGCATCAATTAGTCACATGTGATGTATTTTGGACTGTTTGAAACTATTTTTCAAGGGTGTCATTTTCGACCACTGGTACAGAAAATCATAAGGGGGGGTATGTTGTATGAGAAAAAAAACGAGATTTCGGTCCAACTTTTTTTTTTTGCTCAAAAATACTTCTAAACAATCCCAAAGGCATCAATTAGTCACGTGAGGTATTTCAGACTGTTTAAAACCATTTTTCAATGGGGTCATTTTCAACCACCGGTACGAAAAATCGTAAGGGTGCAGTATGTTGTCTGGAAAAAAAAACTAGATTTTGGTCCAACTATTTTTTTTGCTTAAAAATACTTGTAAATAATCCCAAAGGCATCAATTAGTCACATGTGATGTATTTTAGACTGTTTGAAACTATTTTTGAAGGGTGTCATTTTCGACCACCGGTACAGAAAATCGTAAGGGGGGGTATGTCGTATGAGAAAAAAAAACGAGATTTTGGTCCAACTTTTTTTTTTGCTCAAAAATACTTCTAAACAATCCCAAAGGCATCCATTAGTCACATGAGGTATTTCAGACTGTTTGAAACCATTTTTCTATGGGGTCATTTTCGACCACCGGTACCAAAAATCGTAAGGGGGGGGGGGGTATTTCATCTGGAAAAAAACCCGAGATTTTGGTCCAACTTTTTTTTTGCTTAAAAATACTTCTAAACAATCCCAAAGGCATCAAATAGTCACATGTGAGGTATTTCAGACTGTTTAAAAACATTTTTTAACGGGGCCATTTTCAACCACCAGTACAAAAAATCGTAAGGGTGCAGTATGTCGTCTGGAAAAAAAACGAGATTTTGGTCCAACTTTTTTTTTTGCTTAAAAATACTTGTAAATAATCCCAAAGGCATCAATTAGTCACATGTGATGTATTTTAGACTGTTTGAAACTATTTTTCAAGGGTGTCATTTTCGACCACCGGTACAGAAAATCGTAAGGGGGGGTATGTCGTACGAGAAAAAAAAAGAGATTTTGGTCCAACTTTTTTTTTTTGCTCAAAAATACTTCTAAACAATCCCAAAGGCATCAATTAGTCACGTGAGGTATTTCAGACTGTTTAAAACCATTTTTTAATGGGGTCATTTTCAACCACCGGTACGAAAAATCGTAAGGGTGCAGTATGTTGTCTGGAAAAAAAAACGAGATTTTGGTCCAACTATTTTTTTTGCTTAAAAATACTTGTAAATAATCCCAAAGGCATCAATTAGTCACATGTGATGTATTTTAGAGTGTTTAAAACCATTTTTCAAGGGTGTCATTTTCGACCACCGGTATGGAAAATCGTAAGGGTATGTGGTCCAGGAAAAAAAAAAAAAAAAAAAAAGAGATTTTGGTCCAACTTTTTTTTTTGCTTAAAAATACTTCTAAACAATCCAAATGGCATCAATTAGTCACATGTGAGGTATTTCAGACCATTCTCAACCATTTTTCAAGAGGGTCATTTTCGACCACCGGTACGCAAAATTGTAAGGGGGGGGGTATGTCGTCTGAAAAAAAAAAAAAAAACGAGATTTTGGTCCAACTTTTTTTTTTTGCTTAAAAAATACTTCTAAATAATCCTAAAGGCATGAGTTAGTCACATGTGAGGTATTTCAGACTGTTTGAACCCATTTTTCAAGGGGGTCATTTTCGACCACCGGTACGGAATATCATAAGGGGGGTATGTCGTCCGGGAAAAAAAAACGAGATTTTGGTCCAACTTTTTTTTTTTTGCTTAAAAATACTTGTTAATAATCCTAAAGGCATGAGTTAGTCACATGTGAGGTATTTCAGACTGTTTGAACCCATTTTTCAAGGGGGTCATTTTCGACCACCGGTACGGAATATCATAAGGGGGGTATGTCGTCCGGGAAAAAAAAACCGAGATTTTGGTCCAACTTTTTTTTTTTGCTTAAAAATACTTGTAAATAATCCCAGATCCAGATACCACAGCACACCTTCAGAGGTCTGGTGGAGTCTAGGGGTCAGAGCTGGTTTTGTGGTACTTTTGTTAGGTACTACCCAAATTACACTGTGAATGAACAACAAGATTTGGAGATACTCTGACCTAGTGATTTAATCATCAGAATTTACCCCTTTACAAAGTTGCTCGAATCCTTACTCTTGCCCATTTTGTTGTTTCCAACACATCAACTTGAGACAATCCAAATGAATACCACTTTGCCTGTCAATGGTCATAATGATATGGCTGATCGGTGTAAGTATTAATTGTCACTGTCTTTTTTTCCCCATATGACAAATAATACTTCACAATACAGTGCTACATTGTACAGCCAACTGAGAAGTTCTAAATAGTAAAATCTATATATTCCGCAGTGAGGTTAAAGAGTTAAATACATAACAAAATAAATAAATAAAATCTGCAAACATGTAGGAAAACAACAAGTCGCCTATTCATTTATGTAAATGTCCAAACAAATCATACTCTCCCACATTCACATCGGTAACATATACACATTCACAGACCCATTTAGTTATATTGATTTATATTCTGGTTTTGATATGTTGAAAATAAATAAATTATCTTTGTTTCCCAAGAGACTGTTTAACTGTAACCACAGAAGCATATGTTTGTGAAATCAAAGGAAGGCTCAGAACAATGCTCTATGAAGATGATATCAACAGAACTCAAGGCAAGCAAGAGAGAGAAAGAGAGAGAGAGAAAGAGAGAGAGAGAGAGAGAGAGGATGAGGTTAAGGGATTTAAAGGAATACAGTGGAGGGTCTGGAGGATAGCTGGAGAATTGGCAGCTGGGATGATAGGATGTGTAAAAAAAAAAAAAAAGGCCTTAACCCACAAAGTAGCTTGAGTGGCTGTGTGTTCGGAGCCACAGGGCGCAAAGTGCAGGAATGAGTCTGTTAAGAGAAAAAATGTGGTTACAGGTTAGAAAAAAATTCTCAGTGGTAAATTTCAGTTACACAGCTGTTTATGACCTGTGGGTAATGCAAATGTCAGGCAAACATAACACAAATATTTCAGTGTAGTTTTAAATTGGTACTGTTATGCCTTCAATCGCATTATTAGAACTTGAAGCAGTTGATTATTTCCACTGTGCTCTCAGGTAGGTTGCATAATTATGAACTGTATAACTAATATAATCTGTCTAGTTCTTCCAAGCACAGTTTTATAGGAAGTATGAGAACTAAGTATTCCTGGGTTTTTTAGATCGTAGACCCATAGGTGCTGAGCCACGACAGACCCATAGTAGGATAAGACCAGTTTTATTTTATTTACGACAATGTGTATGAAGTCAATACCATACTGTAGAGAGAAATATGGTTGAGTGAGAATTAGAGTGAATGTAGAGAGCGAGCACTGAGCACAAAGTACTAGGAAACTTCATACTTATTGCTCTGTGTGTCTGGTAGACAGGTGACTGAGGTAAAGAGACTAAATGTCTTTTTGTGCTTTGTGCAAAAAAAATTACATATATATACAGGGTGGGCAAGCAAAATTTACAATGAACATTTAGTTGTTTTTTCTCAGCAGGCACTACGTCAGTTGTTTTGAAACCAAACATATATTGATGTCATAATCATACCTAACACTATTATCCATACCTTTTCAGAAACTTTTGCCCATATGAGTAATCAGGAAAGCAAACGTCAAAGAGTGTGTGATTTGCTGAATGCACTCGTCACACCAAAGGAGATTTCAAAAATAGTTGGAGTGTCCATAAAGACTTTATAATGTAAAGAAGAGAATGACTATGAGCAAAACTATTACGAGAAAGTCTGGAAGTGGAGGAAGCAACAAAACATACCAAAGCTTTTATTAAAGCTCTCAAATCCAAAATCCTAAAGG
The DNA here is from genome assembly GCF_902148855.1 of Sphaeramia orbicularis. Taxonomy (NCBI): domain Eukaryota; kingdom Metazoa; phylum Chordata; class Actinopteri; order Kurtiformes; family Apogonidae; genus Sphaeramia; species Sphaeramia orbicularis. Next base: position 19,601,615 of record NC_043969.1, on the reverse strand, counting down.
ATCCAACCAAATCCATCCAGATACCAGGTACTGCCATGGCTTAAAGCAAACTACCCAGATGGAAATTATGTATGGACACAGGATGGTGCTCCAGCCCACACAGCTAGAAAAATACAAGATTTCTGCAAATCCAAATTTAGCAATTTTTGGGAATCATGTTTATGGCAGCCTTGTAGCCCAGATCTAAACCCTCTGGATTATGCTATTTGGGGCGTTTTAGAACATGCTACCAATAGAACATCACACAGCAATGTCGACTTTCTTAAATACACTATTAAAGAAGAATGGGAGAAGTTGTCACCCGAATATTTGAGGAACACTTGCGCAAGTTTCAGGAAGCGTGTGAAGGCAGTTATTGAGAAAGAAGGAGGACACATAGAATAAAAACATTTTCTATTATGTACATTTTATTGTGGCAAATAAATTCTCATGACTTTCAATAAACTAATTGGTCATACACTGTCTTTCAATCCCTGCCTCAAAATATTGTGAACTTTGCTTCCCCACCCTCCACCCTGTATATATATATATATATATATATATATATATATATATATATAAAGGCTGCAGTCTGTATTGTGAGGTATGAATAAACAACTTATTTGGTCAGTGAGGTTAGAGAACTCAGCAGTTCCTGGTCATGCTTGAGAAACCTCCATTCGGTTGTATCCTAATTAGTATTTCATAAATCAACTGGCTGCTGACAACAAAAATAATCAGCTGTTCTGCTCTGAATTCCCAGTCAATGTTTAAATTTTTCATTTTGTTCCTAATGGTAAGGTCAGACACTGTACTTAGAAATAATCATTTGTTACTTGTAACTTCTTCTGACTGTTTGGATTTCTATCCACAAACTGTGACAAAAATAAATGTTTGAACATAAAGTACATTTAAATGTTATTTGACAGCATTAGTCTGTGGGAAGCTTCCAGTTCACCATGACATACAAAGCTGCATTCACAGCAGACACTATGAATCAGCAGGCGACACTCACCCTTAATTCTCTCATGCTGCTTGGAGCAAGATTATGAGTCTTCAGCCACGCTGGTGGCACTGTGAGTTTGTAATGCTCATTGTAAAGATGTCTCGTCCCTCACCCATCACAGTGCTTTTGTCCTCAAAACTGAGCACCAGGGGAGGAAAGGACAAGCAAACTTCACTTCAATAAAGAAATTATTTTCTTACAGGAAAATGTCGACAATGTAAATTCATTTGAACAGAAACAATGAGACCGTTCTTTGTCTTGAAGACAGATCCTGTCCCCTTCGGTGCTACTTGAACTGGAAATGCATGATTCTCTTTACTGTGTTAAAATGATCATTACTTCATATTTGGAGACAGTTAGGATATCAAGGTTAAATTACTACAAAGTTTCTCAACCTTTTTGGAAACACACCCCACTATCAGCATCATGAACCTACTGGCGCCCCCCATGCCCAAAAAAATGTGTGGGACCAGGAGGGGTATGTAATTCCAAAAGTAGCATGATGGACCTATATGAGGAGGATGGGGTGGGTTATATAGCTCTGTAGATAAAGCTGTGAGAAAGTCAAAGTCAAATGCTGTGTTTCTGCTATGTGGTACCAGCTCGACTTGACTCGACTTGGCCTTTTTGCATTTCCATTACATAAAGGAACCTGGAATCTGGTACCTGGTACTAGTTTTTGGTACCTACTTCGGTTCCAGATCGGGGGAAGAGATACTAAAACGTGACATGTAAACACTACAGACCACTGATTGGTCAGAGAGTTGTCTCTGTGTCATTGCGGTATCAATGTGCGACAACCTGCCATTTTAAAAAAACAGATGCAGAAGTTTACAGTGAATATACCAGTAGGTTAACCCACATGATGGCAGTCTGCAAAACTACACCAGGGTCGGTCGAGGAGGTTAAGACATTTCTGTCCTTGGTGGCCAACGAAAAAATTCAGTGTGAGCTTGATGGGGCAACAGGTAACAAGCAAGTTTATCAGCAACTCTCTGAGCAGACGTCATGGAAATTACACACTGCATCACTATGACTTCCAGGTACTCTAAAATCAATAGTATCCTGTAATGGAAACGTCTCCAGGAATAGTACCTAGTATTCGAGTCCAGTCCAGTTGAGCCAAGCCGGTTCCACGTAGTGGATTTGCAACAATGTAAGTATGTTGTAAAATCCAAACATTATTTTTGATTTGATTTGAGTCCATTCAGTTTTGGATGCATGTTTTTCAGAGTTTACTCAAGTAATCAGAGAATACAGAATTAGCCTAAATACATTCATTCATTTTCGGAACCCGCTTTATCCTCACTAAGGTCACAGGGGTCGCTGGAGCCTATCCCAGCTACTTACGGGCGAAGGGGGGGTACACCCTGCACGAGTCGCCAGTTCATCGCAGGGCTGACATAGAGACAAACAATCACTCTCACATTCACACCTATGGGCAATTTAGATTAACCAATTAACCTATCAGTGCATGTCTTTGGATGGTGGGAGGAAGCCGGAGTACCCAAAGAGAACCCATGTAAACACGGGGAGAACGTGCAAACTCCACACAGAAAGGTCCCACCCCTATTGACTGGTGATGGAATCGAACCTAGGACCTTCTATTATTCTAAATATTATGGCATTATCATTATACATTAAAAAGGGATTCAGAGTGTGTTAAAAGTAGATAAAAACATCACAGGACTCTTTATCCCAATTCTCCTGTAGTGGGGCAGCCTCTCAATAGTCTGAAGTCTAAGTTAAATATTCTACCAAGAATTAAGCTGGTGTCAAGGCCACTCTTCTGGTTTCCTGGTATCAATTATAAAATCTAAAAGACCATCAGTTTGTTTAAAGTTCAATAATGAGTGGTGATCAAAACAAATGTACTTTGGCTAAAAATATCTTTCACTGAAAATCAATTACAGATCAGCCAAACCCTTCCATAAGCAACATATTAAATTGTATAAATCAACATTTGTGTTAAATTATATTTTATAGATACCCAGTATAAGTAACTGAAACAAAAGCCATAATATCTGAGTCTTAGTTTGTTGATTTCCAACAGAAGCTGACTTCCCGGTACAGTTCAATCTTTTCCTGTTTACAGCAGGGAGAGCTAAGAGTCACAAATGCCAGTGTCATCAGCTAAAAGTCCTTGGTGTTGAGCAATAGCCCCTTTAGTTGGCTTCAAAATACTTCAGTTGTATTCTTAGTTATTTTTACAGTCCATTTGGTCTTCTTGCTGCATGAAGTTGGTCCAGTGTTTCTGTAAAGTCTTAAAAGGAGCATCCAACAACACTATCTGGCAATACGCCAGTAACAACACACACTGTGTATGTGTAATGTTTAAAAAATTTTCCTGTATACCTTGACCCTCCTTTCTGCTCTTTCCTTTGCACCTTCTCATTTTTAGAAAGTGGACATGACCACTTGCTCACCTACCATTTAGTCTACATAACTTCTCTGCCTGGTTCACTTATTTTTTATATACTCTTTCAGAATTGTGACACTGAGGTTACTTGAAATGATTACACATACTCTGCAACCATAACTCCCTCATGTGTGTCACAACCATCTGGGTGTAACACAGTTCCTTCCCAGAAATGATAATCTCCTTTTGAAGTCACACACCCAGTCAATACTTGGTGTACACAACATTAAAACGAGGCTTATGCTGTCAGGGGCCAACAGCAAGGGTATATCCCCGAAATCAGCCCAATCCTCTGCCATATAGTAAAGTAAATAAATGACACAATGTACAAACTTAACTTAATTTTGGATAATCAATATGAACCAAATTTGAACTTCATTGGCCTACTACATCTATTGATAATGTCCAAAAAACTGATTTTAAACAGAAGCACCCCCATTTGGACAAGTGGAATACCCAAAATCAATAGGGTTCTTCCCCGAGGGCTCACCTATGTTGGTGCTAAACCCAGTTATCATGTTCATATGAAGATTATCTGACCTAAATAACGTCAAAAAATTATTTGTTGAATAATGTCAGAAAAGATATTAGATATTTGTTGGATGACCAATATGAGCTACATTTGAGCTTGATTGCAGTATTTTTGAGCTATTTCCTTCATAATGTCCAATAATCGATTTTTCAACAGAAGCTCCCCCAACCATTTGGAACAAACACACCACCTGGTGTCAAAATATGACATCATGTAAACTCAAGGTAGTGGCATGAAGAAAGATAGTTGTGAAACAATCGATATGAACTCAGTTTGAGCTACATCGACCTGACAGTGGCAGAATAATGGTCAGAGAACCAATTTTTCCCCACAAAACTCCAACTAGTGAATGAAAATGACACCATACGAACTCTGGATTTGTAAGACAATCAATATGAACCAAATTTGATCTCAATCAGCCTATTATTGCTAGATTTATGTTAAAAAAAATGATTTTCAACTTAAGTGCTTGCATTTGGATGACATAATACTCACAGAGAAGCTGAAATCGATGGGGTTCTACCACTAGGGGTCCCCTATGTTGGTTATCAAGGGATAAGAAATCCAACCAAATCTGTCCTAGTTATCGCATTCAAGGACATCCACCAGCGGATCCAGTGGCAGCGGCGCTTGGGGTAAAACCATTGTATCCCCTAAACTCGATTTAGGGATATAATTTTAAGACAATCATGGCTTTTAATTATAACTGCGATTAACACACTCAGTTAACATTTATCAAGCAAAGGAAAATGTATTTAAATATGAGGGTACTTATGATTACTCTTTACCTATAATATATCCTTTATTTAATCATGTGAAATCCTCATTGAGATTAAAATCTCTTTTCTAAAAGTGACCAGGCAAAGGGAGCAGTATAGGCATAGTTACAACAAATCAAGACACAATAAAACTACAACTTTAATACTGAGAGCTTTATTTTCCTGGTCCTTAACCCATAGACACAGTGCTACATTTATGTCAGTTCCCAAATGACATTTTCTCTATATCTAACCTTTCTTAGGTGATTTATCACCATTTATTTATATTATCCTCTGTATTTTGTATTTTATAAGTATAAATTGTGTATTTTCCTTTATCTAATTTAATAATCATGAAGATGTTCATAAAAGCTCAGATAAAGTTGAGGTTTATTATATCAAAAATGGAGAAAACTGCAGAAAATGTGACTTTTTCAGTAAAATATATCATTAACTGAACATAAACTATGCATTTCCATCCACTGTCATTGATCAAACTCCATGGGTTTCACTGGTGAATCAGTGTTAGAGAAGATGATGGTATTTCCACAGTAACTACGGAGCCTCAGAACATCCAAATGGGTCATATCTGATGACCATGAAAAGATGACACACTGCATTTTACACCAATTATTTTCAAATATTGATAAAATTAGTGGTTCAGTAGTTATTAAATATTTTTAGATCAGTAGATGCTTTTGGTCGGCGATGGATGTTTGAGTCTTTATGGTTTGGACTCTCTGAAAGTCGCAACTTCTGACAGTTTCATGTACTTCTTTAAATCATTCCATGAAGTCTGTTCTGACTCTGGGAACCACCATTTGTAGGATTTTCTGAGAGTGCAGACCATATTGCTCTTGGGTTTTACACATAATATCTACAAAGATAAGATGGAAGCAGCCCAAGGAGAGATTTATAAATAAATGACCAGTGTAAGAGTCTGCAACAGCGAACAGAGTACAGTGGTGAACAAGATTTCCACAGTCGGTAATAAAATGTAAAGCACAGTGATGAACTGAATCCAACTTCTCTAGGTGCTGTTCAGGTGAATTCATAAAGAGCTGATTTCCATAATCCAACAAAGGTATGAAAGTTGCAGAGATTAGATGTTTCCTTGCCAGGAAAAAAAAAGGATTTATCCCTAATGAAGAAATCCAGTTGTAGTTTCAGTTTATGAACCAAGATCTCAATGAGAGGCTTAAAATACAAGTTCTGTTCTATAACAATACCTAAACACTTGTGTGTAGTATACATTTGAATTTCATGAGACTGAACAATATGAAAAGTAGACTGTAAAAATCCACAGTGCATTCAATTGAAGCAGATAAATAATTGATTACTGTGTTAATTTACTTTGGCAGTGATTATCAATATACGTGGAGAACAGCAGAGGGTCAGAAAAAGACCCCTGAGGCCCCCCTTTTGACACAGTAAGTAAAGAAGAGGACTACCCAGGAGTGTGAACATACTGACTTCTTCCTCACAAGTAGTTTGAGAACCAGCCAACAGCATGGTCAGAAAAAAATCTACATAACAGAGTCTGTCAATCAAGGTGACAGGTTCAACTGTATCAAAAACCAAAAAAGTCAAATTGCTAAACAGAAGGTCTGTACCACCTACAACAGTGATAAAAAAAAAAAAAAAAAAAACTTCCTTAAAGACGCTGTCATTTCAAACCAAGGTCACTGTTTCTGGAGTGGTCATAATGAAAAACATTGTAATCTTCAGCTGCAAAGTCTTCATCTGTGATTAATTATGTAAATTCAATTTCAGAGAAAACAAGACAGTCAAATTTAGGGAGAAGACTTCTGACATTGAAGTAAACAATACCAAACCCAGGCCTAGACCACAAGGCCAGCTCAAACTGTTAAAATCTGGACCAGGATTAGATCAGTGGCGGCTGCTCGTCTTTCAGAGAGGGGAAGCTCATTGTCGGTTTACATTTAAAAAAAAAAAAAAAAAAGGTCAAGTTATTTAAACATAAATTCGGCCCTCCGTTCCTTTTTAAGAAAATGGTCAGTGACCTTATAACAAGTAAACAAGAAAACGCTGAAATTATGTTAAATTGAAACAAGGAAGTACAATGAGTGTGTTTTATTTACAGTGCAGGAAATGAACAAGTAATTTCGTAGTGGTTTCTCTCTCGATTTCACAGCAGAATGTGCGACGGTATTAAACTGAACTGTGTCAAGTGAAAGAGTAGATCCCAAAATAGCTGTCAGTCAAACAGGATTCAGCCTTTCGACTGATCCTCTAATCAGCACATGGAAGTCTGGCGTCCAGCCCGGCCAAGCTCCACCCACAGCTCCATTCACCCCCAGAGATGCCGAGCGCACAGGGGCGGGACAACATCATGGCATTTATCCAATTACTGTCCAGTTTTGAGGCAATGAAAACAACTGTTCCACTCAGTCCCATTGAAGTGCAACGACACTGAGCGTCTACGGGCAAATGCATTGACCATAGACCGTATGAGAAAACAGCGCAACGGGAATGTATGAGAAGTGAACAACATCGAGTCCGTTGATTTGTGATAAAGCTGATTCTGAACGAACTCATCTGTGAGATGAACGTGTTCTAACACATTTGTAGTCAATGAAATGTCAACACAACTGTACATATTTAACCATTTAATTTTTGTAATTTTAGGGGAAGCCGAGCTTCCCTTGCAGTCTATGAGAAATTGCCTCTGGATTATATTGAACATTTCCAGTAAAAAAAAACAAGGAGCAAGTCTCTCTTTGCTGCGCTGTGTATTGGCATGAATTGGTTGATTTTAACCCTTGATCTTCTGCAGGGATGACAGGAGAAAGACAAGAACCGTTCACATAGACCAAAAATAAATAAATAATAAACAAATGAAGGTCAATTTTGGACATTTTGCATAAAGTCTGCAATTAGTAACCATACTGACATACTACTAGCCAGAGTTATCCTGAGCAGGACTGGGCCCAGGTCTACCACATCTGCTGTCTAAATCACCAGTCTCAAGTGATGTTTAAATTAGAACAGCTAGAAATATTTAACAGACATTTGTCAAACAACACAAATGACTTAACAATAAAAAACGATCATGCAGCCATATAGACGAGTGGAAACTGACTTGATAATGATACTTATCAGTAATGAGTCTGTTCAAGGCCCCGCTGCTGACCCTCTTGAGAGTGTTAATGATTTTATTACAAGACATTCACATATGAGAAAGAATAGATTCACTTGTGAAATATACAGTTCTTCAATCAAGTTCCTGGTTAATGTTTGTGTGCCTTGGTGACTTGTTTTTTCTGTTTCTTCAATGATATTTCACTTCTTCTACTGTTACAGGGAGGTGACAAAGAGCAATAATTTGAAAGTAGAAAAATAAGAGACATAATAGAAAGAAGGGACCAGTCAGTGAATTTAATTAGAGCCAAGTTTGTGCAGAATTGCACAGTGCCATCGTTCTTTCAAAGGGAGAAAAAAAATAAATAAATAAAAGGAGTCCTCATTTGCACCAGAAAGACATTGCTCTACCATATTACCATTCTTTATATACATTTCTCCCAGCTGAAAATGAAGACACATTATATGCAGCTAGGTATTTTGGCATCTAGTACAGAGCTTACATTGTGTTTAAAAGTGCTGTGACTGCAAGACAGGCTTCCCATCCCTGTGATTCTCACTCCACATGTCCTCGCTAATACAGGAGGAGTTAAAAATACGCACAAAAAATACACAACATTCACTAGAAAAGGTAGAGTGTGTGTCCATAATAATGTTTTTTTTTTTTTTTCTTGCATATTATATTTTGTGTGAATAATACTTATTTCTTCTGTCTGTAGAACAACATCCCTTTAATTTTATTTTTCTTGTTTTTCTTTTTTCCCCAGAAACATGAAGTTGATTGAGTTTAATATATTCTGCTAAGCATTTTAAATAAAGTTGACTTTGAAAAGTGATGTTTGATGCTATCATCCTTTTTTTTTTTTGTAAGAATATCAAATGTCTAGAACGCACCTTGGTTTCCATAAGGATTCCCACTGAGAGAGAGAGAGTAGTAGAGTGATTTTTATAGATTCCCTCAACTTCTGTAAATGTCTAATGTTTTAATAGAGACATATTTTTATGTACGACTCTGGAGGCTACTTGATATTTTACAACCCATTCATTAGTCAGCCTTTTACAACTCTGATACCTTGTATGCTGTTTTACAAACTTTAAAAAAAAAAGATTATAACTCCACCGATAGCTGTACATGTAGTACTTCTAAAACCTGCATTTATCATTTATGTCAGCTATAAAAGGTTAGTTTTAAATGTTAAAGGATAACTCACTTTGTCATCCCTGTAGGGAAATTTCATCTTTGCATTTTACCCATCTTAATACAAACACAGTACCTGGCATTAGCATTAGCATTTAGTGCACATCAGGAGCAGTGAGCTGCCATTGAAGGTGCTCAGTGACCGACTCCAGGTCTTCGTCAGCACCATGGTCAAGTGACAGGAGAATTAACCTATATGTAACTGTTAATGGCAGGGAAAATGAGAGGAAACCCACACAGCATTAAGAGAACAGGTAAATTCCACACAGAAGGGCCCAGATCTGGCTGAAAATCAAACCTCAAGTGCCAACAATAGAACTTTAATCAGTCCACCTAAACATTTTGTGCTTTGCCAGGAAAATAACTTACAAATGTTCGATCTATTATTGATATTCCAAACTCTTAACAGCAGGGAAAAATCACGTAGCAGAAAATAGCTACAATTATAAAAAAAAAACACCCATGAACGACAAAGTAGAGAAAAAAGATCAGTTACAAACATCACACACATCTACCATGACATCATCAAGTTTTCTTCTTCAAACACAAAATTACAGTGTCTTAAAAATTTTTCACATAGGTTAATTTGTAAGATATTAGCTTACAATATAGTTCTGTTCATTTAGCTCTGTTTTTAGACAGAAAAAAAACAAAACAAAACACCACTGTAAAACCACAAATCACCACTGTTTTCAATATGGATTCTATTGTTCCGATCTTTTCAAAACAAAGTCAGAGTTGTCAATTTAGTCTGAACTGTAGATCAACAAACAATAAATAAACTCAGCAAAGATGATAACATCACATAATAACCTTATAATCAAACTCACCCATGTTGAAGAAACGCTGTGATTTCAGCATCAAACTCCATTCTTTTCATTCAGAGCTGTGAAAACAACAACAGTTATTCTAGACTTGATCACTTTGTCACTTTCTTTGACTCTTAAAGTTGTTTCTTACTGTGGCTAAAATTTGCTTAGAGGTCTTATTTATGTCTCTGTGCATAAGAAATCAATATAAGTGAATCCCCAAAGGAACTTTGTGTTGGTAAATGCAAGTTTTGCAAATTTACAGGATTTCATTTCTGTTGCAACATGTTGATGGTCATGTGAACTATGTTTTCAGCTCAAAAATGTCCAATTTCATCACAATTAATGCTATATTTTCATGTCACAAATGGCCAAGTTATATTTGAACTGAATTTACCTGAAAAACAAATATTCTATTCTTTTAGATTCCCCAATTTTTCTTACAAGATTATATACTACATATCACATGTTTTATTTTTACAGGTTGCAATATGGAGTATGGTGCTGATCCATCCTGCTTATGTTACGCCAATACATACATTAAGAATGTCACACGTCACTTCTTAAATCAACACTTTTCTAATAATAAGCATTTTTATAAAGAAATAACATCTATATTGTTATTTACTCTTTAGTATGATGATAAACTATACAATAAATAATTCTGATCCTAGTTTTTGCACAGGGATCATTTGTGGAAACGGTGACATGGCTGCCGAGCATCAGTATGATGGGATCTGTAACAACCATGTCACATCCGTCCACTGCCACATTTTGTGTTTTTGTGTCAGCTGTTATTGTTTTAGATCCACAATACTAACATTTAGGAATAAGAGGATAATTAGCAATAGTAAGTATATAAGTTTATTACTAATAAAGTACTGGTACTGACCAGATCATCATGGGTAATGTCATGTCCGTCCACCAGCAAAAGTTTTCACATACACGTGCTATTCAAAATCCAATATTTCTGAAAATATAGCTTCCACTGTCAAATAATATCAGTAGTCTGTGCACAAATGTATTAGCATTATTTCAACACAGTTCTATGCATTTCTTACAACTTTTTTTTTTTTTTTTTTTTTGACAAAAATGGCCACTCATTTGACCCCCTAAGTAAATTTTAGCCGACTGGTTCTCATTCTATCTCATCACTTTCTAATGCTTTGCTCAAAGGCCCTGCAGCATTACTTTTCTTCATCAATAGTAGACCGCCAGAGTGACTCACTACTCCCTCTAGTGGTCACATAAATCTGTCAATACGTCACTGTAAATAAATTCATTGATATCTCTATAATCCTATACATTGACATCTTTGGCCTAACTTCAGAGTTCTTTATTCATAACAATATGACAGCCAATGATAATTTTTGGTTGTTTTTTTTTTTATATACTGTATTTGAAAGTAGAAATGATACATATAGCCCCATTAAAGCAACCATAACTTATAATGTAATATTCCTGAGCTATGATGCAAATGGGTTTCCACTTTTCTGCCTCAGCACCTCTGTTAACAACAAATTTATGATTGCTTGCCAGTGTTACAGCTCTTACAGTGTCATGTTTTTGGCAACCAATCAAGTACATTTTTATATCAGTACACTACAGATTGTACATTTTCTATAATGTATTCTAACTGTTGCTTTTATATCATTAGCAACATTTATCTCCTTTATCTCTCTGTCACTTCTTTCTATAGAACCCACTGTGAGACCCGATGTATCTCCTATCATTCCATGATTGACCCCAACAACTCCTCAAATACTTGCCTCATGTCTTTTTCAGCCCTTATCCTTCTCTCATTCTCTCTCTCCAACAGCGTCCCTTTTATTTTTCATCATTCCTTCTTTCACTTACATCCTTATTTAGCTCCATATAGCTGACCTTTTAGCGTCTACCACTGAGCCTTGGTGTTTAATGAATGGCATCCTGCTGAGTGACCAGTAGTTTTAACCAACTGCACAACTCTGCCAGCGGGGATATTCTGTCTGAATCAAAGGGATACACACATATTATCCAGTGTTAAACTCTGCTTTGAATTGTCTGTGTGATAAATACGCAAAGTAAGCTCATTTACCATAGTAAATAGGGATGTAACAATACACTCAACTCACAATTTGATGCAATGTCCGATAATGGGTTAACTGTACGAAATTTCTCATGTTTTTTTTTTAACAGAATGAGCTTGCAGACAAATTATGACTGAAAAAGATTCTTTTAATTATTTGTCAGGCGAAAAACACATTTCTGAGGTTGGGTGTAACTACAAAACACAAACTATACAATGAATCCATATTCTAAAAACTTATTTATTTACTTACTTACTTACTTACGTACTTACTTACGTACTTACTTACTTACTTACTTACTTACTTACTTACTTACTTACTTATTTATTTGTTCCCTCTTATCTTTAACAAATTAAAGACAATCCCTTTTTATTACTCTGAGGTACGGTAAACTGCGCAAAGACCAATTCGGTCTTTGACACCTGACATCACACTGATAAAAAAACTACTGCATTCTGGGTAGTTGTTGCCATTTTGCAGGGTAAAGTGATAAACAAAGCTGTGCATCAGAGATAGGATGAGAGAGTTCAGGATTGTTTCTTGTGTCTTCTGTCAAGAAATTAGACCAGAGGGCACATCTGTGTCGCTTTTGAATGGTATCAATATACAAGACAAGAAATGTAACAATAAACCTATAAGACACATTTTTCAAGATAAAAAGAGGTTTTCACCACAAGGAAAGTTTTACTGGCGCTCTTATTTTGAGGACATAGACTGGGAAAAAGCATGGCTTTACCTCACAAATACTGTACCCATAACAAAGTAAAAGAAACTCATTTCAAAATTCTTCACAAGATATATCCTGTCAACTCTTTCATTGCAAAATTCAAGGATGTGGATAGCTCCAGTGTTGTTTGTGGATACGCTGATGAAACTTTAAACCATTTGTTTTTTGAATGTAATGTCACAACGCAATTTTTGTCTAACTTGTGTCCTTATACTGTATCTTCACCCATGTTACCATGTCATACTGTTTTTCCCTGAAAGATGTTATATGTTATTATGAAAAGAACAAGTGTCTGCAGTATTTAGTTAATTTTTTTATTTTATTGGGAAAATATTTCATTCATAAGTAAAAAAATTCAGCCTCCAAACCAACCTTTCCTTCTTTTTTAATTGAACTCAACTCACTTTATAAATCATTAGCCCTTGTTAATAATAATAATTTTAAAAAAAATAAAAATCTTGACAGCTATGAAAAGATATTTAATGTATCATTTGATATTTAATGAAATTTTGGATGAAAAATTATTATTTATGTATTTAATTATTTATGTATTTATTTAATTTTTTTGTAAATGAATTATTGAAAATGTATTCTGTACATATACTCGTTCTATGATTGTATTCTATTTTTGTATCTGTATCACCTCTCATGTATTGTGTGAACTGTGTTTTATAATATTTGAAAATTGATGTCTAAATAAAAAAGTTTCTTGAGTGATATAAAATAACACTAACTTGTTATGTTTATCTCTAATATCTTTCCATGTAAACATACACTTCAAGATGCTTTAGTCCGAATGTGAGAAAAGACACCAAACCTCATCACATTATGCAGGTGATATACTGACTAGGTTTTCTTACCTTTGCTGTGACTCTGGTTGAAATGAGTAAACATCCTGCATCCAGCCATTAGAGAAGTGTCCATGAGCCTCAAAATATTTGCAATTCTTAAACTCTTGAAAAGTGTAAGCACTTATACTGTAAACCAGATAGTTAGTAATGTCCATGGAAGACTTTGGAGGCAGCAGTGCAGTGTCGGCTTTCCAGTTGTTTTTTTTTTTTTTCCAGGTTGTACAGATCAGTGTTGTTTATAGATCCCTGGCATCTTTGCCAGTTTCCTCTTGATACGGTATCTGTTCACTCCTCTTTTTCCTCTCCATTATAATATTTATTTATCTCTCCTCTCTGTTGATAAACAGTGTTTGTTGTTCGCCTACCCACTAAAATGGCGTCGGGGGCATGTCTGTGACATTGCCGTCAAAGACCTGACAGAGACGTACAACGTCGAACACGTAGTGATGTATACCATCGAACAAGCAAAAACCAAAAGTAGATTTCGCCTTCTGCTGTTCAGAAAGGGCATCACGATTAGTTTTTCATCTCAGCCGATTTGAATCTTCACACATTTGTATTGATTTTAAATGACTCACGATGCATTGGTTATGGAAGTAAATCTGTGTCATCAGATTTTGAATTATCAAAGACATTGAATTTGTAACACTTAATTTTTTTTTTTTTCACTGAAATTAAGTATCTGAACTTTTTTTTTTTGCACTGAAATAAAGTATCAAGAATTTTTTTGCACTGAAATTAAGCATCTGAACTTTTTTTTGCACTGAAATTAAGTATCTGATTTTTTTTTGCACTGAAATTGAGTATCTGAATTTTTTTTGCACTGAAATTAAGTATCTGTATTTTTTTTGCACTGAAATTAAGTATTTGAATTGTTTGTTTCTGAATTCAACTATGTTCATAAATCTAGAATTTAAAAAATTCAGATGCAACAAATTCAGATACTTAATTTCAGTGCAAAAAAAAATCAGTGCTAGAAATTCAATATCTTTTATAATTCAAAATCTGATGACACAGATTTACTTCCATAATCGGTACATCCCTAATAGTAAACACTGCTCAGAGTACAAAAAGTCCTTAGATTTATGCAAATGAAATAATGTAAAGTGACTGTAAACTGCTGATGGACTGGCAGTCTTTCATGCTATGTTCTGATGTAATGGAATGAACAATGTCTACGTAATCAACTTCATTTTAGGGTGATTTACCTCTTCACACCAGAGAGTTGCTGAGCGGTGCAAATTGTATTAAAATATTAAACTGAAAATAGGTGCAAAAGATGCAGACTTTGCACAAAACACACTTACACACAATCAAACACACACAATTCAGACACAACTAACTGTGCTTGGCGTGTCAAGAGCATGTGACAATTTGTGGCTTCACTGGTTTCCATTAGGAGTTGATAAGATTGGAAACAAATACAGAATCAGTTTAATTTCACAACCACCACTGTACTCTGCTGTGTGTTCTCCGTGATATCTACTTGGAAATAGGGATGTACTATGTTTTTAAAAATTGGCTCCATGATTTGAATAAACGTACATGAAAAAGACTGACATACACATACACAAACAAACACAGACCCACACCTACCACACACAAATACATAGTCTGTATGGTAATGAGCATCTTCTGTGTCAGAGGCCAAAGTGATTTTAAAATTGATTTTATCTTGCAAGAAATTGAAAGACACACGCAAAAGGTATCATGCTAACGTTCAGGGACAGAGAGTCTGTGTGTGTGAATATGTTTTGCCTTTAACAAAATCAATCCATAGTCAATGTGTCACCAATAAAATGAATCAAATTGAATATAATCTGCTCAATTTCTCTCTCACTTGCACACTACTGTGGACAGAATCTGTTTCCGGTGAGTTGCCATTCATTACAGCACTAAAGTCACATTAAACATTTTTGGAAATTTGTGATGCAACAGCAGGAAAGCAAATAAATAGTTGAAGAGAGAGTAATTTTTACATTCTGCCTGACTCAAGCAGTGTGATGAACGACACTGACTAAGAGACCTTTAATGAAATAAACATGTTCAAATACCCAGAGAAGATACTGTAAAGTTCTCCGTTAGTCATCTGTTACACCCTGATTTTTTATTTTATTTTTTTCATTTAATTGAACTTACTAGTTCCCTTTGAAAGCCCACACTTTCCCGCCACTGCTCCTTTGCGTCATGTGCCATCCATCACTTCACCTGTGATTCCTAACAGTAATAAACACACCTTGCATGACAACACATACTCAAGCAGAAGGAAAAAAGAGAGGGAGATTCTGAGAGCAGGTGAAAGACACGGGTAAAGAGAGTGAAACTGGAGGAAATACAAAATGGTAGCACATCCAAGAAAATGAAAAAGAACATAAACAAGTCTCCCACCTCTCTTTCTTTTCCTTCAATCTCATATATAAATGTGATGGTTCCTCTCCCTGTACAAAACCCCACAGGCAATTTAAAGAAAGTAGGCCAAAATGAAATATGGCTGCAATATAAAAACAACACTTCAGACACACAGCAGCTTGATAAGACCCTTTTGTGTGTGCATGTGCACACATGAATGAGCATGCATGCATGTGTGTGTGACTGTGTGTCTGTGTGCATGAACAAGTGAAAAAGACAGAGTGAGTTTGGGGTTGGTATGGCTGCAAAGGGACATTAAATGGGTCGTAAGACAGTTGAGTGTTTTATTAGGATTGAACTGAAGGTAGGATTTCAAATGAAATTTTACACCATTGAAGCAGTTGTATAATCTATCATCCTGATTCCTCCTCTTCTTCTTTTCCCTTCCTGCACGAACCCACACACAAACAAACACATACGCCCACAGAAAACTCTTGTCCACTCACTACCCTGCAGTCACTCTCCTCACACTCTTTTGACCTTTTAGCCACCAGCATACTGTAGCATAAACAGGCTAAATCCCTGGTAATCTGTCTGTGGACATGTGGACTTTAACATAATATGGTCTGAAGAGCGAAGCCTGACCCAAATATGGGCATGGGCATTAGTCAAGCACATGACCTATAATTTAGTGATAAACATAGATGATTGCATGGAAACAAACACAGAAAAATGGATATGGAAGCCTCAATTGGAATTAGATGATGACTTTTTTTTTTTTTTTTTTTTTTTTTTTTTAGGCCTTAAAGGCTTAATTACCCAGAAGTTATATTTAGTGACATTAGTAAAGTGGACACTCATCTGACCCAAATATCCTTTCTCAGTGGGCCATGAGGATTTGAAAGATACAGTAAGCTCAGTCACCATGGAGAAAAAAAAAAAAAAAAAATCTGCTTTTTCAGTATAGAATATTTCCATGGTGTAGTTTGGGGAATATTGGCTTTTGAAACAACATTTTCATGCCGGATATTGTGACAAGAAAGATGTGGCAAAAAGCATATTGAGTCTAGGAATGGCCTTTAAGCAAATAGTCCATATACAGTACTGTGTTTAAAAACTCATCTGCAAATACATTGTATACTAGGACACCATGGATATAAAAAACATTAGTTTTGCATCACAGGGACTGTTCTGGTTCATGCTAATTTTGAAGTCATCTACTGCATAAACTGGTCTGGAACCTAGAAAGTTTATTTCCATCTAAAGTTAAAAAAAAAAAAAAAAAAAAAAAAAGCTTTTTTCATTTTCCTGAAGTCTGAACCATATGTGGAAAGGATGAGGATGAAGAAGACAATATAGATGAAGGAATCTGGGAGCCCAGCAGAACTCAGTGTTTGGTGGTGATTTGGCCATCTACTCTATTTCAGGAAAAGCTTGAAATAAGCAGAAGAAAGTGAAAACTGCACTGTTACCAAGACTCACAAAAGTGGAGTTGGAAAGGATATTACAGTAGCACCTCTGCTGATGAAGGTGGGTGTTTTGGGTGCCACAATGCACAGCGGTACACGGTTCCAGTCAAAAATAGCAGAAATGCATTCCAAGAATCCTGAATAGAACTGGCTTGAGATCCAGAGCTAATTTGATCAGTCTTCCCTAGAGGTTCTTAGAGCGTAGTAGGTCAAAACTGCACTTTCTCTAACAAGCCTTAATAGTTATTTAGTCACTTTTCAACTGAAGTGTAATGTATGTCACACATTTAACCCATAAAGACCCAAAGACCAAAAGCATCTACTGATCTAAACTGTTGATCCACTAATCCTATCAATACATGTAAATAATTGGTGTAAAATGCAGTTTTTCCTCTTTTCATGGTTATCACACGGCAAAAATCTAAATCTTACCAAGTGTATTTTTCTCATTTCTAGTCAAAATATCTCATCACACTTAAAATAAGACATAATCACCTAAAGAGTCACTTTTCAGTGAGATATAAGAGCTTATTTTTAGACAAAAGATCTTGAAAATCTTATTTCAAGAAATCTTACCAAGATAATTTTCACTTCACTTCCGTTAGCAGATTTTTTTTTTTTTTTTGCTTGAGTTAAGCAAAAAAAAAAAAAAAAAAATCTGCCAATGGAACAAGTGAAAATGATCTTGGTAAGATTTCTTGAAATAAAATTTTCAAGATCTATTGCCTAATAAGTGTTCAGAGAACGCAAACCTCCGCCAAGCACCCCGAACGGTGTGCATGTGTGGATCAACTATTTCTTTTTAAATTAAACAGTTTCAAGGTTGTTCCATACAGCAGAAAAAGTTGAAGTTGAGAGTTCCAGTTGAAGTTCAAGTTGAGTTCAAGTTGAGTTCCAGTTGAAGTTCAAGTTGGAGTACCAGTCATGTGTATGTCAAATTATATTAAATTCCAATTAATATTTGTTGAGTTATAATGAAAAATGTGTCGTAAATGGGATTTTCAGTGTTAAATTGAAATGTCCACAGAGTCCAGATTCCACAGTGGATGTGGACAATTTTGTGCCACATACAAGATATTGTTATAAGCTACAGGTGTATCAAATTGGAGGCTAATCGGAGTCATTTTGAATTTTTTATGAATTTTCAAAAATTGCTCAATGACAAGAGATAAGAAAATTTGATTTTGTGACCTTGCTGTGACCTTGAACTTTGGCCTACTTGGCCCAAAATTTAGTGGGTTGGTCGCAGGGCCTAGGCCTATCTGTGGGTACAGATAAATTAAAGATGGTAGATTGGTAAAGATGGTTGAAATAGTTTTCCCATAAAGTTGCTAACAAACAAACAAACAAACACACAAAGCAAAGTGATGACAATAACCTGGCGGAGGTAAAAATAAGTTCTTATATCTCATTAACATGTTACTCTTTAGGTGATTATGTCTTATTTTAAGTGTGATGAGATATTTTGACTAGAAATGAGAAAAATACACTCGGTAAAGATTTAGATTTTTGCAGTGCAGATATGACCCATTCGGACATTCAGAACGTGGAAACACTGTCATCTTCTACAACACTGATTCACCAGTAAAACCCATGGAGTTGGATCAATGACAGTAAATAGAGACGCTTGGTTTATGTTCAGTTAATGATAGATTTTACTGAAAAAGCCACCTTTTCATTTTTTTTTCTGTTTTGATATAATAACCTTTGACTTTACTCTGAGCTTTTATGAACATCTTTATGATCAGTCAATTAAATATCGGAAATAGGTGATTTTCACTGGAAAAAAAAAAAAAAGCACAATTCAGAGGATAACATAAATGATGACAAATCACTTAGGAAAGGTTAAATAGAGAGAAACATTCAATTGTGAACTGCCACAAAAGTCACACTGGGCCCTTATGGGTTAATAAATTCACCCTAATATATGTTGTTTCCATATTTTGAGTACCTGAACCTCCTTCTCTTCTTTTACAGAGCACTCAGAACTTTCTTGTATCACCCAGACTATTTTAATCTCTGTCTATATGGGCCACCTAGAAGAAGAACAACACTCAAACCATTAGAGGAGAAAAAGCCTAAAAAAGACACAGGTAGGTAATAGCAAATGAAACAAACAAAAATAATAAATTTAACCTCATTTACATTTAAAGCTTGTGTTCTATGTCTCTTCCTCTTGGTCCCTGTTGACCTTTTCAGTCTCAATTTGACACACAATTTAGTGGGTTATCTAGTTAGAGTTGTGTGTTCTGAAACTAGTTAACCAGCTGTCCAACATTCATTAACCCCCTCCCTCTCTTTTTTCACTTCACCAGCTTTTAAGTAACATCCCCAGACCGAAAACCCACCGCCTCCCTGCCTGTTCTCGGTCTGCGATCTGCCAATTAGGGAAGCTTATGTCACTCAAGGACAAGTTCGCTATTATCTGTGAAGGTTACAGGAAGAGAGACCTCACAGATTAATTTGGCCCGTATTAGTGTGTGTGTGTGTGTGTGTGTGTGTGTGTGTGTGTGTGTGCGCGCGCATACTTGCTAGTGCATGTGAAAGTGTGTATCTCCACTGTATGGGTGCACACGGTATATTTAATACTGAACGAATCCCACTCTAATGGACTATTTTGAGAAGGAAATCAGAGAGAGGATGTGTTTATGCTGATTGGGGAAGTCACGGAATTCCAGTCGTACAATTTACATGTTATTTAATGAGGAGACTTTCCTGTTTTTCTTTTTATTGTTTAGCTTTGACATGAAGGAAATCCAGCTCAGTCATCATAGTCAAATCCTGAGATGTAGAGGACTGATGCGATTCTTTTCTGTTTACATTTTACTGGTTTCTCATCTGTCTAGTTTCCAACTACACCGAGCCTATTGTGCTCCTTTCAGCTGCAGTGCCGACACATTTTAACTTGTTGTACTAGGTGACTTTAACCCATAAAGACCCAGTGTTACTTTTGTGGCAGTTCTAATATATATTTTTTTCTCTATATTTAGGCAAGGCAAGGCAAATGTATTTGTATGGCACAACTCATACACAGGGCAATTCACAGTGCTTTACAAAAATGGAAAAGAGACAGGTTAAAAACACACAATTACAATTACAAAATAATCAATAAAACATAAATCTTAATCAATTAAAATAAAGTAAAAGGGAAGAGTGCAGATAGAACCCTTTCAGTTGGTCAGTTGTATTTAACTTTTCTTATTTATCACCACTAATGATGACATTTTACTCTGTATCTTGCATTTTTCTCAGTGAACAGCAGGTATTTTCCAATATTTAATTTACTGATCATGTAGATCAGAGGTGTCAAACATGCGGCCCGGGGGCCAAATCCGGCCCGCCAAAGGGTCCAGTCTGGCCCCTGGGATGAATTTGTGAAATGCAAAAATTACACTGAAGACATCAATCATTTTAGTTCCGGTTCCACATACAGACCAATTTAATCTGCAGTGGGTCAGATCAGAAAAATACTATCATAATAACCTATAAATACTCACAACTCCAAATTTTTCCCGTTGTAAATGTAAACATTTTCATGTCATTTTACTGTATTTACACTAAAACAAATTAACTTTTCACAAAAACACAAATAACCTCAACAAATATGAACATTTTGAAATGTCTCAAGTGTAATTTTATCAATATTTTGTCTGTTATTAAATCTTTTGTGTATTTGCAGATCCACTGTGATCTGTACATTGTAATGTACATGTGTAAATGATCAGCTGAGACAGAATATTGTTAAAATTGTACTTAGTTTTCTTAAGAAATTTCCATTGTTGTTATTCACATTGTTTTAAAGGATAGTTGGCAAATGTAAACATTTTCATTGTATTATTTTACTTTTTTTGCTCCAAAACATAGAGGAAAGTTTGGAGTTGACATTATTTCTATGTTATTATGTTATTTTTTACACTGGTCCGGCCCACTTCAGATCAAATTTAAGCTGAATGTGGCCCCTGAACTAAAATGAGTTTGACACCCCTGATGTAGATGTTCATAAAAGCTCAGATTAAAGTTGATGGTTATTCCATCAAAAACAGAGAAAAATGAAGAAAAAGTGACTTTTTCAGCAAAATACATCATAAAACAAGTTTCTCCATCTATTGTCATTGATCTAATGCCACCGGTTTTACTGGTGAATCAATGTTGTAGAAGATGATGGTGTTTCTACATTCACTACGGAGTTTCGGAATGTCTAAATGGGTCATATCTGGTGACCAGGAAAAGATGAAAAACTGCATTTTACAACAATTATTTACATGTATTGATAGGATTACTGATTCAGAATTTATTAAATATTTTAGATCAGTAGATGCTTTTGGTCATCAGTGGCTGTTTGGGTCTTTATGGGTTAAAGATATGTTACATTATGTGCACATGCTTTTACTGTAAACTGGTAAATTACATTGTAAAGGCTAGTATTAAAGGGGTTGTATGTAGTGTCTCTACTAAAATATTACTAAAATAGTCTAATATTATGTGAAAATAATAATAGACTGTCCAGAATCAAAAGCCTAACATGCTAAGGTATTGGACTGTAGAAATAATAAAAATAAATAAATAAATAAATAAATAAATAATAATAATAATAATAATAATAATAATAATAATAATAATAATAATACATCACACTTATATAGCGCTTTTTTGAACACTGAAAGATGCTTCACAAACAATCAAAACAAAAAGAACAGAGAGAAAAGAAAGAGGCTCAAGAAAATGCAAGTTTGAACAGGTGAGTTTTGAGAAGTGGTTTGAAATTCTGTATTGAGTCTGAGTTCCTGATGTTTTGTGGGAGTGAGTTCCATAGGGTGGGGGCGGCTGCAGCAAAGGCTCGGTCTCCCAAGGTCCGGTGCTTTGTCCTAGTGGTGGGAGTGAGGAGGTTAGTGTTGGCTGATCTAAGGCGGTGGGTGGGGCAGTGCAGCTGAGAATCAGTTCACATCAGGGGTCTTCAACCTCTGGCTCCTGGGCTAAATGTGGCTCTTTAGCCTCTCTCTATGGCTCCCCTTGTCAAAAAACATAACAAGCATTTTGAAATAAACTGAATGAACTATTACTTTTTAACATTCTTATAGACCTAAAACAATTCTAGCATTGTCCATCTGCAAAAATGTGCAGACTATACACAGAATCAAATATTGTTTTGACAGTATATAAACCGAACTGTATGTCACACTATATTATTTTCTTGCCAAATTTAATACAAGATACTCAGTTTGCATTTGTTTGTAGTTTGGCTGTTTAAAAGTCAGCCCGTAGACATGAAAGTTGAAGTTTTTATCTATTACACAGTGTAATTTGGTTTGGAAATAGTGTACATCATTAAAAAATTTTACAAATCTTGAATGTTTTCTTTATTGTAGTTATATAATTCCATAAATGCACCAAACATTGCATTATTGTACTGGAAATACAAAGTTTAGTTTAGTTTAGTTTATTAGTTTGATCCCCATTAGCTGCTGCATACCCCAGCAGCTACTCTTCCTGGGGTCATCAACAACACAAAAACAAAGCACCAACAATTTCCCACAACTCACTCAACAAACAGGATGTACATACACTCAACACAACAACACAAAACCAAAAATCAGCAACAGCACACAATACAAAACAATTACAATAATAATACCAACAACAACAGAAAAAAAGAATAAATAAACCAAAAATCAGAAACAAAAAAATAAACACATAAAATAAAAATAAAAGCAATAAAAACAGCTCCACAACAAACAAAAAACAAACCATCTACATGATGAGTTAAATAGTTAAATAACATAGTAATCACAAATAGGCTACAGTAGAACAGCCTGAGTTTAAATTTTATTTTTTTATGGCTCCGACCACATTTTCTTCTATTCTGAGTCAAAAATGGCTCTTTAGATTATAAAGCTTGCAGATCCCTTGTTTATATCAACAGGCTGGTGGATTTATGTGACCACTAGAGGGAGTAGTGAGTCACACTGCCAGTCTCCCATGGTGAGGAAAACTAACGCCACTTGGCCTTTGAACAAGGGTGAAACTGACCAGATGGAAAGAGAACCACAAAGAAACTACCTTTAGAGTCAAAGACAGTGACAAAGTGACGAAGACTAACAGAGCTGTTGTTGTTTTCACCACTGGACACAGCTGTAAATGAAAAGAATGGAGTTTGACACTGAAATGGCAGCATTTCTTCTACACGGCTGAGTCTCATTGTGAGGCTTATGAACAGCATTTTCCTTCCATGCACTATGGTTGTGGAATAATCTTCATAAAACTCTGAAACTACAGACATTCATTTCTGTTAATGATTTAAAAGTATCATGGAGAATGCAGAGAAGGAGGAATGTCACTGTTTTTCTTGATGCCATTATGGTTGAATAGTTGTTATTGTGTGTTATTGTTCATTGTGTATCATATATGTGTTTTGTATTGTTTAGACTTTGAATGGCTGCTACCTTGGCCAGGTCTCCCTTGTAAAAGAGATTTCTAATCTCAATGGGACTTCATGGTTCAATAAAGGTAAAATAGAAATAAAATTAATGAAGGTACAAAGTAACTAATAGTAATCTTACTGTGTTTGCCCTTTGTTCAGACTAAACTATGACAGTTCTAACCTGTTCTGGATCAAACTGGTCTTTAGTTCAGCTATTATCAACACAAACAGAAACAGAAACAGTGGTGATTTGTGGTTTTACTGCAGATGTTTTCAGTCTCAAAACAGTTAACTGATCTATAATGTCAATTTTTTTTTTTTTTTGCTATTAATTGTGAGCGGCTGTTAAAATGATGGGCTGCTTGAAGGAGAAAACTTGAAAATATCATCATACAGATGAGCCTTACACTTTATTCAGTGAGTTATATAGTCTGTAGAGACATGGCCCTAATTCACTGGTGGTTTTATTAGCTGTGCGTGTGTTCTGTTATATGACGTCTCCCTGTTGTTGATACTTTGGAATATCAATACTAAATATAACCTTTTTATTATTTTAGCATGTTCATTGCAGAAATGACCTCTCCCTATTTTAAAATAACCACCAATGCTAGCTATAAAGCAGGGCTGTTTAATTCATTTTAATTCAGAGGCCAGATTCAGCTAAATTTGATCTGAAATGGGCCAGACCAGTAAAATAATGACTTAATAATGTATAAATAATGTCAACTCCAAACTTTTCTCTATGTTTTAGAGCAAAAAAAAGTTAATTTACATTATGAAAAGGTTTACATCTACAAACTATCCTTTAAAAAGATGTGAATAACATGGACAAACTGAAAAAATAAGTGTAATTTTTAGCAATATTCTGCCTCAGTTTATCATTTACACATGTACATTATAACTTACAGATCACAGTGGATCTACAAACACACAAAACATTTAATAACAGACAGAATATTGTTAACATTACACTTACTTCTCTGAAGACATTTCAGGTTGTTCCCATTTTTTTGTAAAATTATACTTCGTTTTAGTGTGAATACATGAAAATATTTACATTTACAAAGAGAAACATCTGAAGTTGTCATTATTTCTATGTTATGATGATAGTATTTTACTGGTCTGACCCACTTCAGATTGAATTGGTCTGAATGTGGAACCTGAACTAAAAGGACTGTTAATATCTTAGTGTAATTTTTGCATTTCACAAATTCATCCCTAGGGCCGGACTTGACCCTTTGGCAGGCCGGATTTGGCGCCCGGGCCGCATGTTTGACACCTGTGCTGTAAAGCCTCTCTACAGGGTGTCCCATAAGTCTCCATTCATAGGAAAAATGAACGTTTCTTGACATAAACCATTTTTATTTATATAATATGCTCTATATGACTGCTATTTTGTCGGGAACACATTTCAATGCGTGTCCTCCACTGCTGAAGAACTATAAAGAAAAAATATAAAGAAATACATGTTAGAACCATATGTATTATGTCTCCTATGTATGGAGACTTATGGAACACCCTGTACATCATTAAATTAAAAAAAAAAAAAAAACAAAACACTCTCTGGGATACTCCGGCTTCCTCCCACCATCCAAAGACATGCACTGATAGGTTCAGAAGTTAATCTAAATTGCCCATAGGTGTGAATGTGACAGTGACTGTTTGTCTCTATATGTCATCCCTGTGATGAACTGGTGACATGTCCAGGGTGTACCCCGCCTTCGCCCATAAGTAGCTGGGATAGGCTCCAGCGACCCCCGTGACCCTAGTGAGGATAAAGCGAGTTCAGAAAATGAATGAATGAATGAATGAAAAAACAAGAACATTATCCCTCTTTAATCTGTGGTGTGAGGCTCACCTGCCCTTGAGTGGGAGTCTATGAATCTACCCTGAAACCACCTGATTTCCTTGACAACAGCAGTGCTATGTCTTGCACAGTGGCTTCTTTAACCAGTTAGTTTAATAGTTAATTAAGATCTGAACTAATCTCACACTAATAAACCCAAACAGACTGGTGCATTATAAAAGTGTTTGAGGACGTAATTTCACAGAAAAGTGTCAGAGGGGGCTGTCTGAAATCAAGATAAACAGTGAAATTAACAAACATAATTTTATCCAGCATGTTTTTCATTAAAACATTATGTCATCTGAAGAAAATACATTTAATGAACTTTTAATATGTTCTCCAAGAAAACAGTGAGGTAGATTCAATTGGTAATAAGATTTAAGTGGTTTGCATAATGTCCCCAGCAGAGGAACAAAGTTGTTTCCTTATTTTAGGAGACCACTTGCGCAACTTCCCAATTTAAGAATAAGTCTGTCTTTTTGTTGAACCAGCTTGTTTAACCCATAAAGACCCAAACACCCACTGGAAACCAAAAGCACTACTAATCCTATCAATACATCTAAATAATTGGTGTAAAATACAGTTTGTCATCTTTTCATGGTCATCAGATATAACCCATTTGGACGTTCAGAGGCTCTGTAGTTACCGTGGAAACACTGTCATCTTCTACAACATCAATTCACCGGTAAAACCCATGGAGTTGAATCAGTGACAGTGGATGGACACACTGGGTTTATGTTAAGTTAATGATATATATTTTTCTGAAAAAGTCACTTTTTCTTCAGTTTTCTCTGTTTCTGATATAATAACCTTTCATTTTTTTCTGTGCTTTTATGGACATCTGTATAATCAGCAAATTAATTATAGGAAAATATATGATTTTAATGGGGGGGGGGATGCAAAATACATAGGATAATATTGTAATAAATGGTGATAAATCACTTATGAAAGGCTAAATAGAGGGAAAAATTCATTTGGGAACTGCCACAAAATTATCACTGGGTCTTTATGGGTTAATTTTGTTTGTTTCTCTCTTTTTTTTATATATATATAGTTTTAACCCTTTCATGCATGAATTATGAAAACCTTAGTCAAGATTATTTTTCCTGAGTGTTTTTATTCCTCTTTAGGCATGGAAAAAAAAAAAAAAAGAATGTGATTGAAATTTTTTTAATGAACCTATTTTTTATGGAGTTACAAAAATGTCCGCTCAGCTGGACACCATGCATTTAATTTATGAAGCAAAAAAACATGTATTTACTGATATACAGGGTGGGGAAGCAAAATTTACAATGAACATTTAGTTGTTTTTTCTCAGCAGGCACTACGTCAATTGTTTTGAAACCAAACATATATTGATGTCATAATCATACCTAACACTATTATCCATACCTTTTCAGAAACTTTTGCCCATATGAGTAATCAGGAAAGCAAACGTCAAAGAGTGTGTGATTTGCTGAATGCACTCGTCACACCAAAGGAGATTTCAAAAATAGTTGGAGTGTCCATAAAGACTGTTTATAATGGAAAGAAGAGAATGACTATGAGCAAAACTATTACGAGAAAGTCTGGAAGATACTATTAAAGAAGAATGGGAGAAGTTGTCACCCAAATATTTGAGGAACACTTGCACAAGTTTCCGGAAGCGTGTGAAGGCAGTTATTGAGAAAGAAGGATGACACATAGAATAAAAACCTTTTCTATTATGTACATTTTCTTGTGGCAAATAAATTCTCATGACTTTCAATAAACTAATTGGTCATACACTGTCTTTCAATCCCTGCCTCAAAGTATTGTAAATTTTGCTTCCCCACCCTGTACTGTGTGAAAACTATGAAATAAAAACATTTTTAATGCTGCTTCGTATTTTTTCTCTTATATTAACATACTCTAATACTAGTTATTACTCATTTCATGGCAATAATATCCAAAAAAACCCAAAACTTCTTGCCTAAAAAATAAACTTTTAATGACAGTCTAATAACAATCAGCACTTGATTTATACTCAAACATGTTAGTGCAGATCAGGTTTATCAACAACAGCAAAGTTACGGTAATGGTATGAATTACAGTGTATGAGACGATGCATAAGTGTCCACTGTGTTGGTTGATATGGAACTAAAACAACAAAATCCATGAATATACCAGAGAACAGCTGTAGAGTATGTGTCCACTGTAGTGACCACTATGCATGAAAGGGTTAAGATAAGATTAGACTTTTACTGAAACAAAATGTGTTTGTCTTATGAAGAGACTGGCAGCCTTAGTTGTTTTTATTTATTTATCGTTTATTAATTATTATTATAAACTTACTTCATACAAAATCATTCATAATATTTAGGGATATTTGGCTTTCTAATAAAGGACTGCTTTGCATTATAGCAATGCCATAAACAGTCTAACCCACTCAGACCGTCATATGGCTCTGCTGAGGCTCATCTCTTTAGTTTCCTGTCCTGTGGAGGGCGGTGGACTCCTATCTCACATGTCCACACTGTCTATCATCATCCAGGTTTGAGCATTAATGCTCCGAGTGGGATTAAGTTAAACTTCACCTTTAGGGAGTGAATAAAGTGTGCTTTATCTTTAGATTGTTCTACTGTGACTTCCCATTTGCATTCACCTATCCACTTTACGAGAGCAATTGAAATTCCCATAACTTTAAATAAGTGCATACACATACATGTTGATATGCACACATTTATTAAACCCACATTCTAATATAAAATATAGCCAGGCAGAAAGAGCATGACATAAACCAATATCCTTCTCTGTGACACCATGATTGGATATTTACTATCTCATTGCTACGAGCTTACACACAAGAAAAGAATTAAAATGCACCCCCCTCCTCATTTTTTAACTGCTTATCCCTGCCTTCATAACAGCAGATTGACATTAAAAGGGCATGGGTGAAATTAACTTGTCTGTGTGTCTGTTTGTGTGTGTTGGTGGGGTTGAATTTCAGTCCCAAGTCTATTTTGATGATGCCGGAATGAGAGAGAAAGAAACATTCTTGCAAAGGCTCCTATCAAATGCCTGTCATTTCTCTCTTTTAAACGCCTAATCCCTGATGGCGTATGGTTCTGCCATATACGGCACTGTCTTGCATCTCACTATATCTTTGTGATGCTCTGCCTTCCTCTATCCTGCTGAGTCGGTCACATCCCTAAACATGTGCCCCACCCCCCCATGGCGCTCATTCCCTGGGGTTGATTTTTACTGGTGCAATGATTGGTAGAGGTACACACTAATCCGTACAACTCCAAGCACAATTATCTTTATTAATAGTTCCATTTGATCTGCATATGTTGCAAAGACAAATCATTTGCTTAAACAGTAGTGAATAACAACAATGTACACATACAGCAACACATTAAAACAGCCAACTACAAGTATAATACATTGCCCATGTTTCTCACTCTTTCACACCCACACACTGAGGTAGAGAGAGAGAGGGGTTGGATACACAAACCACATAGACTCACTCATTCTGCACTAAAATTCCAAAGAAAAGTTTACTTTTCTCTCCAGCTTTGGCCTCTGGATAAGTGGAAAAGGAAAGCAAAGATGACAAAAAATCTTCAGATAGAATAAGCAGACAGAAACAAGGGACAGAAACAGGAAGTGGTATAATGAGCTATAAGCTACAGTCTGGGTTATCATGCCAAATAAGTTTGTGAGTCTCAGAAAACACTGAGTTCAGTTCAGTTTTACTTATATAACTCAATCTGACAGATCAGAGATTCACCTCAGTGGGCTTTATATTACATTTACATTACAATACAAGCCTCTCCGTCCTTTCTTCCTCCATTAGAATGAGGAGAAAGTCCAGCCCTCCCCAAAAAAAACTTAACAGAAAAAACATGTTTGAAACCTCAGGAAGAGCCACAGAGGAGGTTCCTCTTCTAGGATGGATAGACAACAGTGCAGCAGATGTTGGGTGTAGACATTTGGCTAAACAATGCACAAAGAAATTGTGCAAATATTATGTAGAGCAGAAGGAATTTATAAAATGTAAGATGAACAGCATTCAGGCAGCAAATGTGACAACATTAAATATAACAGGAACAACACATGTTTTCCAGGTTGTAGTGCTTTGTCTTGTTGCTGGCAGTGGGAGGAATAGCGCTTAGAAACACACCTTAAGTGTGAAGGAAAGGTGGGATATCAGTAGGTAATTCACAAAACTGGCTTCCTGTACTTAATTATAGTTTGGAAGCATCAGTGAACAGAAATTATCCATTTAAATGCCATAAAACATATATTCCATGCACTGTTCACTTAGTTTAGTTTATTTAGTTTATTTTTGGTCGTGAAACAACAGTCAGTACAGTACAGGGTTCATCGATGTAACACCAACGCAATAGCAAAACACAAGAAAAATAATATACCCCCTCCCCCCAAAAAAAACAAAAAAACCCAGCAGTCTTGGTGTTACTTAGAAATAGAGGTGACGTTTCGGGCCAAGGCCCTTCATCAGACGGTCTGTCTGATGAAGGGCCTTGGCCCGAAACGTCACGATTAAATGGTTTGGGAGCTCACTGGTTGTGCGGACCTTCCTTTATTTTTTCTCACGTTCTACTTTTTTGGGATCCAGCACACCTCTAATTTTGGATGTGCGTGTCGTTCACCTTTTTTCGTTACTTAGAAATAGTAAATACAACGCACAAAGCCCTTTTTAATAATAATAACTCACAACAGCCCATCCCCATTGTCACATAAGCATGAAAGTAATAACAATATTTCTTTTTTCTTTTTTATTTATTTGTGCTCTATATTTTTATTTTGCATTGATAAGGACGATAATCCAAAAATAAGTCAGACAATAAAAATAAATTGGTGACCACAATCTTGGAATATAATGATATTTATAAAGTTGTTTCCTATATTTTATTGAACTTTAATAATAATAATAATAATAATAATAATAATAATAATAATAATAATAATATTCATTTTAGTATTATTTTTTAAGTGTGTAATGGAAATGAGACTATCTGCATTAACCCTTTCATGCATGAATTTTGAGAACCTTAATCAAGATCGTTTTCCTGAGTGTTATTATTCCTCTTCAGGCATGAAAAAAACAAAACAAAACAAAACAAAACACAGCGATTGAATTGTTTTTATGAACCTATTTTTCATGGAATTGCAAAAATATCCACTCAGCTGGACACCATAAGTTTGATTTTTGAAGGAAAGAAACATGTATTTACTGATATATTGTGTGAAAACTATGAAATACATTTTTTATTGCTGCTAATCTGATGGTTTGTCACATTTTAACATACTCTAATATTAGTTATTACTCACTTTATGGAGATAATATGCAAAAAAATAAAACTTTTTTGTTTAACCCTTTCATGCATAGGTCACTACAGTGGACAGTTCTTCTCCAGCTGTTCTCTTGTATAGTCATGGATTTTGTTGTTTTAGTTCCATATCAGCCAACACAGTGGACACTTATGCATCATCCCACACACTGACATTCATACCATTACTGCAACTGTGCAGTTCTTGATAAACCTGATCTGCAGTGACATGTTTGAATGTAAATCAATTGTTATTTCCTAGACAAAAAGTTTTTTTTTTTTGCATATTATCTCCATGAAGTGAGTAATTACTAGCATTAGAATATGTTAAAATGTGAGAAGACATCAGATTAGCAGCATGAAAAATGTTTTTATTTCATTGTTTTCATATCACTTTCTGATATTGGGTTTTAAACATGTTTCTTTACTTCAAAAATTAAATGCATGGATATTTTTGTAACTCCATAGAAAAAAAAAGGCTTGATCACACTGTTTTTTCATGGCTAAGGAGGAATAAAAACACTCAAAAAATAAATCTTGACTCAAGTTCTCACACTTCATGCATGAAGGGGTTAAAAAAAAAAAAAAAAACCTGTTAATTACAGTCTCATAACAATAACAAGGAATTGATTTACACTCAAACATGTTATTGCAGATCAAGTTTTATCAAGAATAGCAAAGTTACAGTAATGCTATGAATTGCAGTGCATGGGATGATACATAACTGTCCACTGTGTTGGCTGATATGGAACTAAAACAATAAAATCCATGAATATACAAGAGCAGCTTTGAATAGCTGTCCACTGTAGTGACCACTATGCATGAAAGGGTTAAGCACACTTCTCATTTCTTTTTTAGTTCATGGTTGTGGAACAGTGCCACAGCTTATTTATCAATGAAACTATGTCATATCTGTGGGTCATTCAGTAATTGGAAACTTGGAGCACTGTCAAGTAATAAACAGTCTATATATAAATGTAAGTTAAATAGCGCAAATTGATGGATAAAGTTATCTGGGTCTTTTTTTTTTTTTTTTTTGGCCCAGTATTCCTACATTACCTAAATAGTAGCTGCATAGGGGCGGAAACCTCCAGCCCAGCACAGTGGACAAAGAGTCCACGCCTTCTTTATCCCGCTGCTGTATATCCCCAACCCCCCCACTTCTGCCAACACTCACACTGATACCTGACAAGGTAAGACAGCATTCAGGGATTTTTATTGACTTTGATAGAATCGCGATCTGAAACTGGCCTTTGAGAACTCGTCCGTGTTACTCTGTGCGTCTGCGCGTCTTTCCTCGTGCGCGCTGGTCTTCTTCTAATCCTGCTGCGCGTGGCGGTCCCACTGGAGGCTGGTGAGCCCGTGTCTGTCCGTGGACAAGTGTCCGCGCGTTAACACACCTGCATGTGTGCATCTCCGGTGGCTTTAACCCTTTCATGCATGAATTATGAGAACCTTAATCAAGATTTTTTTTTTTTTTTCCTGAGTGTTTTTATTCCTCTTTAGGCATGGAAAAACAAAACTAAACAAAAAAACAATGTGATTGAATTTTGAAATGAAATGTGAAATGAAACCATGTTTAATGCAGCTAATCTGATATTCTCTCACATTTTAACATATTCTAATACTAGTTATTACTCACTTCATGGAGATAATATACAAAAAATAAATATTAACAATTGATTTCCACTCAAGAACCAATCAAGAACAGCAAAGTTACAGTAATGGTATGAATTGCAGTTTATGAGATGATGCATAAGTGTCCACTGTGTTGGTTGATATGGAACTAAAACAACAAAACCCATGAATATACAAGAGAACAGCTGGAGAGTAACTGTCCACTGGAGTGACCACTATGCATGAAAGGGTTAATGTGTACAGACTCCTGTGTCTTTCAATGAGGCCCTGACAGTCTTGCATGTGCGCTTGTAGAACTGCCTTCCACGCGTGTTTTTGCAATGTGTTGTGTTTTTACGCACATGTGGACGATATGAGGTTGGAGCACCAAGGATTTAGTGTGATATGAAAGTGAAAACAAACACTATGGTTATGATTGCGACTGCAGCTACTCACTGAACATAGTTCATTTCCTCTGGTAATTAAACAGTTGCCTGATCCAACACTGGACTCTGTGTGACAGTGAAAGTTAACTTATCATCATACTCCTAGGATCCTGATCATTAAAGCCATGACTCCCTGAACATAGTGCACTATATAGAAAAAGAAGCTTACTAATTTTTTATTAATATAAATGTATATCGATGGCCAAAAAACAAAACCTCCTATCTGCAAATTATTAGAGTTTGAGTTTTCACATTAAATGGTGAGAACAAGGATGTATTGTTAACACATAATATAGAAAGAGCGTCTTAGAACAGTAGAATATGCTTGGATATCATTAACAAAGACCATACTATAATAAAGCTAAAAAAAATTTTTTTGTTTCCTGAAAAAAGTGATTTTTTCAGATAGGAGGTTTTGTATTCTGGCCATCAATATATACATTTTTTTTTTTTTTTTTACAGAGAAAACAACGCTCAGAATAAGTTTCCATATATAAATGGTGATAAAAGCACTAAAATTCTTACTATACTATATATAAATACTATATATACATATATATATAGTCATGGAAAAAATTATTAGACCATCAAAAGTCATTAAAAACAATGGTTATGCAATCAAGTACTAACTCCTGTGTGTATCATGTGACTAAAACAGACAGAAAAGAAAACATGGGATGCCTAAAAGCACTGTTTTTGGCAGTACAATGCCATAGCTATTGATGTAAGAACTGAAGTGATTTTGGTTATTATCAAGAAAACCATGGAAAATGGCTAGATATCAACTCTTAAATTAAACTCTTATGAGCTATTTTTGTTGATATCATTATATTTGTCCAAACAAATGTACCTTTACCTGTTCCAGGCATTAAAATGAACAAGAAATCTAAGAAAACAAGGGTGGTCTAGTAATTTTTTCTGTGACTGCATATTTGATGAATGGAAAATAAAGGTAAAGGAAAAAAGTAAAGGAAAGATACAGTCCAAGCATTATGAGCAGCTGCAGGATGGGAAAGTGAAAGTGTCAGCTCTCCTACTACAAAAATAGTATGGAAGTATAAACATCTACATATTAAACAGTTAGGGAAATATGTGATGTGGTGAACAAACTCTTCATTATTAATGTCACTGTTGAGAGTCTCGGGTGATATTTTAATATGTATAGGACAATTATGAAGGTTTATTTATACGTGTGTTCTTTTTCCTGCAGGATTTCCCATGGCATCTGTTTCTATTTCTACACTCTCTGCCCTTCTTCTTTTTCTGCTCCACTTCCTGACAGTATCCCCTGCCACACAAGATGACCTTATAATCAATACCAAGCATGGGAAAGTTCAAGGGAAGTTGCTTTCTGTACTGGGTGGCAACATAAGGGCATTTCTAGGGATTCCTTATGGAAAACCACCGCTAGGGAAACTGCGATTCCGATCTCCAGAGCCCGCAGAGCAATGGACCATTGTGCGGGATGCCACGAAATTACCAAATTCCTGCTACCAGTTGCCAGATACATACTATCCAGGTACGGCACAAGTTTACTTATAGGTGGACATAATACATTTACAGAGCTACAGCTTCATATATATATATATATATATATATATATATATATATATATATATATATATATATACACATAAGGGGCAAGGAGTACGTGTTGTGGGTATGGGGTATGTGTATGTTTTGGGTTCGGTTTGTTTCTTTGTTAACACTCTAACAGCAAAATTATTGGTTGAATTCATACTAAATAGGGTTTATAGATTCCCAGTGACCCACAATAGATGTCATTACATTTTGGGAACAGTCGGTCAAAGTAAAATTTTTTATGAATTTTCAAAG
Organism: Sphaeramia orbicularis; assembly: GCF_902148855.1. NCBI lineage: Eukaryota > Metazoa > Chordata > Actinopteri > Kurtiformes > Apogonidae > Sphaeramia > Sphaeramia orbicularis. The sequence goes on along the minus strand of NC_043969.1, from coordinate 19,566,869 downwards.
TCTTTTTTTCCCCATTCACTTATAATGGGCAAAATGTCAAATGTCTGTAGCAGCAAAACTATTGGTTGAATTCAAACCAAATTTGGTTTATAGATTGCCAGTGACCCAAAATAGATGTGGTTACATCTTGGGAAAAGTAGGTATCAGTTCACATTTTTTATTATTTTTTAAAAATCTTTTTTCTTCTCCCATTTACCTATAATGGGTGAAAATTTCAATGTCTATAAAAACATCAATATTGTTTCAATTTACTTCAAACTTCACACATATATAGAGGCACTTGATATGCTGACATCAGCACATGCATAGATGTGATGAAATCAGCTGGATCAATGTCAAAATAAGTACAATATGTGCGAGGGGTGGGGTTTGTTGTGCCTGGCACCACTTGTTTTTTAGTTTTTTTTATTTTTGTAGTATTGATAATTTCTTTCCTGCTACTTTTTATTATACTTGCAACCGTAACACACAACAATTTTCCCTGGGATTAATAAAGAATTCTGATTCTGATGATGAACTGTAGATACTATATTATTTGCCTAGGCGTAATGTTGACTTAATAGACATACATTATATCATGTCACATCAGTGTTGTGTGAGGGGCAAAAAGAATGTTTGCACATTCCTGCAATATCAGCCACTGCTTGGTACACAGATGAGGTCAGATGTTTACTATTGTCAAAAAGCCAGACCTAACTTTTTACATTTCCCATACTGTGCCAGCACTGGAGAAATGTCTGGCTGAAACATGATCATTTAGGAAGAGGCCAAGGATGCAACGAAAATACTTTTTGCAGAACACTGTACTATCAGGGAGTACTCTGCATAAGAATATGCATAACACAGTAAAGATGCATGCTGACTGTGATGTGGAGGAAGCCAAGTGAGAAGGGTGGTAGCTCAGAAGTTGCAGTTGTTTCACATAGCAAGCGTGACTTGATATTTTCAGAGAGATAAGACTTGTGGGAGTCTGTATATTTTTTCTAAGGTTTTGTGCTGCTTTCTGTAGCTTCTCCCATAATGCCAAGCAAAAGGGGAGTAATGAAAATGGCAATGCATGGATTACACAGTTTTTAAGCATCTGAAGTCATCTTTGGAAGCTTCCAGGCTGTTTAAAAGCAGACGTATGTTAAAATGGAAAATCATTTGTAATATAATTATGAACTTTCATAACATCAGATAAAGCTGTTGGATGAACTAAAAGATATATTGAAAAAAATGCTGAAATAATGAAAAACTGAATCTAAATATATAAGGCCAAGGTGTCTTTAAATGCAAAACTAACTATTTAACATACACAAAGAGTTTTAATAAATTTAGTAAAATATGACAGGACTGTTTGCCTTGGCTGTGCAGTAATAACCCCAACCTTTTAAGCATGAATTAAATAGGAGAATTAGACATTTTAAGACAGAAATCAGGCTTAAAAGGACTTTAGTCTGAATCTTTTGTTCCTGTAACACTTGGTTGACCCTAGTGCGGCTAAAGAGCTCCATGTATGTCCATGTGTGAATGAAACTTGACCCTGAAAGGCCACTGCACTGGGCTTATGAATGTTTGTCTTGACCTCATGTGACATATTCTCACACATTAACACATTGGCACACATGAAGTGAATTGCTGAATGATTTATTACCGTATTGTAGAAAGTAATGGAAGTGGCAGCTGCATTTTTAGGCTTTTTTTTGTGTCTAAACAATAGCCAAAAAAATTATTTCTGCTCAAACTGCTGTAGAAATGCACACATACACAAGCTGATATAGACCCACTGTGTACATGTTATAATGCGGCCACACCTTATAAAAGCATGTTGTTACTCAAACATTTAGGCAGAGTCATGGATACATCACTATTTATAGACATGGCCACCTGTTAGGGGTTGTTTGAAAGCTGTCTACAAATGGTGACAGTCATATGTCCAGAGGAAATGCCCAGAATAAGCTCCAAATATAGAAATGACAACACTAATAAATATAGACTGGAGAACTCTATCACTACTTCTGCCAGAGCAGTTAAGATGAAAACAAACTTGGGATATCTGTGTTAAAATTAAGCAACTCCTGTTTACTTTAAAACACTTGCTCCCAATCAAGGTCCATGTACAGTAGATCAAGTTTAACTTTAACTTATCACTTATCTTAAAGTTATGTGAAACTGCAGCGAGCATAAAGTCATTCAGCAATAAATGTCTATCAGCAGTGATTAATAAGAATTATTGTTTCCAGGGTTCAAGGGCACAGAGATGTGGAACCCAAACACTCCCCTTAGTGAAGACTGTCTGTACCTAAATGTTTGGACCCCTCAGTTCAACAAAACCCAGCCACAGCCCCCACCTTTGGCCCCCGTCCTTGTCTGGATTTATGGGGGCGGGTTCACCGTTGGAACATCAACTCTGGACATTTACGATGGGCGTTTTCTGAGCAAATCTGAAGGCACCGTTGTGGTATCGATGAATTATAGGTAAGAACTATAAAGTCATAAATGTGTAATAAAGTATGTTATGCTGGCTTCATAAATGCTTTGATTCAGACAATGATTGCCATCAAAAGGTTATAATATTAAGCTATTTGGACGCAGCATCATAAAGCGATTACACAAACAGATTAAAAAAATATGTTCGTGCAGGTATTTTTATTACTATATAGTGGCAGTGACTTTATAGCTCTTGTAGGTATACATGGTTTGTGTTGTTATTGTGATACAATCTTACTGATTATTTGCCATTTTTATATTATATTGTCAAGAAACATGTAATTATTAGCATCCCCAGAGGAAAAATCTGTGCAACATAAGAGTAGCAAGCACAGGAATAAAATAACAAATATACAGCTTGCTCTTTTCTCACATATTTTTTACATTAGAATCAACTGAAAAGTTAAAATAAGGGACCAGGTTTTCATAATAGTTCATAATTGGAAAAACGTCAACTTCGCCAAAACTCTCGTTTTTCGATGAAAAGTTTTTGTGCTGGCAAGAGGTGTTTTTTTTCGGGCGTAGCGAAATTGGTATATCATGCAAAACTGTAATGGAAAGAGCTTTTTCTGCAACTAGAGTCACGTGATTAAAAAAAACAGATGTTGATGGATGTTACAAGAGGCGAAGAAGAAGAGTTTTAAAAGAAACGCTTGTATGTGTGGACACACCAGGAAACCCAATCATTTTTTAATTTAGTATGAGATAGAGGGGTAATATATAATAATAATAATAATAATAATAATAATAATAATAATAATAATAATAATGAATATATCTGTAAATCAACACGATATTTATGTTCGTCGCCATGTTTATGGAATGACTTCTCATGTCATTTTGCGATAATAAATAAACAAATCATCGCATTCATGATTTAATGAAAAAACCGACAATACACACTTGTGTTTTTTCAACATTTAGTAAATATCGGTAAAGTTTTGCACAGATGTCCAATGGAAAAGCCACTACTCACTGGAATATTTGTGGTTCATTGTTGACTGTGGCAGATCAACAGAATATGGTCAAACGTCACAGTCTGTACCATTATTGGGAAACACTGATCATGATTTCACAGTGAAGTTGACCTTTGACCTTTGTTATATCAAATGCCATCACTTCATCATTTTGTCCAGTTACACATTTTATCCGGTGTTATATTGAGGTCATGGGTGGATGCATCTAAAGACAGTAGCTAAGATGTACTGAGTAAACAGCGTCTCAGCTTCCATTTGTGTGTTTATCACTGACAGAGTCGGAGCTTTTGGCTTTCTTTCTCTTCCTGACAACAAAAATATCCGTGGAAATGCAGGCCTGCTGGACCAGCGCTTGGCCCTGCAGTGGGTCGCTGATAACATTGCTGCCTTTGGAGGGGACCCATCAAAGGTAAAAAAATAAAAATAAAAATCTGTTCTTTTTTTTTTTTTTAACTTTATTTTTATTGTTTATTTTCTGTACATTACAAAACAAAACAAACAGGGGACATTTGGGATACGTTGACCATAATAAACCTTATGACTAACAGTTGTTTTTAGTAGTGTGACGCTGAATTGAAAATTGTCCATTTCTTCCATTTATCATGACACTGCTCCTCTTGAGTCGTCAGTCTATGGGTCAGAATCTCCATCTCAAATATTCCATCCACAGTTTGTATCGACTCGTTAGTTGTAGGTGGTTCTAATCTGCACCATATTTTGGTAACAGCCTTTTTGCAGGCTGCTAATATTATTTTAAACAAATATCTATCATTTTTTTCTTACATTATTACCAATAATACATCCAAAATACATCACCAAACATGTTTTAGGAATTGCATAACCCAATGTCTTTTTTTTTTTTTTTTAAATATCTTTTTATTTCACAAAAGAAAATCATCCAGATACAGTATATACATAGTGATACCGGGTCTTACTTTTTGCAGTTCTCCTTTGTCCTCTCTTCCCGCCTCCCACCTCTAAAGGAATAAACCAACTAAACACACTCAAAAGTCACAAGCCAAAAACATAAAAGTCTGAATATAAGAAGAAATAAATAAAAATAGAAATAAAAAAAACAAACAAACAAACAAACAAACATATATATATATATATATATATATATATATATATAAATATAATCATCACCCTCATCATCATCACAATAACAGTAATAGGGGTAAAAACATAAGCATGAGCATAGTGATGTATGCTGTAACATAAATAGCAATAATAGGGCAGTACTCATGACGTACAAACTCAAACTTTCTCCATACCAGTAAGTAAAGGCAACCAAAATTCATTAAAAAGATGGCCACAATTATATTTATCCAAAGTCAGTTTTTCTAAAGGTAAAAAAGAAGAAAATTGATCATGGAAAATCTTACAAGATGGAGGGGAGTCATTCTTCCAGAATAAAAGTATGCATTTCTTTGCAAAGTAAGAAATCAAAATTAGTATCCTGCATTCTTTATGATCTAACTGTAAATGATATGTGTCATTTAGTAAATATAAACTGCTGCTTACATCAAATTGTAAGTCCAAGACTGATTGAGTGAAAAAGTGAATTGAGCTCCAACAACTTTTTAAAAGGTCGCAGGCCCAGAACATGTGCATGAATGTCCCCTCCCTCTTTTTGCATTTATGGCACATTGATGAGATATCCCTTGATATTCTATGCATTTTTATCGGAGTTAGGTAGATGTTGTGGATGAATTTAAAATTAGCTTCCTTAATTTTATTACTTGTAAAAGGAAAATTAATTCTTTCACAGATGTTTAACCAGGCATTATCTTATCAGTTATCGTATCTTAACAGCTGTTGAACATACACTATATTGCCAAAAGTATTTGCTCACCTGCCTTGACTCGCATATGAATTTCAGTGCCATCCCATTCCTAGTCTATGGGGTTCAATATGACGTGGGTCCACCCTTTGCAGCTATAACAGCTTCAACTCTTCTGGGAAGGCTGTCCACAAGGTTTAGGAGTATGTTCATGGGAATTTTGGACCATTCTTCCAGAAGTGCATTTGTGAGGTCACACACTGATGTTGGACAGAAGGCCTGGCTCTCAGTCTCCGCTCTAATTCATCTCAAAGGTGTTCTGTGGGGTTGAGGTCAGGATTCTGTGCAGGCCAGTCCAGTTCATCCACACCAGACTCTGTCATCCACGTCTTCATGGACCTTGCTTTGTGCACTGGTGCACAGTCATGTTGGAAGAGGAAGGGGCCAGCTCCAAACTTCCCACAAAGTTGGGAGCATGGAATTGTCCAAAATGTCTTGGTATGCTGAAGCATTCCCAGTTCCTTTCACTGGAACTAAGGGGCCAAGCCCAGCTCCTGAAAAACAACCCCACACCATAATCCCCCCTCCACCAAACTGTACACTTGGCACAATGCGGTCCGACAAGTATCGTTCTCCTGGCGACCGCCAAACCCAGACCCGTCCATCAGATTGCCAGATGGAGAAGCGCGAATGGTCACTCCAGAGAAGGCGCCTCCACTGCTCTAGAGTCCAGTGGCGGCGTGCTTTACACCACTGCATCCGGCGCTTTGCATTGCACTTGGTGATGTATGGCTTGGATGCAGCTGCTCGGCCATGGAAACCCATTCCATGAAGCTCTCTGCGCACTGTTCTAGAGCTAATCTGAAGGCCACATGAAGTTTGGAGGTCTGTAGCGATTGACTGCAGAAAGTTGGTGACCTCTTCGCACTATGCGCCTCACCATCCGCTGACCCCGCTCCGTCAGTTTACGTGGCCTACCACTTCGTGGCTGAGTTTGCTGTCGTTCCCAAACACTTCCACTTTCTTATAATACAGCTGACAGTTGACTGTGGAATATTTAGGAGCCAGGAAATTTCACGACTGGATTTGTTGCACAGGTGGCATCCTATCACAGTTCCACGCTGGAATTCACTGAGCTCCTGAGAGCGACCCATTCTTTCACAAATGTTTGTAAAAGCGGTCTGCATGCCTAGGTGCTTGATTTTATAAACCTGTGGCCATGGAAGTGATTGGAACACCGGATTCTGATTATTTGAATGGGTGAGCCGATACTTTTGGCAATATAGTGTACATTATCCCAGAATGATGTAAGTTTAGGACATAAACAAAAGACATGATTTACATTGACATCTCCACATTTCTCTCCAACAAGGTTGAACTCTGGACACATATTTAGTTGTAATTTTAGGTGTTATGAAAAATCTAATTATATTTTTCCAGCAATGTTCCCTCCATGTTCTTGAAGAAGTGGTTGACAAAAAAAAAAAAAATCTGTTCTTAATTATATAACTGACACCATTTTAAGAAGAGACAAAAAGAAAATGTGAAAGAAACTTTTGTACCTCAAATAAACATGCTGTTGCTGTTTCCAGGTGACTCTGTTTGGGGAAAGTGCAGGTTCAGCATCTGTGGGCTTCCACCTGCTCTCTCCAGGCAGTAAAGATCTTTTTCAAAGGGCTGTGATGCAGAGCGGCTCCCCTAATGCACCCTGGGCCTCAGTCAGCCAGGAGACGGCCTGGGATCGGTGTGTGCATGCATACTGTCCATCTTGTATATTCACTGATTTTTGTTAATCCACACATGTATCTCTTTGACTTGACACCCCATGGTTCAATGTTCTGTTTTACACCCCCCTCCCTTTCATCTTCCATATTATTATTCCATCTCCCTCCTTCCTTTCTTCCATCCTCCCTTGTTTGTCCTCCTTATGTACCATTTTAATTCATTTTTTTGTGTCATCCATGCAGACTGTCTACTCCCAGTTGGCCTTATACCTTTTTTTTTTTTTTTTTGATTGTCTTACACCGGTTTGTGTAAATATCTAGGTCCACAACTCTGGTGAAGAAACTGGGGTGTCCCACGTCCCCTGCAGCTGCTTTAGAAGCTTGTCTAGAGAAGGCTGATCCTGAGGAAATCTCATCCAAGCAATATGAAGTTCTCACAAAGCCTTCAATTATAAGCCTTCCCTTTGCGCCTCATGTTGATGGGAACTTCCTACCAGACACAATAGAAGTAGGTGTGTGTGTGTGGTGTGCATGTGTGTATTCCTGTGTGTACGGGTGGGTATATGTCTATATGGACCTCTGTGTAAGAATGATTTATGTATTTATCTTACCTCATGTATTCAACCTAAACTGAGTTCGGTGTTGTTGGGTCTGGTTGCCTGCTGTTTCAATAATATTTCAGATATTGGATTTTTGACTTACACGCTTTGAAACCGATAACTCAGACGTCTCTTGACATTCTACTGAGATAATATTTCTATATGATGTAACCTGGATACAAGTAAATATGAAGTAAATGACCTTTCTCTCAATCATCAAAACAGTAAGACAAAATTTGTCTTACAGGAGTGATATTTTGCTTTTTTTAAATGAAATTATACATTTTAAAACATTACCCTGTGGTCTACATAAACTGTAAATGCTATGCTTGGGTCTGAATTCTTCATTAATTCAACTCCACAGGTCCACCTTCTACCCTATTTTTGGGTAATGACATCAGAAAGGTCACTTTGAGTGCTGGCCTTTTAAATGCAAATGAGCCACTTCAAGCCCCACCCCCTTCCAGGTTGTTGGCTGTGCTGTTCTGTCCCGTTCAACCAACAACTGAACATTTTATGTAATTGGCTCGAAGTTGGACATATTTTCAGTATGGACTACAGCCGCTGCTGCTGACAAACAATTAGGGCGTACTCGGAGAAATGTTCAGCAGAAGTCTTGACCTTATTTGTGCAAATGTCGTGACGTAACTAGTTATAGATGCAACAAATCGAGAAGGAATTAAAACGAGTTGTAGAAATCCACTCAATTTTTGGTACAATGAATATAAAGATAGCTTTGCAGCACCTGGAGGGTTCAAATTCAAATGTTAAGAACTATTAGGGTCCAAATACACAAATAAATGAACCAAAGACTAATAAAAGTGGGTTTAGCAAAATATGACCCCTTTAAAAAGAGAGGGTAGAATAATTGGCAAATAAATTATTAATTTAATGTCCACAAACTGTTCTGTCTTGTCTTTCAGGCGCTGTTGCAAACCACTAAACCCAAAAAGGACGTGCTATTAGGCTTAAACAAAGATGAAGGGACCTATTTTCTACTTTACGGAATGCCTGGATTTAACCTTTCTGGCCTGAGTCTAATTACAAGAAAAGAATACCTACAAGGAATACCCCTTGCGATGGCTGACGCCAGTGAGGTCACCAGACAAGCTGGCATTTTCCAGTACACAGACTGGGCAGATGAGAATAATAGGATGAAAAACCGGGACTTGATGGGTAGTCTGGTTGGAGACCAGTTTTTTGTTTGTCCACTGCTTGAGTTTGTCGACAGGTAAGTGAAATATTCTGAGTCAGATTTCTGACTTTTCTGATCAAATAAGACACTGAAAGGACTTCTTGTAGTCCCAGACCCGGAATCTAAAAGGAAGGCAAAGTAAAACAATGTGACAGCCATGAGAGACTCTGATAGAACAAAGTGTATCATACATCTAAAGTAAAGTTTCTAGAAAGTGTCAGAAACCAGGTGTTAGACACAAGAAAAAGACTAGAATGAAGAATCCTTGTCAGTATATATTCTACATGTGGACATGCAACACACACCGAAATCGACCCTCTGCTTTTAACCCATCACTAGCTGAACATGCACATGGGGCACATCAGCCCTTGAGCAAGGCACATTTCTCTGCTGGTCTGGGAACAGGCAGCCCTTCAATTATCCAGCCTAATCTGTGATAGATTCAAATGAAACAGTACAATTAACCCTTTGAGCGCTAGAGTTTTTTTTTTTTTAAATTCAATTTTGATATCAAAATTTGAAAACTTTACTTACTTCCTAAACCAGCTCAGGACCATACTTTTAAAACTTGATTTTCTTCTTCACTTTGAATAGAAATTGATTGAAGGGGCACATGTCGGCCATTTATCGGTGTGAGGTGGTAACAAGATTTGGCATTCTATCTGGAGCTATGGTGTGTTTTGTTCAGTCATGTTAATTGTCGCAATATTACGACTTTGGCACTTAAAGTGTTAACTTGTACTAAGTCCACTTTGTCTTTGATTAGTGTTTTTTTTCTTTTCTTTTTTTTTTTTCCTATATTGCATTATAACTTAGAAATGTACAGTTCTGAAGTTATCTTTGGGAACTGACCCAGCAGTACAAAGCTTGTGCTTGCATTTGTCTAAAAGTTGCATGTGACATTTATTTGGGTTTGTTCACAGAGCTCAACATGGTTTCATTAGCAAGGACTCTGTTATTGGGTTTAAAGCTGCGGGAGACTTTTGTGACCAATTTTTCATTAAATCTGTAAAACCCCAGTCATAGCCTAAGTATCATGAATCTGTAAGGCTTTCTGTGATTACTCACCTGAATCTCTAGCATTACGGTGAACAATTTCGAAGTGCCATCCACCATAAACAAACCATGTGTTTACAAACAGAGCCGGGAGGTCACTCGGGCATCCTCGGAATTTTGTCGCGACGTGCATTGTGGGAAGCGAAGGCTCGCACACCTGCCTGGCAGCGGTAGCTGCTACAGACAGGCACAATGCAGAAACGGCAGGAGATCCCTTCCCTTTATGCATATTCCTCCAGCCGTTTCCACATCGTGTTTGTTCCATCCATGGTTTCATCCATATAATATCATATGGTTGTGCTGCCACTGTCAGGCGGCTGCACGAACCTCCCTTTCCCACAATGCACGTCGCGACAAAATTCCGAAGATGCCCGAGTGACCTACTGGCTCTGTTATTGTCATTATTCCTGCCTGCCTGTAAATTGTGTGGTGTAAATTAATATGTGGTGCATAATATTAATGCTTTACCAGAAAACTAACATCCCAGTCAAGGAGAGCAACAAGTCAGTTTTTATACCATTTCCTGTCCTGTTTCATATACAGTCAGGGATGGGTTTAACTAAGCAAATAGGTAAGAACCTTCCATTGGATAATGACTGCAGTGATTATTATGTTTCAGCTGCACCAAGTTCTTTAACCCTAACTGATGCAGTCAGTAGCGTCTCATTTCTTAACAACTATCAGTTTGTTGTAGAGCATAAAGATTGAACTGTGTTTCAGTGGAAAAATGGTCTAATGAGTCCAGTTTGACCCTGTTCCAGACAGATGGACACATCAGGGTGAGAGGAGAGGTGGATGAAGTGTTTACCCATCATGCCTACTAGTGTCTACAGTACATGTGGGGGCAGTGCTATGACCCGGGGTTGGTTCAGTTGGTCAGGTCTAGGTTCAGCAATGTTTTGTGTCCAAAGTATAAGGTCAGCAACATCTGTGGATTTTTTTTCTTTCCCGATGGCACAGATATATTCCAAGATGACAATCCCAGGACTCATCTGGCTCTAATTATGAAAGAGAAGTTCTGGGAGAATGAGATGTCCTTTTCCCACACGAATTGGCTACAACATTGTCCAGACCTGAACCACATTGAGAATCACTGGGATGTAATGGAGAAACATTTATACAGTGGTCCTGATTCAAATTTGGATGGAAATAAATATTGTGACATTTATTGACATTGCTTAACCTATAAGACCTAAACATCCATCATGGACCAAAAGTATCTACTGATCTAAAATGTTTAATACCTATTGATCCACTAATCCTATTAATACATTGAAGTAATTGGTGTAAAATACAGTTTATCATCTTTTCATGGTCATCAGATATGACCCATTTGGACATTCAGAGGCTCCGTAGTTACCATGGAAACACCATCATCTTCTACAACATTGATTCACCAGTAAAACCTATGGAGTTGGATCAATGACAGTGGATGGAGACACTTGGTTTATGTTGAATTACAGACATATTTTACTGAAAAAGTCACTTTTTATGTAGTTTTCTCTGTTTTAGATATAATAACCCTCAACTTTAATCTGAGCTTTTCTAAACATCTACATGATCAGTGAATTAAATATCGGAAAATACCTGATTTGTACTGATAAAATACAAAATACAGAGAATAATATTCTAAATAAATGGTGATAAATCACTTAAGAAAGGTTAAATAGAGAGAAAATTTCATTTGGGAATTGGCATAAAAGTAGGGCTGGGTCTTTATGGGTAAAGTATTGGAGGACATAAATAATGTCATAGTGAATATTTCTCATAATCAAAGCTAAAGGTGGTACAACAAAACATAAGAGCAGTGTTTTTCATCCTTGGGGTTGGGACCCTACATGGGGTCATCTGAAGATCAAATGGAGTTGTCTGAAATTTCTAGTAACTGATAAAAATAAAAACTTACTAATAAAAAATCTATGGTGAGTTGAGAGAGACAATACCAAAACATAAAAGACATGACAAACGCTGAAGCTGAAACTGAAGCACTGTGGTACTGTTTATCTTTCAAATGTTCATTGTGGTCAGTTTAAGATGCTGCAGCTCTTTCATAATTCATAGTTTGAATTGTTGTTTGTTCAGTATTAATTTGCAGCCTTAAAAATCCAAGCTGGACTGACTGTATCCTGACCAAGGAAAATAAAATTCTCTCTTTGTACAGTACTCTACACCTGGCTTTTCTGCCTCCGTCCATAATAATATACATTATATAGACTAAATGTCATCTAAAATTAACGTTTATTTGCAACATAGTATAGCAAAATATTACGTGATCAAAAACAAATTAATTTTAGAAAAAAAAAAAAAAAATTGTCTGTTTTGAATGTCTGGGGTCGCCAGAAATTTGTGATGTTAAAATGGAGTCACGAGCCAAAAAAGGTTTGGAACCACTAAATTAAAGTGTGGACTTTTTTGCCTGGCTGTGTATATTCTATGTGTTTCGGACACATTATTTACTGAGAAAATTCAGTGTATATTTATTTCAATAGTGTCATTCTTTTTCCAGGTACTCACAACATGGTGGTAAAGCCTTCCTATATTTATTTGACCACCGATCTTCTGTCAACCCTTGGCCGGCGTGGATGGGCGTTATGCACGGCTACGAGATAGAATTCGTCTTTGGGATGCCGCTCAATGTCTCCCTTGGGTACACAAAGAATGAAGTGAACATGACCAAGAAGTTCATGAAACACTGGGTCAACTTTGCCACTACAGGGTTTGTGCAGTACAGTATAATCCACTGGTCTGATCATTTTGCACCGTAAATTTTTGTATAGAGGTGTTAGATTTTCTTAATTGGACTTTGTCCTCGTCAGGAACCCAGGTCTTGATGGAGCTAAGTGGCCCGTCTTCATGCCTGAACAACAGGAGTACGTTACTCTCAACTACAACCACCCGGAACAAAAGAGGATGTGGAGAGCTACAGAGTGTCGTTTCTGGAACAAATTAATACCACAAGTACAGAGAGTTTCAGGTAAGAATATCCATCCACACACACACACATACTTAGACACGCAGCGAGTACGCTACACTCTTATCTGCAGTAGGTGGTATTGCGTCAGGCTCTGTTAGGGAGGCGTGTTGCCTTGTTTAGCCTGTGGAGGAGATGTGTATCCTGGCTTTCTCCCCCTCCGCTTTTCCAGATCTGGAGGTCTGAGTGGGAGGAGGCAAGGGTCAGTCATCACTTCACTTAGCACTAATCACACACAGGGTGAATAATACTAATACACCGCTTCACTGAGCTCATTACTCACACACACACAGTGAGCACTTGTGTTTGTTTATTTATTTATTTTGCTTGGTCTTTTTGTTCTTTCTGTTACCGGCCAGCACTGCATGCATGTAAATGTATTTAGATATCTTCATAAGACCTGTTCCTAAAAAGCACCTTTTTCTCCACAGATGACTTGCAGACCTGTGTTGCTGCGAATGGGATTAAACTACACTGTAATTACATGTTCTTCCTAATTGTACTGGTAATAACTTTAATCATTTAATAATGAGAAGAGAAACATTTTTCGTAAAGCAGAGATTTTTAAAGTACACTATAGGAAAAAAAAAAGAAATAAACATGACATTTGTTGCTAGTGCAGTAGTTATCTGAAATCAGATGAAAAGAGGCAAACGATTATCCTTTGGTTACTATGGTAAACCTTTTATGTGATTATTAGCTTGTTCAGATTTGCAAAGAAACATATTTTTTATTACAAAAAATAATGGTCCAGAATGACAGCTACATTTTTTATATACTTAGTTTCTTGTCTTGTTTCATTTGGGGAAACAAAAATCATTCAAATACACTAGTGGCATCAAAGATGATGAAGGTGAAGTGATTTTAAGCATTTTCTTCTTGCCAGTATTTTAATAATCAAATACACACAAATAAAAATGTTTGTCTTTCTTTAAAATCATGCAAATTGTGTTCAGAGTTCCACTTGAATGGACAATAATAGTCGTTTGTACAAACATATTGTGTATTATATTGACCATTAAATTCTAACTATAAAGCTGATGTACAGAGTGTTCCTTTATATAAATAAATGCATATTTATGTACTATGTTGGCTGGCTGTGCGTGCGATACTCAAATGTAGACACAAATGTGTATGCACATGTTAATCCTCACAAAATAATAACATCACTGTTAATTGTTCTTAATATCCACCTTGTGTGGGTTTGTTTGGAGTATTAAATATGCATAAAGCTCAATGAAATGCACATTAGCAGCTTGATTAAAGACAATATTCTATTGCTAGAGGCTATCTTTAGACATGTAGCTCTTAATATTCCCATCAAAATCACAATTTTACATTTTGCTGAAGCCAAATGGAAATAAAAAAGGCATGTATCTTTGCACTATTCAACAACCATGCATTACACTATATAAACAGACTTGGCAGAAGAATCAAAGCCTCTAACTGTTCTGGGTACTTGTTCTGTCTCTGGGTACTTGGTTTATTTTTTTCATCCCCTTCACCAAATACACACCTTTATAAACTTGCACACAGTAAGTTATGATTCCTCCATAATACCTTTTACATCTGTTACCACAACTTACAGATGTAAACCTGGATGGTGCTTGAGAAAAGGGAATCAGCATATTTGTCAAAGTGGTCTGATGATGACCACCAACATGTGCAGTACTCCCATTTCTGATTTGGGGCCTTCAATACAATACAAAGGTGTACAGAAATAACCCTCAGGTATCAGGGTGCGCCTTTTAGGCACACTTTGCACGTCGTGTTACAAAACTTCATATTTTTCACAATTTAAATAAGGTTAGAATTCAAAAGTTGTTCATTTTGCATGATCTTTAAAATTCTGGCCACCAACTAAAATTTGCACATTGTAAACAAAAGAAAATTAAAAGATTAGCATCTGTCTGCCAAGTGTGCCTAAAACGCACTGTTTCTTCCTTTTGATACGTATGATTAGGGCTGACCTTAATTTACAAAAATAAAATCAAATTAGAGCAGAAAAATAAATCAATATATAATATTTAATAGTTTGATTTATAGGTGTTGGAGTTAATCACTGACATATGCCAGGCTGCAAAAATCAATATGTGATCAATTTTTTTATGTAGTATGTTTATTTATGTGTATTTTTTTTGTGTTTTTTGCATCAAAAAAAAAAAAAAAAGGTTTATTTACATTACAAACACAGCATTTAATGGGTTAAAAAAATATGACAATTATTGAGTGTTTGGTATTTTTATTTAAGGCTCAAGTTGATGAAATAGAAAAAAGTGTAAAAGAATTAAAAACAAACTGTATGAATTTTTTTTTTACATTATTCCACAAGTGTGCCAAAAAGGCACACTTGGTGCTTTGTAAGGGCCTTGGTGGATGGGATACCGGAGGGTTAATACATGTAGCCTATGTGAAGAACGCAAACACTCGCCTTAAGTTTCCACACAAACCTTGAAGCAGAACACACATCATGAGCAGCAACCCATGTGCAACATTTGATATCCTAGACCACCCTGGTCCTCGAGAGCTACAATCCTGCATGTTTCGATGTTTCCCACTTCCAGTCCACCTGATGGGTCGTTATCAGGCTTCTGCACAGTTTAATGATAGGCTTATCATTTGAATCAGGTGTGCTGGAAAAGGGATGCATCTAAAACATGCAGGATAGTAGCTCTCAAGGACCAGGGTTGGTGACCCCTGTCCTAGACGGACGTCTAAGCGATACATGCACCGTACACATGCTGAACATGAACCAGAATGGCAGCTCAGAGTAGAGTCACAGGTACGAAGCCAGAGTTGGAAGATCCTCCCATGTTCTCTAACGTCTCTGATTTAGGAGCATATCGGATTCCCTGTCAGTTATATCAATGGAGAGAGACAAGTCGAAAAAAAATTTTCATGAAAATCGGTTATCAGTTAAGTTTTTTTTAATGAAATTGGTCTCCTTCACTGCACTGAAAACGTATCAAAAATTTATCGAACCGAAGACCCCTGTACCAAAATATACCAAACTGAAATATTTCTGTGTCATTACACCAATACTGAAAAGGTTTGGTGTCTTCCAAAGAGAATTAAATTGTCCTCAGTGTTCCTCATTTATTATGGATGAAGATAATGTTAGTGGAAAAAGTGTGTGTTTTAGGGGGAAAGGAAAAGAGAAAAACAGCCATGAGTTGCTCTTTGGAAGTACAGGAATTACTTCTTATCTTCACACATTGAGCAAATCAAGAATAACTTAGACAACTATCTAACAGGAAACAGAAGGGTTTTTGTTTGCTACATCTGTATTCATGGACTGGGATGTGAAGATCAGTACTGGTCAGTAAAGGTCGACTCCACCCCAACATTAACAATATGGTCAATTCTCAGATGGACAACTACTTAAGGTCATGTGAAATTATGTAAAAAAGTTAATATGACATTTCTACATGTTTCAGGAAGGCGTTGGCCTGGTCAGGTTGTGTAAGAACAAACTCCATAATAGGAGGAGGTTGAGTAATCAACATTTTGCTTTAAAAAGACAAAAAAAAGGTTTTCATGTCCCACTTTCAAACCAAAAATACATTTGACACCTGATGCAAGAGCAATCAATCAAAAAAAAAAAAAAAAAAAAAAATGTGTGTGTAAGTGTGTGTTGTGTTACATTCTCTTTAATATCGTCAAGATTAGTAAAAAATAAAAATAAAAAAGGCCATTTATACCTATGACAGCCACCAGCACCTTCGGAGACAACATTTGTTTGTATTTCTGAAAGATATGTCAAGTCATTTACGATAGTTCACTGTGGAAAGGAGACAGAGATTTATAAAGCAAACACATACAGACATATTTACTTCAAATATCCATTTTGCAGCCATGATAGGCTGATTTGTGTTGATGTCTATGCAAACTGATGAAGTTCTTAAAGATTCTTTTCAGGAGGATTAGACAAAGTCATGCTGTGACTTGAGATATTCCTTAGAGATGAGAATAACAATGAGAGGAAATGGTTTATGGGTAAATTTGACCTGCTTGGCTGTTGACAACTTCTGATACTTCTAGTGTCAACCATGTCAGTGTGTTTGTTCTTGGGACCATGGTGGCAAACATCTTGTATATTCTTCTTAACCAAGACCTTTTCTTCACCCTATCTAAAGCCAGGGGTAAAAATGGGAAATATATAAATATAACCCGTGGACCTCTGGTGATTAGGAAAATAACCCCTCCTATCAGTGTTACATGTGGCGCATTCACATGAGAAAAGCAAAGTCTGTTTATTACTTATATTTACAGACACTATTCCCAGTTCTGATGTCAAGGGCAGCTTCAGCACTTACAGATAAATGTTGAAAGACAGAAAAATGTTCCTTACGGTAGCTGCCATGCACGTCATCCATCACAACATCTTGAGTTGTCACTTTTCTGAAGGCTTTAAGTTGCACTTTCAGTGAATATCCACAATTTTCATGACTTGAGCTTCTACATTTCCACTGAAGATACTTTTTAAACTTTAATTTATCACTACCAGCGCAGTCCTTGACCAGGAAATACTCTTAATAAATGCACGGGAGAAATAAAACTTGTTGCATCTCTACCAAATCACAGAAAATATAAAATGATTACAGGACCTCTGTGTTTACTGAAATATGGTAGGGATTTGTTGAATTTATGGAATTTTTATAAATTACAGACATGGCAGATTTACATAGGATTAAGATCACGGACAACCTCCACAATTATAAAAAATTACCAGAGGCCCACAGGTTATACTAGTCCAGTGTGAATATGGATTAAGTTACTTGTTTTCACAGTCATTCACACACAGTCACGTCATTTTTTGAGCTACATACAGACAATCTGCAAACACTCACAAGTCAGGTGCATATATATTTGGACAGTGACACAAATTTTGGCATTTTGATGCAACAGTTAACCCTTGTATGGTGTTTGGGTCTGTGGGACCCGTTTTCATTTTTTATTAAAAGAAAAATGATGAGTAATTATTTTTTTCTGAATTTTTTCATCTCATATCTTGATTACATTGCAATTTATATATAAAAAAAAAAAAAACGAGTTGCACTTTAATTACCTCCTCCAAGGACAGCGGAGGTTATGTTGTCATTGGGGATTGTTTGTTTGTTTGTCTGTTAGCAAAATAACTCAAAAAGTTATGGACAGATTTTGATGAAATTTTCAGGAAATGTTAATACTGACGCAAGGAACAAATGATGAAATTTTGGTGGTGGTGGTGGTGGTGGTGGGGGGACTGATCTGCCTTTTTTTTTTTTTTCTTTTAACTTGTCTTGTCTGGTATCCTAACAGCAGAATGGTAGTCTGGCTGCCTTTTGGTGCTGAACAAATTTGCTTTGCCAAGGGAAACTTCATACAGTATATGAAGTTCCTCTTGATATTCTACTGACTTTATTACCTCCGCCAAGGAGGTTATGTTTTTGCCAGGGTTTGTTTGTCTGTTTGTTTGTTTGTTTGTTTGTTTGTTTGTTTGTCTGTCCATTAGTGTGCAACATAACTCAAAAAGTTATGGACGGATGTCTGCACTCTCCGAATGCTTTTCTACTTCATAAACGTGATCTAGCAAAGGCAAAGGCAAATATTAAACATATATGCTTTTTATGTTGCTTGTAATTAGGATGAAGTAAACATCTGTTGAGTATTTTAACATAAAATTGTCTGATTATGTTGAATTAAAAGCCTACAAATGCAGTGGGTCCACCACACCCACAAACACTGGCTGAATAACAAAAATCTTAACACCACACAAGGGTTAATGCAGTATTTGTGTTAAACCCCTTAGATTAAAGCAGAAAGTCTCTGTTGCAATCACATATTGAGAGTTTCATTTATAATCCACTGTAGTGGTGTACAGAGGCAAAACGACGAAATCTGTCAGTAATAATAATAATGATAATAATAATAATAACTAGAAGCACTCGGAGAGCGCAGACCTCCGCCAAGGCTGATCAGTGGCCCCCCCCGGTGGCCCCCCCACCCCGATCACCACCAAAATTTAATCATTTCTTCCTTATCCCATTTCCAACAAACCCTGAAAATTTCATCCAAATCTGTCCATAACTTTTTGAGTTATGTTGCACACTAATGGACAAACAAACAAACAAACAAACAGACAAACAAACAAATAAACAAACCCTGGCAAAAACATAACCTCTTTGGCGGAGGTAATAATAATAATAATAATAATAATAATAATTTATGGAATTACTAATAACTGGTTTACAGGAGGTAAGTTATTGTGACTTATGTCAGCATCATCGTTTAGTTCCCACACATCTAGACATGACACTTAGAGACAGATGTCAGGGGTGAGCTGTGATTAATGCACATGACAGTGACAGCTTCATTAATTAAGAGGACAACACCTCCCACTGTGTGTCATGTGAAATTACTATTACCAACCCCGGGGCGTAGTGAAGGAGGAGCACATCATCAAAACCATGACAATGGTTGATATCACAAAGTAACAACAGGCAGCAACATGGGAAGTCATTACATAATAATAATAATAATAATAATATATAATATAGAATAATAATAATATACATTTTATTTGTATAGCGCTTTCAAATAACTCAAGAACACTTTACATGCAGGCAGATAAAACAGAAACAAAATAACTCAAAAGTTATGGATGGATTTTGATGAAATTTTCAGGAAATGTTTATACTGGCACAAGGAACGAATGATAAATTTTGGTGGTGATGGAATAACATGTTTTCACATACATGTGTTTCTAAATATGTCATTACACACATGTGATGCATACATTAACCTATTTATTAACCTGATTATCAGCTGACATAAAAAAAGAGTGAATAAAAATCATTCCCATTTGATATAAATGATTGTTTCTCCTCTTGATTATCTAGGTCTGGTCCTAAATATAAGTAGTAGAGTTCTCTTCCACGTCCTTTTTCTGACAAACTTTTTCACCCTTCTACCTGACACATATCCATATCCAGGCCAGCAGAGAGATGTCCTGCTTCCTGTCTGCCCTGGTGTATCAATCTGTCAGATATTACTAGTTTATGGTCCAAATGGAGGCAACCACTTGGCATCTTTTTCAGTCACCTAATCCTCCTCAAGTGGCTGTCGAAAGGTGAGTATCACTGACTGATGGAAGTGATTCGTATTCCTTGGTCAACGTATCCTTTGACAGTAATTTTAGCTCTTTCTCCTCAAAATATACTGAGGGGAAACGGAGGTTTGCGGTGGTTGGATATTAGTTTTGCATACTTTGGATGATATATGTGCATTCAAGAGTTTCGGCTCCAAGAAAGTGAAACCATAACAGGAAAAACGAGAGAGGATGAAAGAACAACGAAAATAAATCCATGAAAAGAGAAGGCAGTTTCAGTTCCAGGGTCAAGTACAAGACAAGGGTAAGTAGTTGGCAGCTACAGCAAAATTCATCCATTTGGGTAAAAACTTTGAATGTTGTGACTCTCGATTTAAGTGGATCAAATGTACTTAAGCCATTCATCTATGTATTGAATGGCAATATAGTCAATGATCAGATAAGAGGTATTAGATATAGAGTCAGACATAAGCCAGAACTCTGAAACTCAAATACAACATTTATAAAAATGAAGCAGCAAGGACCTCGGCTTCAAACAGAGGCCGATGTGAAGGTAAATTAAAGTTGTGATACAGCTGAAGGCAACTGGAATTGGGTCCAGAGCTATGCATCCATAGATGTAGAGGAGTCATTCAGGTCAAAACTGTTTTATGTGGATCCTGTTAGAAGGGATCTGGTGATGCAGCTATAAATTTGTGCCCTGTTAATTCAGTCACAGGTCAAATAGATGGCTTTAATTTTTGCCATGACAGGATTGGATTGACAGTCGTATGATGACGTCATCACACTGACAGCAGAGGAACAACACAGACACACAGCCATTCAATTGTATCAAAGATCACTGTAACATTGACAATGTACAGTAAAGAGCAGAACAAAAAACTTGCAAGACACAAGCATCAACCGTCCTTCTCAGACATTTTAACCAAATAAAACATAGGCTAATGCCTTAAATTTTCTTTTAAATTGAAGTGCACAACATAAAGTGGCAAAATCTTAACTCATAAAGACCCAAACAATCCACCAGTGACCAAAAGCATCTACTAATCTAAAATGTTTAATAACTTTAGAGCCACTAATCCTATCAATACATGTAAATAATTGGTATAAAATACAGTTTGTCATCTTTTCATGGTCATCAGATTGACCCATTTGGATGTTGAGAGGCTCTGTAGTTACCATGGAAACACTATCATCTTTACAACATTGATTCACCAGTAAAACCCATGCAGTTGGATCGATGAGAGTGGATGTACACACCTGGATTATGTTCAGTTAATGATATATTTTACTGAAAAGTCACTTTTTCTCAAGTTTTCTCTGTTTTTGATATGATAACCCTCAAACGTAATCTCAGCATGATGATTAAAGTACATGATTAAAAAAGTAAATTTAGCAAAATATCAGACTTTCACCAAAAAAAAAGCCAAATGGAGAGGATAATATTATGAAGAAATGGTGATAAATCACTTAAGAAAGGTTAAATAGCGAGAAAAATGTATTTGGGAATTGACACATAAGTAGCACTGGGTCTTTATGGGTTAAGACAGCGGCAGCCATGACACACAGCATTTGAGCCCACAGCATGTTTGAGAAAAGAGCAAATTGTCTTAATGAAAGAAATTAACAGAAAATCAAAACACACTGGCTGTCGAAATTATTATTCAATATTGGTCTTGCTTGCATGGTTCATAAAACATTACTTAGACGGTAGTTTTCTTCGTAAAATAAATGGAAATTAAAGCCTTCAGAACTGCAAACCGGCACCATTCAGAACGTACTTCAGCTTGCAATAAAATTTTATAAAATTAAAAACTCACCAGCCTCTAAACATAAATTGTAAATCAATTAATCCTTCTTGCTATAATATTCTTAGTACACAACTGCCTAGAGAGGAGGGCGGAGAGAGAGAATAACACACGACTTGTCGACTCTAAAGTTACATCGACTTGTGCCACAGATGTCAAGACGTCAACAAGTGGCTTTTCTGTTAATGCCCTAATATATATACATATATATACATATATATATATATATATATATATATATATATATTATATATATACATATATATATATATATATATATATATATATATATATATATATACATATATATATATATATACATATATATATATATATATACATATATATATATATATATATTATATATATATATATATATATATCTATATATATACATATATATTATACATATATATATATTATATATACTTAATGCCATTATAAACGCACGGGCCAAATGTGGTGAAATTTCCAGAAAATGATTTGCTCAGGTGCCTGTTTTGTATATGTTACTCAAAAGATGAGTAACACAGTTAACAGCTGTATTTTTTCATTCCCGACATGTGCAGTGTTGGTGTTTGGACTAATCCCTTAATGTCGGACATTGAGTTGAATCTCTTGTACAGAGTCACACCTGACTGGTAACTTTAGGTGTGGTCAACAAGTCTATATAAAGGCAGCAAAGAAAACGCTGAAATGTTTTTGCAGCTCAGAATACCAGACTTACGATACAACACAAAGAATCGTGCCATTGACGTTTACGAGCAGGTCTGAGCCGTGTGAAGTCGCTCGCCGTCTGCGCTGTCATCGCAGTACAATCAGTCGTCTGAGAGACAGGTCGGTGCCGGATCGGATCGGATCCCTCAGGACGGGATCATGAGACTGCACAGTTCCATGCGTCGTCACTGCACTGCTTGTTTGGAACCCAGAGGTGGACACACCGATACCGAAATATGACACTTTCAGTTTCTGAGTACCTGTATTCAGTGACTGAATAAACGTATTAAGTTGATTGCAATTTGTGTACAATTCATTCTCTAATGGCCAGTGTTTACCTCTTTAATATGAAGGTAACCCCAAACTAGAGCTGCACAATATATCGTTTGAGCATCGTCATTGTAATGTGCATGTGCGCAATAGTCCCATCGCAGGTCCTGCAATGTAGGAGGCAAATGAACTCAACATGTTCTCATCTGATTTCAACCTGGGCACCTGACACACACTACACACAGCGATTCACCAATCACAATCGTTCTTAATCAGTTTGCTGAAGCAGACACGCCCCTGCACATGGAGTGAGTCACTGGTAACATTGAAAAATGAGCAACGAACAAGAGAAAATCACCTAAAG